>NC_048894.1:91625254-91783330 GCF_011077185.1 Oxyura jamaicensis | reverse complement strand
TCTTTCTTTCTTTCTTTCTTTCTTTCTTTCTTTCTTTCTTTCTTTCTCTTTCTTTCTCTTTAAATTTGTTTATCTTCTCAAATAATCCTATGCATAAGGAATAATTGCCTCATTTTTTTCACAGCCTCGTGGAAAGTAAAACAGGAGGGGCAAAAAAAAAAGTATGTCTTCTTTTTGTGCCTAGAATGCATGTGTTCTCACACCTATTGGCATAGGCTATATCTTAGCAGCTGGGCTATTCTGCTGTGGGGTGAAAGACTTGGGTTTGAACTCAGTCAAAAGGAAAAAGTGTACAAAAGCTTCTATAAAACTGTGGTACAGTGAAGCTGTGGTAGCCAAGGCTATTTAGGAACAGTTTTGTTTGACAAAAGATGGCTCATAATGTCCCTACCCTTTGGTAATACTATGTGAAGGTTATCCTGGCAAGGTCAGACAGTCTGTCTATTCCATTGAAAAAGCTAAACTGCTTTGTAGAGACTTTTTTGCTGCACACATTTCTTGCCAAAGTATCTGTGCTGAGATGGAAAAAATGCAGAGTCAGAAAGAGACTTTCATCTGAGAGAGAAGATAAAAAATCAATATGAAATTAGTTAATGGTTTTATTAGAAGGCTGTAAAGCTCTAGATACTGTATTTCTCTTGGGCAAGGCAAGACTATTCAGAGTAATTTTATGTTGTCATGTATAATTTTATAATCAACTTTGAGTGAAAGCCAACAAAGACTTGTGGCACCTTTCCTGATTCATAGTTTTGCAAGTAGATTTATAAGGGGTGGAGGGCATTGAATTGATTTTTTTTTTGCTGTCCTCTGTTGTCAGCTTTTCCACTGTAACATGAGATTGTCAATGGCATGCTTGATTAAAATGTTTCTTTCTCTTAGAGAAGGTGAGATGCTCAAGCTCCTCCTTGTTATGAATGGGACCAAACTAGACACCCAAAACTTAATTTGGAGACATTTGTCAATAATATTAGGCTCAGAGAATGCCACACAGTTTATCTTTCAAAAGGAGAATGCTGAAGGGATGGGTTGCTGTTCCAAAATTTTGGGAGGTAATTTGCTTTTTGGGTCAGTCCTGGGTGAAGGGAGTTGGTACTCAGTCTCTTCCCTGGCCTCATCACATACATAAAGGAAGCAGCTGAATATGAATTTCAAAATGCCTAGATATATCTTCTGCAAAGATTTAAGCCACAGTCTGCAAATTGCTTTGAAATGCTTGTAACATCACCCGGCTCCAACAGTGTGGAGACAAATGGCAACATCACGCGCTGAGCAGCCCTGCTCAGGAAGCTCCTGGTGGCAGGTAGCCAGGCTCCTTCTTTCCAGCCTGATCCATGCCATTTTTCTGCAGGACGCCAGCCAACACTGGGACCTGAAAACTTGGCTCATGAGAGCTGGGATTAGCAAGATGAGCTGTGCCTTACCTATTTGAGGGGATGGTTTCCCTGTCTCAGATAATTACTGAGTAATGATGGAGTAGGAGTGGACAGGATTCATTTGAAAGAATGAAATACTCATATAAAAATTGGCTTTTTCTTGGATACTTACTGAACTGAGTTGTAACTGGAGAATGAAATGAGACCTCCAAAGGCCAAGGAGAAAGAGTAAAACACTTGAGCACCTGCGTCCAGCCATGTCACTGGGTTAGCCAGCTCAGTAACCTGAGGTATCAGACATACAGCTTTAAGATTATATATCATGGCCATTTACACTGAATATGAAGAATTTGAAACAATAATTAAAACAAGAACATTATCTGTGCAGAACTTACAATTTTTGAAGTGTTAAAACCAAAATATCATCACTTTTGTCAAACTTTTTTTTTTTTTTTTTTCCAAAAAGAAAACCTGTAGGTTTTCTGCAACTATTTTGAAAATTGATGAACAAATCACTTTCCATAGCTGACAGTTGCCATGCCTGTTTCCAGAACAGATTTTTATTATTTAGCATTAGCAATGACCACTCAGAGGTCTGCTCATGGAAGATGAAAACTCTTTTAATTTTGCTTAAAAGCTGTTGTATTGTTAAACTATTCTCCTAGGTCTTTTGTCCATATAGCCATAGCGACTAGATGGGTTCTCTTCCCAGCTCTGTGGCAGGTGCTCTATAGTTAGAGAGCGTAACTGGTCCATAGCTAGAATACAGAGCACCCCAGGAAAAGAAAGCAATCTCCCTTGCTTCCTTGCTTCCCTCTGCAATGATCCTTGCATCTTTTATAACAGATGCTGATCGTGGGAAGAGAGAAAGTATGTGTACATCTGTGTATTTTACATCCGATGCGAAGAAAGATTCACCTGTCAGAATCAAGGTTTTAAAGATGTCTGAGGGACGGTTAGAAAAACGCTGTTAGAGATGATTCATTTTTACTCAGTAGTTAATTACAGAGAGAGCTACGTCATGTTTCAGTAAGGGACAGGCTGTGACTTACGTTGGGAGTGAAGAGGTACACAATTCCATTGACCGATCCCTTCAGTGTCAAGCCACGGATTAGAAAAATGGTGAGCACAAGGTATGGAAGAGTTGATGTCACATACACGGCCTGCACAAGGAGCATGTAAATACAGCAGTTAAATACAGTGGAACACTTTAATAAAAATAGCACCAAAGGGAAGAAGAGAGGGGAATAAACAAGAAATTGTGATTAACAAACAATAACGGCAAGTTTCAAGTGAGTTGCAATCAACATACTACAGAAAACTATGCTCAAGAGAAACAGTATGTGAGTATATTTTGACAATAATTTTACAGTCACAGTGCTCTGCTTAAGACAAATTGTCATTGCTGAAATTCAACTCAGATCATTCAAAAGCAGCATGGAAAATAATGTACACCCTGATATCAGGTTGATGCTGCCAAGGCAAAGAATGGGATCTTAGGGCATCTCTGGACAGCAGAACATTGGTTACTTGTGCAGACAGTATTAAGGACTAGCACAAACCCAAGTAAATCTGTACATGTATGTTTTGAAGAGAATAGTCATAGCAGAAAGACGTACCTTGATCCTGTGTTAAAGGCTAATGTTAATGTTAATTAAATAATTAAAAAAATAAATAATTAAAGAGTGTTCTGCTAAGATTTCTAAGGACAAGGAAGCTGACCTGCTCACACCAATGTCCACATAAATCAAACCAAATTATATCAAATCAAATTCCATTTCATCCAGCTTCCTTCTCCAAAAATCATTCCTGGTGATGACACCTGAAGTTTTAGACATGCTTCCACCCAAGAAACAGGCAGTTTCTTCACTATGATTAGGTCTGTATGAATAAGGAATCACAACAGCATATCATCTGTTTTGTATAAAACAAAGTAGAGTACCTTTCCTGTTGTTTCAATGCCTCTGATTGTGCACACGTACAGTACGCCCCATGCGCACGTTAAACATAACAAAAGCCACCACTGTATAGTGCCTGAATCCGCAATAGAAGTGGAAGTGTTTAATGTTTCTCTGTACCAGAAATAATCCACAGGGGAGCTCTTGGCACACTCTTCTATGTAATCTGTAAACACAAAATAATTGTCTTTCTACATGTATTTTATTTGCTTGAAAAAAAAAAAAAAGTGAAAAATAAACACCAGTGTTCAAAATTATATTACATAATGCCAATGCATTTGTTCTTGGCAGATTTCAGATCCCTAAAGGCTGGTTTCACAGGAAAAAGAAAAAAAAAGTTAATGAGAAAATGTTAAACAACATTCCTATAAAATATTTTTTAAGAGGGAAGCAGATTATGTTATTTCTATTAATTAAGATAATGCAGATAAATTATTTGAGGCTCACTCAAAGACTCATCTTCTTTCTGTACAATTTTTCTTTTTTTCCTACAAAAAAATTAGAATCCTCTTGAGCCAAGGAAAATGTGGAGAGGACTTCTGAGTTCTTTCCACATACATGTTTACTGAATGGATTTTTTTTTTTAAAGTAGAAGAAAAGTAGCTAGCCAGATGTTTTTCAATGGTTGTGCACTCTTCCCACCTTATCTCAAACAGAAATAAAAACAAAAAACAATCAAACAAAATCAATCAAACAAACAACAACAACAACAAACAGCATTGGGCTTTTCATATACACCCTGCGGTGTTCTGCCTGGTGGAGCCTGTGCTCCTGCCCGCAGCCTCCCACAGCCAGACGACTCTTCACCTCCTTGCTCCGATCAGCAATACTTTCTTTGCTTTCCTGCTTTGTGGGGCATCGTTCAAGGTCTCGTCAGCTCAGGTCGGATTCTCAGCTGCCTGCAAGGCGCTGACCCATGCAGTATTCTGCCCTGGCCTGTCCTTACGCGAAGTGTAGCTGTCCTGATGCTGGGAGGAGAGCAGCACGGCTCCCATGAGCCGCTCCCTGACCCATGGGAACAACCTGCTCCATACGACTTTGTGCAGTTTTTCTTTTTATTTTCAGTATGCTATTAAAGGGCTGAAGAGGTGGGAGGGAAAAAACAGGGACTGCAATTTATTGCCACTGTGTGGATGAAAGGCAGTGTCTGTCATCTCTCACTGGTATAGCCAAAAGCTTTACGTTCCCTCTCATATTTTTATAGATTACTTCCATTATTTTCTGCTCAAGTGGACTGGAATGCTCAAACCTGACTACAATATGCAGATACTGTTTCAAGATTCCCAGATAGCTTTGAAACTCTCAGCACCATTTAAAACCAATACATATAGCATATTATCCATTTACTCATGCTTAAAAGACTTCTGTGAGGAAACATGAATCTTTATCACTAGCACTGATAACTCTCATAAGAAACATAGAAGTGCTATTAGACAATATGTCACTTAGGCTGGCATATGTTAGTTATGAAGAAACACATTGTCTAAATTTGGAACATGTTAATGTTTATGATAGGGTTCTGGTTTGTGAATATTCTGTATGTAAACACATTTGTCAAAATTGTTCAATGGCTTCAGCTCAGCCGTTTCATATAAAAAAGTCCATGTTTGCCTCAAAGATTAAATATTGATCATACTTTATAGAGAATATTATTTTTAAAAAACACAAATATTAAAATAGCACAATGTTCCTGAAGAAACTAGTTTGTCTTACTGTTGTCTTACAGAAAAAGTTCCAATCCTAGAAACAAAGAAATGCGTTATACAACAAAATACAACATTTCATAAAATATACCTGTTCTGTTGGCATTGAGAGGACAGCTGCTCCAAGGCAGGGGCTCTTGGAAGGAGTTGAAGAAATACCACATTACCCAGGCAATGATAGTATTGTAATACAAACCCACTAGGAAAGATACGAACATTGCTGCTATGCCTGGGGAAAAAAAAAAAAATCAAATCAGAATACAATATAAATTTCAGCACTCTTTAATAAAGACATATCAAAACATAGTAAATAGAAAAAAAAATAGAAAATAATAATTAAAACAAATGAAGATCAGTCCAACCAGATACAAGAATACTAAAGCAGCTATGACAAATTTGATTTCAAGGATATGAAAATAAGTCCTGTCTTCAGACTGTCAATACAAAGAAACATGCTTTTACTCCTTCACCTCTCCAAAATATTCCAATAAATTAAGTTAATGCTTCACGGAAGGAACTCTAAGACCAAGATCAACACTCTTTTGTAGTGCACAGAGTGGAGTACAGTCACTAAATGGGGAAACTGGGCACAAGTCCCAGCTCTGGGCAGAAGTGTGCATTATGGTAGGAGACTTATGCTGTTGGTCCTCAACAATTTCCCTTCTCACCATTCTAATTCCATGGTTTATAGATTTTCCCCTCTGTTCTCCACCACTTCTTCTGGATGTAATCTTTATCACTGTGAATTTGTTACCTAAAGGCTGGATAGGTTATTCCTATATAGGTATGCCACATAAAACTACTCTGGGACTGAAGCCGATGCCCATGTAGGAGCCAACTTTCTGGGTGGACTAACTCCTTACAGACACTACACAATCCTGTTCACAGTCTTGCCCTCTGATATTTATGGAGTTCAGGATGCTGGGTCTATGTAAAGCTCAACTAACTTGGGATTTTGCCTAAACGCAACCCAGATTGTTTTCCCCTTCCACAACGTCACTGCAAAGGTCAGCAGAGGTGTGTGGCTAATCTTTCTTGTAGGGGATATATGGCTGTCAGGAGGCACAGTATGTGGAAAGCTATGAGATTTGAGCCAGTATTTCTCCTCTTCCACTTGCTCCCAAGTAACCTCTGGTGACTTCTCTGGCACAGACTAAATGCTAATGATTATGTCCTGAGGGCTCTTGGGCTCCAAAGAAGTTTGAAAAATTCCACAAGCAATATCATTTGTAACTGATTTACAGACACAGTTGATGCCATCAGCAATCTTAACTGGCTGTGTTTCTTCCCTTTCAGGTGTCTGGTGATCACAGACTCACAGAATGGCTGAGGTTGGCAGGGGCCTCCGGAGGTCATCTGCTCCAACCCCTGCTCCAGCAGGGACACCAAGAGCAGGCTGCTCAGGGCCACGTCCAGGTGGCTTTTGGAGATCTCCTAGGATGGAGTCTCTGAAGCCTCTCTGAGCAGCCTGTGCCAGCACTCAGTCACCCATGCAGTGAAGAAGTGTTTCCCTTCTGTGGGATTTTTAGTGTTGTGTGCATGAAGCTTTTACTGCATTGTTAGATGGAATATTTACATACCCAGGAGTTTAATACAGATGTGAAGAAGCATATTCTACAAAATACTGTCTCCATGACTTTTAGTGTCTTTATTAGTCTGACCTATCAGATGGAGAGCTAGTGAGAAAGGATAAGTAACAGATCGTGGCATCTTTTATGGCACACCAGAGTAAAATTCTGAAGTTGTGCTCTTAAGGTTATCAGTTCAGAGACAAGTGCTTTCTCATGGTTATTTTTTATATCCTTTTCAGACTTACCAACGCCTTTCAGGGTAGGGTGGATGGAACTCCAGACTCCCACACTGCCCTTCCTCAGCCTTTGACCAATGGCAAACTCAAGATGAAGCAGGGGGATACCCTCCAGAATCAGCAAAATCAGGAAAGGGATCATGAAGGCTCCTGTAATGGATAAGAAAAAATGTTTCCTGTCAGTGAAATGCTACCATAAAGTACAAACTTCAGTTCTGCTGGCTTTTCCAACAGTGGCTGAATTGTAAGCATACTTGTGGAAACCCTCCTCCAATTTCTAAACAATGCTTTTGACTGATTCTTCATGCAAGAAACTTCATTATGTATGTGGTTTCAGGTAGGAATTCTTATTTTTCCCAAGTGGCTAACATAAACCATTATTATACAGTCCCAAGGTTGAACTCCGAAGGAGCTACCTTTGGATTGGCAGTGGAGGACATACTATTTCTTTCCTGGCATGACTTCCATTATTATTTTTTTTTTTTTTCTGTGAAAGTTTATGGTTTTATAATTGTGAATCATACAAATTATATGAAGTAGCTGAATGAACTAAGCAAGATGCCTGGAAAGATTAGTCAGGAGCCTGGGGCTGGATGCCAGTCTCAGTCAGGCTGTCTCCATAATATGACCAGAAACTCTTCCTGACAGCTGAGTTAAACAGTTTTTATGTTTTGGTAGGAGAGATCTGAAGTTCAGGGTTCAAATCTTGTTAAGTATGACAAGGCTGGTTAGTATAGGACAAATATTTTCAATTCATTTTTTCCTTATTAAGGTGTTCCTCCGACTTGGAGATAACATATAACAACACACCAGAATTCCAAAGTGCAGAGTCAAATGCTTGAAAACTGTGACATATTAAAATTGTGATTATCTGTTGTTACATCTTCATCTTCCTAATTATAGACAGCAAATAACTTAAGTACATTAAAAAATGCAAAACACTGTGAACTGTTCAGGTTTAGGTACATGCTGACTTTTTCCTCATGAATACAATGAAAATCAGATAGAAAGTGACAGAGGAAATTTGAAAAATGGAAACTACAGTTTTGAATTCAAGGCAGTTTAGTGTTTGGAAGTCTGTGCTCATCTGTTTCATTGGGTATCTTCATAATGTCATATACACCAGAGTTTTAGAAATAATCCACACTGCAAAGCCTTAATTTTCTGTGGGCTTTAATGAATTCTGCTATAAACAACATTGTTTTTTCAAGCAGTCACTATTATACGGAAATCAGCCAGCTGTTTTATTGCTTTTTTTTTTTTTTTTTTTTTTGCTTCCACTCCTACGGAACTCAAGTAATTCCAGTTACTCACCTGTCTTTCACTGACATTTTAAGTATTTGCTAATCACTATTGGTACCGACATTTAAACTGATAAAATGCTATTCAAAATGCTGAGCACTTTGAAAATGCACAGGCTACATATCTGAATGACTAACCACTGATACACTAAAAAATACATATTTTGAATCTCGTTGCAGAAGGTAATTTTATGGACATGATATTCCCAGACTTCTTTAAAGCATTTCATTTAGCACCACAGAAATGTCTTACTAAAAATCTAAAATATTTCAAAATCAGTATATCTCATCTTGCGTGCATTAAAAATTGTCTATCACTGTAAAAATATAGACTGACAAAGTGGAGAGGTTTCAAAGGAGATCCAGAAGAATATAACTCAGGGCATAGACTCAACATGAACTGTTATTTGTAGAGATGTTTTTAAACTTTCAAGTCTACTGACTCTTCTTCCATTTCTTTTGTGTCAGTATATCGCCTTGGGAGATGGATTACATGGACATCGTCACCAAGGGGGACAGTTTCCCATTTGTTTTCTTCCCCATTTTGCACATCTCAACTTCCCTTTCCTTTCACAGAGACCAGGAATTCCTTGCAACAAGATCCCTGCATTAGTGGGGTGCAGCTACCAGTTAGACCTAGGTGCCTCTGACTGGTACTCTCTCATCTCATAGGAAGGGGGCCATTTTGTAACACCAAAAGGGAATGGAGGGTGATGGCCTAGCTTCTGCCCTAGAACTGAGGAAATAGAAATACTACCCAGAGCCGTTGGTAATGATGCAAAAGGCTTAATGTACTTCACTGTTTGTCCCATTTTGTCTGTAACGACCTGCTTAGCTGTGCTGGAACATGATCTGGTGAGCACTTAAGGGCTTCTCTTCATCTGATCAGACACGCAATGCATGCAGATTTGGCTTCAAAGGGCTTGTACTCTGCTGGTACTCCACCCTATTCCTGTAAGTAATACTTCTCCCAGCTGTTTTACTCTTGCTTTCACAGATAGCAGGACTTTTGCAGTGTATGTGATAAGTGCCCTCTCACTGTTGTGATCCATCCCTGTACACCCTGGTGGTGGCGTTCCTCCTGCATGGGAGTGTCTGTGGGACAACATCCACTCACAAAGCTTCTGGCTTTTCACATAGAGTTAGTTATCAGTGTACGGAGGTTCAAGCAGGTAGAAACATGCCATGTTCTCCTATCTTGTGTCAGGCTGGCACATGCTTGCTCTCCCGGAACTCTCACTCTGGTCAGGAACTCTCATGACAGTAAGATGAGACAAGGGCAAGGTGGCTGTGTTTGTATCAGCAATTTAAATTTCAGAGCATTCTTTCAGTTTTAATACAGAAGCCCACGACACTTCCTAAGAGTCTGAAACCTGACCTTACAAAGTTTTTAGGCATGTTCTATCTTGACCTTTCATTTTTGCCTTCCGTTTTAGATGCTGGATAGGCTTCTACAGCAATCTAATTTCTCTCTGGTAAAGGCCTTCCTCAGCAATGGCTTATAGAATCACAGAATATCCTGTGCTGGAAGGGACCCACAAGGATCATTAAATCCAACTCCTGACTCCACACAGGATAACCTAGGAATTAAAACATATATCTAAGAGTGTTGTCCAAATGATTCTTGAACTCCATCAGGCACAGTTAAAAGGACTATAAAAGCTGTTTATTTCCTTATGCAACAAGATATTTGACCAGGGAGAGTATTTCTAATCAAATCTCTAAAAGATCTTGCTGTGACCTGATGAAGACGAGGGATGCATCTCCATTAGGAACAAAGATGGTTTAAGAAATGCCATTCACTAAGAAGAATTAGAAGCATTTTCTTTTGAAATCATTCAAACATTCAAAAAAAAAAAAAAAGTTTCAACTTTTCACTTTTAAGTAGAAAGCAGTCTGACTGACATTCTGTTTTGGGCTCCATTTATCCATGTTTAAGCCATTTTTGCAGGTCTTAACTGCAAAGTGCACCTCCTCTCACAAAACTCTAGCAGTCTGGGTAGACATCAAGTTTCACTCTCCGAGATAATGAGATCGAAGAATAGCACTGTCCCTGCACAATAACTCTCCAAATGCACAGCACGATCTATTGCTCCAAGCCTCTTAAAATTAAGCCATCTTCTGTGGTAAGAGGACATACCACAAGTATTCCATAAACCTCAAGGGTTTTCCTGAGGTTTCAGGATACTTAGAGGTACTTTTATTAAGATGTCATAAAAGAAGTCTTTAAGCATGACACATCTTTGAAGAGCAATCAGATAAAGGGACTCCATGACCTTTGCAGAGACACAGGAAGGAGAAAGGATGCCTTTCTTATAGTCACCTATCTAATAATTACAATCAACCCTGTAGAAATGTATATAAATATTGAGTAATCTTTCCAGTTGGAAGACCTTAGAGCTGAGATATGACATTCTAATCTTGCTTCAGTACTGTATTTCAGAACCCATTGTATTTGAAGGTCTGCATAGCTATTATACATTTTTTGCTTAAGTACAATCTAAGATTTTCTAAATTAAAATTGAAAAAAAATATATTGCTTTCACATAAAGGGAACACAGAGTGAAGAAGCTATCCTGCATTGACTCTGATGTCTTTGTCATCATTTCATTCAGCATGTCATGCATGGAGATGAAAAAGTTCTCCCTTATGCAGTGGCAAAATTTACTGTAGACATATGCAAGCTGTAGACTTAAAGACTTTTATTATTACTATTATTGATGGTTTAAATATTAAATATGCATCCTTTTTTTTATTATTTTTTTATAATACTCATCAGGGATGAAACAAAAATGTTTAACATTTGATTAAATGACATGTTGCTCAATAAAGGTTAAACAAAAGCTATGTGTTATGTCAGAGAGAGCTATCACCTGAGAGGAAGTTTCGATCTCATTATGCTAGTGAAAACACTGAGGCAAACACTGTAGCTTTTACACTGTGTGTATACTGAAATCTAGTTTGCCTGTGCTAATGATGTATTTTACAGCTTTTAAACATGGTCCTGCTGTCTGCATGCCCATCTCCCCACTCTTTCTTCTCTTCCTGCTTTCCCTCACGTACTGCCTGTTGCTGACCCCCAAGGCACCAGAGCAATGAGTTATCCTTGACTAGCATGCTGAGTGGCAAAGACTAAGGCAAAATTTGTCTAAAATGTCTAGGAAATATGTATTTCCAACTGGAGGTAGATGAAGCAAGACTGAAGAGTATGCAATTAGGGATGATGCAGAGCTACACCTACTGAGTGCACCTAATGGGTACTGTGAACACAGCTGAAAGGGAATTAGAGATGCAGGAGCCAGAAAATCTCACTAGATAGAAGACATCTCAACACCAAAATATCTTCAAAAATAAGAACTTCAAGATCTGTTTTCACAATACTGGTAGCCACATGTTCTAATTCAAAGCGATTCTTCCATAAGGCAGCAAAGAGCTTTTTATTTTTATATTCCTGATTGAAGGGAGAAGTTGAAGAACTGCACTGAGAGGACAGCAGTGGTGGCAGGAGGTGAGGTGGATTTAGACCTACCAGAAGAAACTGAGGAGCACTGTGCAGCAGGGAGAGAAGAGGGATTGCACAACAGCTCTCCATCCTTAAGCGTGATGAAGATAAGGAGTCCTTTCTAAGAAGCCATGAGATGGCATTGATGCCCACTGTTATGTTTTGATAATAAGTCACTGCTTTTGGAGTTCTGCAGAAGAATTGATAGGGAAAGCAGCTACATGGACACATATCTGTACAGTAACTCTAATCCCAGAGCCAGCTATATCATTTCCTTGCTGCTTGCTGCCTCACAACTTCTGCCTGAAATCTGAGAGTCCCAGGGAAGCAAGGAGCAGGAGATAACTGTTGTTAGTGTTCCTGAGTAGGGACAAGCCACAGGATAATGAGAAAGAAATGGGTGAACTAGAACACAGTGTATTTACTGATATACACACAGAAGCAATGCATATTTCTTCAATTATGTTAATCAGACAATCATGAGCTGTACCAAGTTCTTTGTGTTTGTTGGACGTTCATTTTTTTAGCTGCATTTCATTCTGCTAGAACAAGACTGAAAGGAAAGCTGGGTAGAAAAGCAGGAAAGTGCCTGTAAATCAGCATGGGGAAACAGGACGTTTACTTTCTAAGGGTAAGTAGAATAACCTGAAAAGCCAATGACTGCCATGAATTTTGGAGATATCCGTTCACTTTTTCAAATGGAAATTGTCATATATAGAATGGCGGTTATGACTTTTCTTGTCTGACTTGTAATTTTTTTGTTACAAGAGCTGTCAGTGCTGCACATGACCTCCAGTTTGCACTGCAAACCCTAAAAGCCAGCCAGAAAAAAATCTTAGAATTAAAAGCATCTTCTCTTTCAAATGAGTCAACTGAATAACCTGTAGTTAAAGGGCCAGTTAAAGGGCCCCACAGAGCCCTCCTTGGTTCCCCACTCTAACTAGGAAGAGCAATTTTCAAACATTTCTCTTTGTACATTTAATGTAAGCCACAAGTTTTCCTTTGGGATCAAACACCTCAAAGGAACAAAGACTTTTTACGCATATCCTGGAGTTAAATGCAGATGACAAGTAGGTAGCGTGCAGAACAGACTTTCAGAAAACTGATGAGGGCACAACAAGCTGCTGGTAAGCATGGCTTACATGGAATGGACCCAGATTGTCACCTTGCAGGCTGTCAACATGCAGGCTGCTGCTAGACTGCCCAAAATTAGTTTCTAAAGCTGTAGATGTGAGGAACATGTGCAAATGAGTTCCTCTGTCAACACACCTAAATTTGGTTCATCTTCAGATCATCTTTAAAAATTAACAGCAAATTAGGGAAACAAAACTTGCATAATATGTTCATTCAGTCCTAACCTGAACCCTAAGGTGTCACAATAAATTATAATGGCAAATAATGTATATTTGGATTTTAAATGACTTAATAACATGACAGCTAAAGTAATTAGTTAACTACTTCTGTGCTATTACCCCTGGTATTGTAAATTACATGTATACTGACATTACACCCAATACAGAGATCAGTCAAAAGACACTGAAAATCCTATTATGAAAAGATCTTTTGGGATAATGATCAGAATTATACTGCCAAGTAGTTTGTTAATATTTTAAAATATACATCGTATATGTAAGTATTTATGTATGTAAAATAACATCAGTTTTAAATTAAAAAAAACATACTGCTTATATGACAACATAAGACTGATTGGGTCCTGAAATAAAAACAGTCCTTTTTCTCCTGTCAGCGACATGATTTCATAACCTGTGAAATAACCTTCTCCATCAGTCTTCTAGAGATGACCATCACTGTCTCTGTAAGAACTGGCTGGTTCTAACCAAAATATTCTATTATTTGTTTTCTGAAAGAGATTAAACCTAGTTTATAGATGGTGTTATTTAAGATATATTAAAGACATACCTCCTCCATGGCTCTGGCAGAGATACGGAAACCGCCACACGTTTCCTAAGCCCACACAAAACCCTACGCACGTCAACATATACTGAGCCTTGTTGTCCCATTTTGGTCTGGAGTCTGCCTCTTCTTTCTCAAGGACCTCGAGTTCTGTGTGGGAAGGTATCCTGTCCTCCAGGCCAGGATTGGGTAACTGTAACTTCACCATGATTTTAATTTCCTGCCTGAAAAAGCTGCCCCTGCGAAGAGTTTATGAAGCAGGCAGCAGGTTAGAAATCTGCACAAAAAGAGACCATCTATTTGCTGTCTTCAGCTATATATAGTGAACCTTTGGCACTAAACTTGAAAGTGCAGACTTGTGGTAAAAAGAAGCGTCAGCAAATCATTCAATTGACCAAGTCAGCTCTGACACTTATTAATGCTTTATCTGCCAAGGTTTTATGGAACAGTCTGTTCATCTACTATAAGGCATTGATTTCAGTTAATGTAATTCAGGAGATAATTTGGCTATAAACTGTAATCGCCTATAAGGTCACGAAACACCCCTCACCACTCCCATGTTTAAACTTACTTAAATACATATATAGCACTGACAAATACGGAATAAAGTGATTCCACTGGCCTCAGACTTAACAGAGAGGTTTTGTACTATTTCTTATCATGAAGATAAACTGATTGTGAATCTCCATCACACTTGTTTTCCCACAGTATATGTTTACAAAACGGTATATTTTGTGATAATTGCTGAAACGTTCTTCCTTCTCTGCAAGAAATCTTATTCTATTAAATGTCCTGACAAAAAGGATGGAGAATGAAAGGGATTATAAAATCTGACCTTTACAATCATAAGCATAATCTGCTTACCCTAGAGCCTCTAATCATTACAGAACAAGGTCTGAAGAACATAACATCTTGTAAAGGGACTTGAATCAAAGGTCCCTTCACCTTTTCAATGACCCTATGATACACCGGTCAAAAAGAAGTAAGAATCACAGGTTAACGAATACCGCAGATACTATTTGTGTCCACATTCTTTCAGTACAATCATAACAACACAACTGTCTGTACCTCACAGTAATCAAAAGGTAAGTAGTTGCTGCTGAAAACTATGTACCAAATCTAACAGTGTGTATCATAAGAATTTTGTCAGATAAACCCTACAGGCTACTTACATATGATGGTACAGGGTGATTTAACATAAAGAACTAGAAAGGATCTTGTATGTCCAGCCCCTTCTGAAGCAGGTGAACACATCACAACATCCCTTTGCAACCTTATTTGCCAATTCAAATTGATTTTTTTGCACTCCCTATTATTTCAAAGCTGGTCTAGAATTTCAGACCTCTTATGCCAACCTTCTACTTTAAAGAAATTAGCTTGATTTCTATTTCTTGGTTCTAAGAAATATGATTTCCAGCTGTATTAAATTCAGGACCAGCTCATCATAATTTGTACTTGTGACAGCTACAGGTCAGTGCAGACCTGATTGCTGCATTTAAACTGCCTCAGCCCCAGTTTTGCCAGGCTAAATAAAGCACGGTGTTTTAGTTTCTCCCCCCCCCCCCCCCAAAAAAAAAGGCTCTCCATTATCTCATGCAAAGACAAATTACAAAAAAAAAATCACCCTTGACATAAAAAGCTATAACTATACAGCAGCCCAGATGGATTTTCCCTGTGCCTTGTAATCAGGTACTAGTATTTCCCTAACTGTACTTGAAATATCTCTATTAATCTGCCGTTGTATCACTCACCTTTGTCTCGACCTCGTCAGTTCTGCACATTAGCTGTCTCCTGATTACCACTGGATCAAAGCTTTTCTTCTCCTCAGGTGCTTCTTAGCTTGCAGCAGGCTATCTTTTTTTTTTCTAAGTTACCTAAAGCATATTTTTATGGAACTCCAATACATTGAGCTACTTACTTAGTTCCTGAACAATAATCTACTTTTTCAGCATTAGTGATACCTCTGAGCTTGCATCATAAGTGTTTCATAAAAATGCTACTTCTTTTGTCTTTGGTCATTAGTGTAAGAATGACAAAAGATTTGTCCCTAAGCTGATCCTTGAGGAACTGCGTTATTAGCTTTCCTCTGGACCATCATTTCTGCTTTCAGCACAGTTTGCCAGCATCATCAGATACTTTGTTCTTTTTTCAGTTTATATCTCCTGTAAAGCAACAGCTTTACTGATGTTCAAAAGGATTACATATACTGTGCTTCCCTTGTACAGAAAATTCATTTTTCATTTATAAATGACAATAGAGAATTCTCAAATCGCAGCTCTTCAACTTCCAGCTCCAGAGAAGGACATTGACTTGGTCAATAGCAAGAAACTGCAGGCTCCACAAGCTTCAGGCTCATCTGGTTATTATTCTGTCTGAAACAGAGGGAGAGAATCCAAACATCCACGTTGTAGGAAACAAGATAGTAATAAATAGTAGGCAGAAGACAAACAGGAAAAGCAAACATCCTTCTCTAGTTTATGTCATAATATTTCTATTTTCCCTGACTTGTAGGCTTCAGTTCTATAATTTTGCAAAGTCATAGAAACTCTTTCAATATCTGAATCAGATCATGACTACATAGTGTCAAAAAAATCTGCCTTACAGCTATGAACAAATGATTCTATGTGATCATAAATTCCTGACAATCAAGATTTCTTATAGAATTTATTCTAACAGCACGTTTCTCTTCAGGCACGGTGTAAGCTGATGCTGAAGGAACAAATGTAGCCTCCTTTGGGAATCAAAATGAAGATAAATTGACAGGATATGAAATAAATGCACAGTTGTGTTCAGATGATATGAAAACGTATCTTTGTTAAGTTTCACGAGCGAGCAATTTGCATCGGGATCTAAAAACACATTTCAGATTGCACTCGGCTGCATTAATCCAAATTTCTGGAGAAGTTTATTTTACTTTAATAATACCAGGTTCCTGTGGTTGTTAGCTGTTAAACATTTGCAGAAGCAAATACGCTGGTATAGCATCTAGCTCAGATTTCTTTATCGGTGTAATTGCACGAGTAACGACCTCGCCACGCTGTGCCACCTGCGGTGGCACTGCCACCAGCTCCAAGAGGAGCTGCAGTGGCACGGAGGGGTTGCCTATATTGCCACCCTGTGGATTGGAACAAACGAGCTGCATCGGCTGCTCTTGCAGAAGATGGCTTGTGCGTGCTCTTGCCCCCTGACGTGCCGGGGGACAAGATTTCTCCAATTAATTCACGCTAATTGCAGCACAAGGCTGTGCATTGCCACACAGAGCCAGTGACACGCTGCCACCGAGCCCATTCCTTTGTTCTGTGATAAACTTCTCCTTCAGGTTATTCTAGGCTTAGCACATGTCCCACAGGGTTTGTTATGGCCAATAAACTCCATGAAATCAATCTTTTTGCAATAGAAGCTGACAAACAAGACATGCTTTGCAAACTGCTTTATAAATGCAGTTTGCATTTATAAAAAATTATAATTTTTTGCATTTTTGCAAAAAATGCATTTTTTAAAATTATAAATGCATTTATTAAAATTATAAATGCTTTGCAAACATATAAATGCAGGAGAAAATGGATCTTACCTTTGGATTGGATTATTTGTGATTAACCATTTCTAATCACGCATTGTTTTTTTTGTCTGCTACACCCACATTTTCAACATACCAATTTTTCACAAGTTAATGTGACTGAAGAGGAAATGTCAATTTATAAAAGTCATATATGTTATTAGAACATACACACACATATATATTTGTGGAAGAATATATGTGTATTTTTCTTAGCTGAAGATGTCTTTCATCTATCAGGACAATGAAGACGTTAGGAAAGCGAGGTGGCAATGGCAGAAGGATACCAGAGATGCAAATGAAGACAAGAGCAAGGAGGAAACCCCCTGCTTCCCTCTGTGGGCCAGGTCTGTGCATGGTATGAGGGGCTCCTGGCTTTGGCAGCCCCCATCATGTCCGTCTCCTGTGGTGGCCTGACATGGGCCAGTGCAAACGTGAGGTGAAAGCACTTCTGGTTGAGGTGGAGGGATTTTTTAAGCAGGCCTGGCTTGAGTGACACAGGTGCTTTTGGCTGCCATGGAAAAGAGGGAGGAAAATCCTCCTCGCCCTGCCCCCTGGGGTCCCGCTGGGGTCTGACACCCTCTCCCAGGTCAGCCACCCAGCAGCTTCTCCTGCTTCTGACCTTGCTCGGTTTTCTCGGCACTCCTGGGCCAGCACAGCTCTCTAAACCTGCAGGAAAGCATCCCACAGAGAGAAGGACATGGTTGTCTTTTCTGTGAATGAATTGAAATGACTGGCTGAAGTGTCTGGCTGAAGCACCTGCCTTCTGCCTTCCAGCCAGGGCACCTCTGCCCTCCAGCCAAGCACCCCTCCAGCCAGGGGAACCTCTGCTGTCTGGGTACTGTGAAGGGAAGGACAAGGAGGACAGAACAGGTATTTTCTTTCAAACAAAACAAAACAAAACAAAACAAAAACAAAAACAAAAACAAACAAACAAAAAAAAACAACCAACCAACCCCCCAAAAAACCAAAACCATTAGATAACCAAGCACATTCCTTTACTTCAAAGCCACAGAGAGCAGAAGCAATCTAAGAGGTTTGCATCTAGACATAGTTTCATGCAATACAGTAAAATACAGTGAAATACAGTATGCTTATTTGTTTGCAGTCCTAGTATCCCTGGTATGACATAGGACGAGTCTATAACTGCAAATATTTTGAGACTGATGTTTACAGAACTTTTCACCTAAAGGCAATTAATCGTGAACACCAAGTTTGTCCTCTAATCGTGCTTTACAATATCCCATGCTATTAGAATTCACTTCATTTTCTGATCCTTTTAATTACCGTAGCAAATACTGGCATGATATCTCTTACTCTAGTGATTGTGTAGCAATATCTCACCAGAGTTAATTAAACTTTTTTCAGGCAGCTTGTACTTCTCAAAGCAACATATAAAGTAATCACAATTACTCTTGTATAGTTTTGGTCATTTAACCCTTGGTCACATGTATCTATACTGCTCATGGAAAGCATATAAAGGTTTGCACGTGCCTGTAAAGAGGTGAAGAACCAGTCTGCTAGTATGACAAGCACATAACCGTATGTGGTTTTGTTATTCTGCTTTTTTTTTTTTTACAGCAGAATAAACAAGTTGGCCTCTTCCACATTCCCACATTGACCAGTTTGCCAGTGCACCTGGGTGAAATGATTTCCAGCCACCAGCTGAGGTGACAGCACTACATCCTTTCATTCATTTTACTCTACCCTGTCTAGCTGGTACTCCCTCTCTCACCCCTGCATAACAAATATGTAGCATCATTTGGGATACTATGCACATTTTCTGAAAAAAAAATAAAAAATAAAAAAAATTGTAGATAATATCTTTTTCTTACACTGAGACAGAGCTGGTCATGGTTAAGAGTTTAACAAGAACTATTCAGGTTGGAAGAGATAGGAGGAGGTGTTTAGCACAACCTCCTTCTCCAATCAGGATCAGTTATGAGATCAGGCCAGGCTGCTGAGTGCTTTATTCAGTCAGGTCTTGAAAACTTCCATAGATGAAGACTCAACAACCTCTCTGGGATACATGTTAAAGATTCAAATCGTGTTACTGGGAGGACTGTGTTAGAAACAGTCAAGACGTGTAGATTTCTCACTTACCACCTCCTAACATCTTTGCAGCAGTAGATTATTTTCATTACTTTCAGAAGTCCTCAACTATTTCCTGTTACGTAAAATGCATATAACGTTAGCTATTGCATTTTCAGACATCACTAGCATTCTCATTGAGCCAAAGATTGCAACTAGAGAACTGTAAAATGCTTCTATTTAATTCCCCCATTATATTTGTTTTCTTCAGATGGATTTATTTTAAATTTCTGCTAAGAATACAACATTTTTGAAGAATAAAGCTAAGAAAGAGATGTTAATTTAACCTTTCTATATGGTAACATTTTTGCAGCTGTTTTTACCGAGAATTTCTGGCGCTTTGGAGCTCCAGACCTACTCCGTAGACTATCTGATGTAAGTAATTTGTTTTTAGTTCCCTCTTTCAAAATGCCTTCATTCATAAACAGTTGAGAAGTCTCTGGAAAATGTCACTGATGGCTTTCAGGAAAGAGACTATCAGCAGCAAAATTTCTCCCAGGACCGCACTGACGCTGTCTCACCTCCTTTGAACATGCTCATGTCATATTTGCTGTCTTCCTTTCACAGCAACATCATTCCCCTCTTGCAGAGCAGCCCTCAAGGTGGAGAAACATCATCTGAAAAGTGCTTCTCTTGAGATCTAGGTAATCCTGTGGTGGCAAGCATCTGAAAGGAAAGCCAAGACACAGTGGTTTAGTATCTGCTCCTCCTGCTGCTACCACCTGAGGCAAACAGCAGCCTGACTCAGATATTGAGGGTGGTGAAGAAGAGGATTGTGCAAAGCAAAGGTTGTGTGGTGAGCCTCAGACAGGAAGAGATGGAAATGTAAAGAGAGTGGTAGCTGTCCAGCAGAGTGCCTAAAGCACAGGATTCTTATGTGGAAGAGTGAAGCAGGGAAGATGTAATGAAAGCGAAGATGAACATTGTTCAAACAAAATGCTCTCTCTGATAGTCTGCTTGGAACTTCTCTTAAGATACACATAGAAAACAAGAAACCATTTTGTGAGTTACCAATGGGCAAAAACCTTGAACAGCTACACAAAGAAGAGGCACTGAGCCCCACGTTCAGGAGGATACTTAAAATCCCCAGCCTAAGGAACTCTAATGATCCCATCAGTACAGCAGATACACAGGCAAAAGGTTTCAGTCATTTAATTTTAGGGCTAATATTCAACAGCGAGTGGTTATAGATTCTACCATATCAAGAAATATTCTGCAGATCTTTAACTTGGTCTAGGTTTTATGCTCTGTTGTTCTCTAACTCTACCCAATAAATAGCCAAAAGGCACAGCTCCTCAGCTGGCATGATTTGTTCCCTGTGTGTGTGCTGCCAGGCTGCCATCACCAGTGCCATTCAGGAATGCTTCTGTGGTGCCAGGGAGTTTCCTTCAGTGATCTGACATGCCTAAGAATTGCCATGTTCATTGTGGAAGTAACACAATAGCCACGGAAGAATTAAATGGAACAAGCTATGAACATCGCCTGTTACAGTTCATACAGAACAGACCTGTCACTTTTTTCCATGTGGCACTTTTCTCCTTTCTCTCTTCTACAAACAGGCACAATATTTATTTTGTATAGACTTGTAGTTTGTGTGACAGGGGCTTCAGCTTTGTATATAAACATTTCACTAGAGTAAAGTCAGTTCCAGCATCATCATCCTTCTTTGCTTTGCGCTTCTTGTTGACACTGGGCATCAGGGCATCTCTCCTCTGGCAAGCAACAAAACACGTTTGATGGTTGGAGGTTGTTGCTTGCTATGTTCATTATGCACCGAACAGTGTTCTTGAATTAAGATTGCTACTGTTTCCTTTTCCAGTGCTGTGGTATATAATGAGATGCTGATATGTTGCTGAACTACGTCCCAGTCCTGCATGCTGTCTTTGCATAGAGGTCTACCACAAGGCCCACTTTGCTGCAGATAAGTTAATTCTTTCTTCGTCGCTGAAAAACACGTTACTTTTTGTCTTTCTTCTTATGATCCAGTGACTTACAAAAACAGAACGGTGCTGCTTAGGCTGCTGGCAAGAAAAGCGATTAGCCACGAGGGGGAGTAGCATTCAATAACATGAAACCGATCCACTGAGCATTCTGTTTGCACTGCGCAAATCAAGCTTGGAAGTGAGGTGCCCAAGAAATGCAAACCTGCAGGAGCAATTGTAAAGAGAAAAGTGAAGAAATAGTCTCTTCCTTGGACTCCGTAGGTAGCATTTACTTTCACATTTGTGGCTGTTCCCATCAAGCAGCTAGCACTTTCAGGGCTACTTCACCAGCAGCGCTTTGTCTTTTTCCCTTTTCTGGTGCCTATCCCTAATCTGTCTGTAATTAGTCCCTTTGCACAACTCCTTCCATAGTAATTTCTCGGACTGTGGTACCTTGTGAGTAGGGCTATAGCTATGCCTGCTCTTGTCCCTCTGCAATAAAGCTTGCCTCCCTGCTGACCTGTACATCTCCACCATTAGTGCAGCAGACTATCACATCTACAAGCCGGGAGGGGTGACCGTTCTTTAGCAGCCCTTCCTTCGAATGCTAAGGCCCAGCCCTCGCACCCTTCACAGTGTTCACCAGCTACGTGAGCCTCAGCACTGTGGAAGTCTTCAGAGCTGTGAATGACAATTGTGTATTGTTTATTGAATGACAATTTTCTCTTCCATAAAGAGCCTGCAGACCTCAGTTTCAGGGATACTTCTTCCAAGCAGAATATTACTTAAGAGGCTGTGACCCACAAATGTGAGAACCACCTAAACGATATATGCATTAAAAAGAACCCAAAAACTCAAGATTTGAACAAGAGCAGTAATTTTAATGAGGCGATTATTAACCGATCTAATTCCAGCTTTTATTTCTCCGTTTGATATTTCTCCTCTTTTCATTCCTAGTATTTCACAAGGATGAGGGTAGGTAAATGCAAAGGATTGTAATCAAATACAAAGAGACTGTGGTTTTCTTGAAGGGGAACAGGGAATCCCAGGCCCTGAACAGTCCTGGAGTAGCATGGTTGTTGCTCTTCACAGACAGCAGGAACTTTTGGACATCTGTATAGAGAAACAAAAAGGAGCTGACAGGCAAAACGAGGCATGTGAAGGATTCTGGAGGAAGGTAGCATGCCCTACATACAGAACTGAAGGAAATACCCCAGTGTTTCAGTGGGATGATTATCTTTAACCACTCATCTTAATTAATGCCAGTGCACTATTCTATTTAATGATGCTGATCTTTCTTGAGACAGAGAAAAATAATCCAGCATATTCTCTGCTCAGCACTCAAACCAAAACTTTTTATACACCAATTTAAAAACCGGGCAATTTATACAATCTTACAAATGTGAAATGTATTTAGGAAGTTGGCATAAAATTCCATTCCTCCCACCCACCTTGCCCAAGTAACAAAACAGTGCAGAGAGATGTAAGGGTTTTTATTATTTTTGTTAATAGGTGAGTTTGCATTTTAGTAACAAAACAAGAAACAAACAAACAAACAAACAAACAAAAAAACCAAAACCCACCAACCAACAAAACTCTTCATTAAATATTTTGAAAACAAATTATTCCTTCACTCTACATACACACAGACATTTTCAAACAAATCAGTAATCCAGAACAACAGCTGTCAGGCAAGATCAAGCTCGCAATAAAACTTTCAATATGACAACGTACAAAAGGGGACTATTTCAAAAATATGTACCACACTAAGAAACATGTTTTTTTTTGGTAGAAATTAATAGGACTGGTGCTTCTAAACCAGTTTCATGCTTTCAAAAATCCTCCTCAGAAAAACTCTTTGATCTTAATACACTGATCTGCAAAGTGTCCATGAACACTTGTTCAACAATCAGATGTGCAAATAGCTGGCACTTCTAAAGAAGTGAGTGAATATTGTATTTATTCCTTTGCATCCAACCACATACAATCAAACACGCGATGCTTCCATCCATTTATTTATACTGAAACGAATTGCACTTCCTGATTAGGTTTTCTTTAAATATTTGATGTCAGGGACATAAACTATGAAAAACTGAAAAAAGCACAAAATGTTTCTTCATTTAGTATTAAAAATGAGTGAAGATGCACAAAGTTGAGGCATGAGTCTTGAATTTATTGGCATTGATTCACTCTCTACAGTTGTTCCGTTGCATTGCTGTAACTGCTTGCACGTACATATGAAACGCACTACAGCTGGGCGGGCAGACACTTTCCACATCCTGAAGGAACGGTACACGAGTGAAGTTGTTCTAAACTGTTTGTTCTACTGGGCAATTAGGGCACGTGGATATGGCCAGCTACAGCAGCTTGACTAAGGTTGTTACACCAGCACTAACTCAATCACATTCTCATGGCTGAACCTGAATAAACTTGGCATCTGGATAACCTTTGGCCTTTCTGGTGTCTGCTGTAGTATCTCTTTTTTTCCCCTTCATGTTTGTCCACTTGAACTTTATTTGAAAATAAAAACCAGTCCATAAGAGGCTAATAAATCAATGCAACAACACAATTGGCATCAACAAGGTGAGCAAAAGAACAGACAGAAAACTGAGTATTTGGGAAACAAACATGTTCAAGAATTTTGTTTAATGTCAGATACTTTTGCTGAGGAACTGCATTAGGTTCCATACGCTACTTCAAGAGTTGTATTCTGTGTCCTGACTGAAATGAAACCGAGGCAATAAGAAAAAGCTCCACATCTGCTAGATTTCTGTTAAACCTGGATGGGCATCCACCAAGCTGGATTGTTTCTGGGCCATGTGACAGCTGACAGCCTAGAGCAAACATGTAACCCTCAGACACTGAAGAAATGCAAACTAAAGAACTGATGACCTACCAACACTAATTGAAGTCAAGTAACAAAGACTGACATTATAAACAAAAGGGTAACGATTGTCCCTTTGGGGTCTAAGGCTGGATTAGAAAGGAGAATGAAAAAAGAGTTCCACTCCAAAACACATGGCACTTTTGAAACGGAAGGTGGTTCCTATGCTCTATGAGGAGCCAAAGATTTAAGGGATTTCACGCATGGAAACCCACTGGGGTATTTATTTTTTTATTTCTAGATATGTTTATTGTGGCAATTAAAGGAAAAAGCTCTCCTTAAGTCTTTACAGAACTTGTATACCTGTAGGATTTCCATGGTCATGGGTATGCGAAGGGGTGAACTGTAGGCTCAAAATTTCAGAGTTGTGGAAAAGCGTACTTTAGGTCTAGGAGAACAGAGGCAATCAGGGAAGAAGGGTGGCTGCCACCCTTCTGAGCACAACAGTTAGAGCCTGAACAAGCAACAGAGCCAGGTGTAGTGACTACGGAGGTTCCTGGAAGCTGAACATGTACCCTAAGTGCACTGGAATGCAGAGGCAGCAGCACGGTGATGTGCATAATAGAGGCACACTGTTAGGTTATCACTGAAACCTTAACTGAGAGAAAAACATAAGCATTGTCAACGTTTCTACTGTATGTGAGGATACAACTTCAAGTTTATATATAATTTTAGTATTCAAACATGTCTCCCTAACTCCAGTGAGGCTCTCCTCAATCTGTTTGTTTAAATATTATTTTAATTAGCATCGTTTGGATGTTTTGTCCATAAAGTCCTATTTGTATCTTAAGCCTGGAAGACAATGCAAGACCGATTAACCTCAAGTGTGATCACACTATTCCCCTCTCAGAGTACTAATACATACATTTTTGATATATATACATACACACAGATACATATGCATACACACATATGTATTTCTATAAATGTATGTATATATGCATAAGATTTATGCGACAAGCATCTTAATCATAGTCTCTTCCAAAGATCTGTCTCAAAATCAGTGTTGCTTAAAAAAGGCAGCGTTGAGGCAGCACGCAACACATGCATAAAGAGCACAGTGTGCTGCCCACATAGGGGCCACAAATCTCACTTTTCTGTTGATAGAGTACAGCCTTCAACTTGGTAAATTACTCTAAAGTGACTTCTGTTTAGCTCCTTCTGATCCCTATGGAAGCTTGCAAATCTCTGGAGCACACTGCAGTCTGCAATACAAACACACAGAGTTTTAGAGCATGCATAGCTCGCTGGAGCATCTGCTGTTTGTAAAAGGAAAGGCACCAACACTGCACGTCCCATGCAAATACAAATACAGTGAAGAGTAGAAATGGAAACACAGAAAGAAAACGTAACAGCTTCAGACTACAACTGTGATTGTCCCTACTCTTCACAGCAGAACACATGAAACACCATTGCTCTCCCTATCGTTTTCCTAACATTGCTTTTTCCACCCTCTTGAACTTCTGTAGTTCAATAGCTAGTTCCCAATATCTCAAATACAACCACATAAGTCTTCCATTTTGACTTCTGCTTCTGTTCAGCATATTGCCACAGTAGTTATCATGTTTGAAAATATCTTTTAAGCCACTTTCCATATGTAGAGCCATAGCAACAGGATCAGTTGCCGCTTTAACTAGCAAATTTTTCTCTATTTCTAGTCTCTGGCTTCTGGGTACCACAAGACTGCAGTAGATCTCCTGTCTTTCTTTAAGTCCATCTTCAAATTCTTTTAGCAAAACATTGGCTCTCTTTTGCCATTCTTCTTCCTTGGCCAGGCAACTTTGGTACAAGTTACCCGCTGCTCCCGAGTGCAGAAGAACTTGTTTCTCCCTCTCCAACTTCTCCTGCTCCTGTTCTAGGATTTTCCTCTCTTCTACTAGCTTGCGGCTCTGGGACACGAGGGCTTCACGGTAGCTCAGGGTCCTGTTGCGCTCCTTTTCAAGCTCCAGCTCCAGGTGAGCAACCGCGCGACGGCTTTCTGTGATTGTATCCCGGTATTTGGCTTCTAGGTCTTTCTGTAGAGACGAATGCTTTTTGTAATACTCATTTTTTTCCTTTTCTATTTCTTTCTGACATTCTCTGGTCCAGATCCAACCTGAAATATATAAATGGGGTTAGAGAAATCCGCAGAATGGGTATGGATAATTAATTTTGCCCCCGATAGAAGTAACTTAGTGGTAAAAGTGGTTTTTCCTCCCTGCTTTCAGCCAGTTCAGACCCCCTGGGAGGCCTCACGGCGGCCAGGTGCCTGCACTTGGCGCTACTTACGGAAGGCCGCCAGGCCCAGCATGGGCACCAGCAGGGCGTAGTTCCACCGGCCGCCCTCCTCGCCAGGCTCCCTGCGGTTGGGCAGGATGTTCCAGCCGGGGGGCTCGTTCAGGTTGTTCATGGGGGCGCCCTGCTGGCTGCCCGCACCGGGCCCGCCGGGGCAGGCGGGGCCGGGCCCTGAGGCGGGGAGCTCGGCAGCGCCAAACGGACGCCTCAGCGCCCTCGGGCCACTTCGGGTGCCCTCGGGGCCACTTCGGGCCTCTTCGGGCACCTTCGGAGTGCCCTCAGGGTACCCTCGGGACCCTTCGGCTGCCTTCGGACCCCTTCGGGTGTCTTCGGAAGCCTTCGGGCCGGCGCAGCGCCCGGGGAAGCCGCTGCTACCCCTGAGCTGTCGGCCCCTCCCCTCTCGGCTGTTCCATTAGAAGCACGGGGGGGACGCCAAAGGGGGAGCAGCGAAGTTACTCGCTCCAGCGCTGAGCGCTGCCGGGAGCCGGGCCGCGTCTCTGCCCGCTCTCGTTGTGTGTGCGTGGAGAAAGGTTTGGGGTGACTCCTCACGCGTGTAGCCACGGGCACCCCCCCCCTTCCTCACTTACTTGGTTTATCCCTCCGGGGCCTCACCGGATAACGGCGCCGTTAGCGGCGGCCCCGCGCATGCGCGCTGCTTGATCTCTCCCGCGGCTCCCTGCGAAATGGCGGCGGCGGTGGTGGCGGCGCGGGGTTGTGCGAGGCGGTGGCTGCGGCCGGCGGCGCGGGCGGTGAGTCCGGGCCCTGACCGGGCCCTGACCCTGACCCCTCCCCGCAGGCGGCACCGTGACCTTGGCGGGTCAGCCCCGGGGTCGGGGCCGTCTTTGCCGTGGGGCCGCTCGGCGGCGACCCCGGGCGCCTGGCCGAGAGCCGGCCGGGCGTTGGGCACGGGGGGCGCCTCGTGAGCGGCTCCCGGGGCTGTCCCGAGGTGTCTGCGGTGGCCGGGAGCCGGTGGGGCAGAGGGAGGGCAGGGCCGAGCAAAGATCGCAGTCCGGCTACAGGGTGCTCTCCCTGAAGAGAAACGTAGAAAAGAGTGCTGTAAGCACAGCTGTAGCTGTCCCTGTTTTGGACAGAAAGCCTGGGAAAATGCCTTTATTTTTTTTAGATGGCAGTAAAGTGGCCCTGAATGGGCCTTTCATCTTATAAGGCCCGCAGTAGCATAACAATTCAGGAGGAGTGCAGTCAGTAGCCACGCTTAGAGCAAAATCTCCTTCTGCTCTGTGGAGTTGTTTTCATAATCGTTTTGAGCAGGACTTACGGCAGAAATCTTTGTGTGTAGATTTAACAGAAAAGTGCACGTGGATGGGAATAACAGTTCTGAAAGCTTCTCTTTAGCAGAAGCTGATATATAGAAAGGAGTCTACTAGAATTGTGTGTTTTTTTTTTCTCTTTTTTTTTTTTTAATGTATCTATAATCCTATGATGAAGAATATCTTTCATAACTTAACCAACAGGACCATGGAAGTGTGGTATAGCAACTTCAGAAAACAGGCATTTCCTTCAGAAAAGGAAATTAAGTGCAAAGCATTGTGGCAAAGCTCTCACTGGACATTGTAGCAGGCTGTTTGCTTTGTTTACTCTGGAAAAAAACAGGTCAACTTCTTTTTATGCTTTAGGGCATAACCACTGTTTATACTTTCTCTAAGTGACACTAAGCATGTGCAAACCTGTTGTTTGCGTGCTGTCTTTACACACAGCAAAGATTTTCTTTGCTGTGTGCGGTAACCAAATATGTTGTTCACCCACAAGAAATAACTTATTGCAGTAACAAGAGCTGCACTGCTATCGGGACATTTCGGAAACCAGCAGCAGCAGCAGTGTATTCTAGAGAACGCGTGGCTGCCAAATCTGAAGTGTGCGGTGTAGCCCAGCATGTCAGTTGGAGTTCTGCTAGTCTAAACCTCAGCTGATCTCAGGCCTTTGGAAGCACTTTATGTGGAGGATGCCCTATTTTAGCTTGATGTGAGATTGTTGGGTGAGTTGTCTTGCAGGTAAACTACATCTGGCACTTCTGTTTCATCTGGCTGCCAGCAAATTGCTTAATCCGACTTTGTTCGTGCAGTGTTAATGAAGGTGACTTAATATGGGAAGATGGACGTGGAATTGCCCCGAAGTGTGATAACAGAGCAAGGGAGAAGGGAGGGGAATCACTGCTGAGAAGGGGTGCTAGCCAAATTCCTTAGGAATGGCTTTAATACTGATCTTATGTAAAGATCTTACGTAAATCTCTTGGCTGTTTAAAATAAAGGCAAAAAAAAAAAACAACACACAGAAGTGTGTTAACAAGTATGATGACACATCAGATTCACTGTTGTGCAAGAAGATAATTTGAAGAAACTACAAGAGATGGTAAAACTAGATCAAGGAGAGGGTAATGTCGTTCACTTCCGGGGGCGGGAAGAGATGGTTATTGGGAAGTTCCAGAGAAGCTCGGCTTGTTAGCATGTTGTAGGGTGATTAAACAGTAGCTGTAACAGTTGCTGGAAAAGGCAAATACAATCCCAAAATGCAACAGAGTGCTATTTCAAATAGAGAAGTGATGTGCAGGTCACTGCTATGACTGTCTTGCTGTTCTAATTAATCAAACATGCTCAATTAGATGCATTTTTCTGAATGGTGTAGAGAAGGAATACTAAGTTCCAAGAAATTGCTGATTTATACTGCAGAGATTAAAACTCTGTTTGTTTTAACCTATCAAAGCCAAGACTGGATAGTGGGTAGGTGCGAGCGTTGTCTTTTCTGAATTTATTTTGTTTTTGAACATGCCAGGGGAGACAGAATAACCCTACAGAAAGGGAAAACTGTGCCCCTGTGCTTCAATCAGAAGTGAATAAATTGTTTTAAATTGCCTACTAATTAATAGAGAATGAAAGCAAGAAAATTATATCTGGCTTTTGAAACGATGATATGGAACAGCCTTTCCCACCACGTTTTTTTTCACTATTCTTAAGTACCTGTAATAAAATTCTGAGCATTTTTTGACCTACGAGACATATTTTACAGTAATGCCTGTGGTTCTCATAAAGCCGTCTTCATCTTTGCTTACATAAGAAGAGTGGAATAATACAGGGTATGAACTGCTAACTAACTTCTGCCAGTGCAGCCTCAGAGAGGTCTGGGAGACTGGTTGGTTAGAGTGAAGTGAATGGTTAGGCTGTGACATTCTGTTACTTGCAGCTTTTGTCTCTCATCCCGTCAGAACTGTTGTTTTTCCTAGTTATGAGTGAAGAAAAGCCCAAACATGTAACATGTAATTCTAAAATAGGTTGAGGCTATATTTGTGAATCAGTGGCAAGTAAATGGTTCTTATAAAGGTGGAGTAGTTGATAACGCTGAAAATCTTTCTTGGGGAAGCATTTGACCTACAACAGTTGTCTTGATTTTTTTCCACAGTGGCCAGCGGCGTGCCAGACTCTTGCACGCAACTTTCACTTCACGGTCTATGGAAAGAAACATGCTTCCACTAAGGTTTCTGATTCGGTACGTTTATACTTTTGTGGATCTTAACTAACAGGTCAGTGCTTCAGAGAGATGCTGCCCGGGACGGATTTCTGTGTTGTGTCTGGTGCTTGGCTGTAGTGGAGTGTTGTGTACAATTAAGTAACGAGATGGAGTTGCTGAAATACACTGCTTGTGTCTACATCAGGTTGGCTTAGTTTGAATAGCTGTGACCATAACAAACTGATTTTTTTTTCCTAGATTTCTACACAATATCCAGTAGTGGACCATGAGTTTGATGCGGTTGTTGTGGGTGCAGGAGGAGCAGGCCTGCGGGCTGCATTTGGTTTGTCAGAGGCTGGATTTAATACAGCGTGTGTTACGAAGCTGTTTCCCACCAGATCTCATACTGTTGCTGCACAGGTGAGAAATGAGGTAGAACAAATATGTAAAAAAAAAATAGGCTCTGTAAGAGCTGATCTGGATATGCACATGGACATGATGTGCTAAGGCCCCTCTTCCACTGTAAATATTATGTAGCCCTCCAGAATTGTTTCAACTAAATGTATATGTGTAGCTTCTATTTGATTCTTTTTCGTTGCATTTTGTGTAACTTTGCATGCCATTGTGTTATACAAAAAGTAGTAAGGCAAGGGCTATTGTGAAACTGATAAATTGCATGGATTTTTCACAACTGTGTTATATCTGACTTTACTGTATCACTTGTTTGTAGGGGCATAAATGCTATGAAATTCTAATACAAACTACGAAAACCTACTGAAGCTGTACTTGACTGATAAAATTCTAGGAAAACGTATTTTCATTTTCAGGGAGGGATCAATGCAGCTCTGGGAAATATGGAGGATGATAACTGGAGATGGCATTTCTACGACACAGTGAAAGGCTCCGACTGGCTGGGTGACCAGGATGCCATACACTACATGACGGAGCAAGCCCCAGCCGCGGTGATAGAGGTGAGAGTCACTGGCACTGATTGCAACTCATTTCATTCACAACAGGGTAGCTCCCAGAGAGATCTTCTTACTAGGAACATGGTAAAGTAACTCCCTGCTTATTATGCACAACTTCCTGATGCCTGTATTTGGGTTCAACAGCTGGAGAATTATGGGATGCCATTCAGTAGAACAGAAGAAGGAAAAATTTACCAGCGTGCATTTGGTGGACAGAGTCTTCAGTTTGGAAAAGGAGGACAGGCTCACAGATGCTGTTGTGTTGCAGACAGGACAGGACACTCGCTGTTACATACTCTGTATGGCAGGGTAAGAAACTGTCAAGTACAACTTGTCTTTTTATTTCCAATGGTATCTTCTGACGTTGGAAGAAAGAAACAAAATGACTTGCATACATATCAATGAGCAATCTGAGAGAACGAGTGATGCCAGTTCTGGATTTCCTTTCTTTTTGAGGCACTGTGGAAGGATGCCACCTAGGTGATGCTTACTTTTTTGTCAAGAGTTTATGGAAATTGGAATATACTGAAAGGTCATGAACATTGTGCTTATAATGGTTGTCCTGAAGGCAGTGGATATTAAATAGCATACACTGTTAGCTTTGTGGTTTGAAGTAGTTTTTATTGTTACAGCTTCTGCATCTGTTATCTAGACCCAGACAACATTTATCTAAGCTTTCCCAAATATCTTTTTTTTTTTTCTTTTTTCCACCCTCCAAAGAAGTTGACATTGTGGCTCTGGGGAACTCTGATAAAAGGTACCAGACAGCACTTTTTGTCACTCATCTGAAATCAGGGAGCATGGAGGAATGAGCTATAAATGTGTAAAGGGCTCCACAGCCCTTCTGAGCGTTCTCTATGGCAAGTAAATAACTAGTTTCAGCATCTGGTCCTATCAATTCTACAAAGCTACAAAAGACTTGGTTCTTTTTAAATTTCCGTAAGCTACTTAAAACCTAAAATTAGGTACCTAATAGCTGATGCCTTTCATTTACTTAGTAGTTAGCTAAGTACTGTCCTTCAGGTTAATACTAGACTTGTTGCTGCAATAGAAATAAATGATCAGTGCTGCCAGACACAAATCTGATCCTCGAGGGCATGAAAGAATACATTTGGCTTGATGACGCCTGCTGGTTCTGTTTATATGCTTGGCTTCTGGAGATGGATTCTGCTTCTCTGAGGCAGACCTAGTGATACGTGCTTATACATGTGTCAAGCTCCGCGGCTGACTAAAGTGTTGCCAAACATAGAGTGAAAGAATGCCTCTTGCTGTTTAGCTATGCCTTCTCAGAATTAAGCGGTTTGGTAACTGTGGATCTCTTTGAGCTAGATTAAATTCGTTAGTAAATGTTTATAGAGATTTCTAGGGAAACCGGCTTCCTTGAGAATCGGTGGAAGGTTGTGTGTGTGTGTTTGTTTTTTTCATCCTTACGCAGCCTATATGCATAGAAGGTTTTGAAGAGCAGTTACTTAAGTTTGGGTTTTTTTATCATTATTTTTTTTTTCCTCCAGTCTCTAAGATATGATACCAGCTACTTTGTTGAATATTTTGCCTTGGACCTGCTCATGGAAAATGGAGAGTGTCGTGGTGTTATTGCCCTTTGCATAGAAGATGGTTCTATACATCGTTTTAGAGCAAAGAACACTGTCATTGCCACTGGGTAATGTAATGTTCATGATAAAAGATGGAAAGTTGAGACTGCTGCTAGTTGGAGGGCTGGGTGTCTTGTACAAGTGTCCGACTCCACTGTGGAGGTGACATGTTGACTTGAAATTCAGTCATTTCTTATGGGGAGAGAAGAAAAAAAAAAAAAAAAAAAATCTATTACCTTTGTGTCCAAGTATAAATTCAGTATGAGGTCTAGCTTCAAATTCTAGAACAATGACATAGAGTTGAAATGTGTAAGAGCATTATGTGTGGTCCACAGTGTCTTAGATTTTTAAAGCATGCTATTTAAAGTGGACATTGTTGCAGTGCTATCAAGGTGTGTATGTATCTATAGTATTTTGAGTTTCCTGTAGGAATCACCTTTTCAAGATTCTAACTATTCTCCACTGAAGTTGTTGTTTTCTTGGACCTTCTGTCACTAGCCATTTTTCAACGAAGTGTAACGGGACAATACCAATTTGTTTTGGGTTTGGTTGAACTTGTTACAGGACTTAGCAAAAGTCAGGTGTTTTGCTCGTTAACACTTTTTCCTAGTTCCACTGTTGCGCGAGCAGTGTAGTTGAGTATATGTTTGGATGGTTTTATGGCTTTTTTTTTTTTTTTTTTTTTGCTTTGTCTTGCTAATTTTGTTAACTCTTTGTTCTTTAGAGGGTATGGCCGCACTTACTTCAGTTGCACGTCTGCACATACTAGTACAGGCGATGGCACTGCTATGGTCACGCGAGCTGGCCTCCCCTGCCAGGACTTGGAGTTTGTACAGTTTCACCCTACAGGTATGGAATATGATTACAGAGTACGAAATAACACTTGCAACATTGTTTTTAATATGATGAGAAGATTTTTTTGTGGGTTTAGAATGAGCTCGTCAGTTTGCATTTTTGTGCAACACCTCGTTACTTTATTAGATGCTTCTGGTAGATGTTCAGACTTGCCTGCAGCTGCTGCAGAATATAAATCTGTGAGTACACCTATTATGAGAAAGGTCTAAGCTGATATAATACCACTTAAAAGCAACACCTTTAAATTTATAATACTAAAAGATTTTACAAATTCCTAGTTGCAACTCCTTCACCTCTGAAACTTGTTTTCTCTTGTGTTTTAAAATATAAAAGGATACATCTGCTATTTGGTATTAAGTACAGGAGCAGTAGGATAGATTGAAAGGGTAGGAAGTTACATACTAGAATCTTTTGTGAAAATTGAGTAGCTGAAGTCAAGTAGTTGAAGTAAAGGTATATATTTTAGACATATTAAAATGTGTTTTATAGCATGAGATCTTTATCTAATCTGTGGATAGCATGGTCACAGACTAATTTTTTTTTGTTTGTAGCTAAATAGATGCTAAGTTTTAATTTGTGATAAATGGTGAACTTTTGAACTGTTTAACAAATATAACATTGTAAAAGTAATCATAAAGAGATGCAATGTTCATTTGACACAACTAAGTTTTCTCTAGTCAAAGATGTTTAATTGTCTGGTAATTATGTTAAAGGTTACGGAATTACCAAGTGCATGGGTTTTGTCAGGATTCTTATTTTCTATGATGACCAATGCTGAAGACTAATGGATAGTCTTTTTCTTTGGAGAAGGAAGGCCGTACTCAGTAAGCTTTTACATTCCACACAGTTTGAAGCCATCCTGCACTGCCTTAGCACAGGAGAAGAGGCAGCAGAAGTGAGCAGACTGACCTTGAGATAATCAACTTCTGGTTTACTTTGAAATCTTGAACAAAGTAATTGCTGAAGGTCTACAAAATCTTTGTAAAATTCTCCTTGCGTATTGGTGGGTGCAGTTCTCTTCTCGTTGTAATGTTTTAGATACCATGGGTGTTCCAGATGAACTTGCTCACCTTCCAGAAGGAATGCTTAAAAGGAGTAACAGCACTCATTTCTAATATCAGGGTAGAATTAAATTTAGCCATGTGACTTATTTGCAGTATTTTAAACTAGACTTAGCTTCCGTAATCCTGGCTGTGTTGGCTAGGAATTTGGCTTGAGAACATTTCAAGTGATGGTTGTTTTCCTTCTTTGCAGGTATCTATGGGGCTGGCTGCCTTATAACAGAAGGGTGTCGTGGAGAGGGAGGTATTCTAATTAACAGTCAAGGTGAAAGATTCATGGAGAGATACGCACCTGTTGCTAAAGATCTGGCTTCCAGGGATGTCGTGTCTCGTTCTATGACCATAGAGATACGGGAAGGAAGGTTAGTTAAATACTCTAATGAAGCTGCAGAATGAATGCTTAATTGTATTAGATTATATGCAATACAATAGTTCATTTGTTAAACACTGAATAATTAATGAGATAGAGCTTTAATAACTGTTAGCTGAACACTGCATTCCGGACAGAAATTTAGCTTGTTGCTTCCTAATGTCCGCTAGAGGGAAACAGAAGATGTTATGGGTTTCCTGTTTGAATTCCTTGTGTCTAGAGACAGTTGCTCGATTATCAGAAGGTTTTACATCTTTCTGTGGAGATACGGTTGTTTAAAGCCTTAAATACCGTGGATTATTGTAAAAGGAAAGCTGGGAGGAGAAGAATGCACTTAAATTCTGCCATGTTCAATAGTCTTTTCAAATATGTTACTATTTTTGTCAGAGATGAATTTTAAATTTTAATTATTGGAAAGGTAATCACAAATGAAACATAGTAACTTAGAAAAATTACTGACTTTTGCAAAAAATTCTCTTGTGTGATCCACTGTTGATGCTCCTGTTTTTTTATTTTGATAGGGGCTGTGGCCCTGAAAAAGATCATGTGTATTTGCAGCTGCACCATTTACCACCACAGCAGCTGGCAACTCGTCTCCCAGGAATTTCAGAAACAGCTATGATATTTGCTGGTGTCGATGTCACTAAAGAGCCTATTCCTGTTCTGCCCACCGTGCATTATAATATGGGAGGTATTCCTACTAACTACAAAGGACAGGTAAGTAATGCAGATCATTTTTAGTAGTTTTTTCATCTAGTAATAGGAAACGATTATCCAAAAATAAATGTAAGGGTGCTGAATAACATTATCTAAATAAGTGTTAGTACGATCAACAATTCTGGCCATCAGTTGGAGGATATGATACAGTTGAACAGGGATCAAGCTAATACTCTGTTACAATGTTTAATTCACTGTGCCTCATGTAATCCTTACATTAAAACAGACTCCTTCAACTCATACGAGTTATATGCCAATTTGATGCTGTCAATTGATTTTTTTTCTGGTTCAGTGTATTCTACTTATTTTTAAGTAGAATTATTCTACCTATTTTTTAATGCGTATTTTCCCTTGGCAATGCATGCAGATCAGATTTGCTTCCTATGCTTGTCTGACTTGCTGCATAATTGTGAAGTAATATATGGTCTGTTTCTTAAGTATGACTAAAGAAATCTTAGGTTTTAACACTAGCTGTATTTATTACTTACCCTGTAAAACAGATATTTTTAGTTTTAGGGTTGGGGAAATCTTCATATTGTTGTTTCATCCTTACTTGCACGTGGCATTTGAAAAATAAGGAGGCTTGCATTCTTAAAAACTGATTAAGAAATGAATATTAATCAACTATCTGAAATATTAGGTGATAACACATGTGAATGGTGAGGATAAAGTGGTACCTGGCCTTTATGCCTGTGGGGAAGCAGCATCTGCATCTGTCCATGGTGCAAATAGACTTGGAGCAAACTCCCTTCTGGATTTGGTGGTTTTCGGCCGTGCTTGTGCCCTTACTATTGCAGAAACGTGCAAGCCTGGTAAGTCTCACAGTTTATCTCACTCTTATGCAGACATTTACCTTTATGTTTTTATTTCTGCACAACACAGAGTTGTTGCTACCTACTTCAAAGTAAGAACGCTAGGTGTAGACTATTATTTGTTAGAAAGTGCAGGAATTGGTGTTTATACTTTTTATATGCAGCTCCTAACTGTGCAACTGCTTGTCATTAAGATTTGCTTTGTAAGCTGATTGACTTAAAACCAGTACTCAGTTTTGCTGTTGGCAAAAACAGTTGATATTTTTCACAAACTAGCAAAACAAAATATTGAATATGTAGGTTTCTCTGCATCCTGCACTACATCTTCTACATCAGTGTAGTTTGTTTTATACTTAATTCTTTCATATGGTACAATTTGTTGCCACCTTGTTGATTTATAAGGTGAACTGCATATGCAAGTAATAGAAGAAATAAATATAAAAAGTTGTAACATCTCATCCACCATAAATGGATTATCACTGTTATATGTTAGTTTTAAAACAATCTGGTCTTAAAACAAACAAAACACCACCAACACTCATAAGAGGCAGTTATATTGCAAGAACAACTGAATTCCAGTAGTTACTTGTTTTCTCATATCTTGGTGTCCAAATGAGTAAGACTGTTTGTACAGACTTGGACTGAAAAAAAAAAACAGGGTATGAAGTAGTTGTTTGTTATGAAATTGGTTTAGGTCTACCAGTGCTTTTTGCTCTCAGTTACTGCAAACATTTGTGCTCAGACCACACTTTCTGTGGTTCCTCTGAGTTTGAAGTTGTGGGAGGGTTTTTAACTAGTCTGAATGTAAGGCTATGTGAGAAATGAAGTGTGCTTTTGAGGTGCTGTGTGGCTGGTTAGTTTAGCCATGTTTGTTACCCAACAACAGCTGGATTCCTCTATTGGTGAAAAGATACAGGGCTCTTAATGGGACCAAGAGAAGGTGGGAGAATGAGGAGACAAGGGAAGTGGAAGAGAAAGTGGTTAGGAGCCACAAGCAGTGAGACTTATTCCATAGTTCAGAATAATTTGTATCAAAATGCAGTTTTTAAGGAATTAACAGCAGAATTTAGCCAGAGGTACTAGCTAGATTCCCTGCCAACTATCACAGGAAAAAATGTGATTTATATATTTCACTGATAATTTTATTTTTAAGTATTATGGATACTTCTGGTTGGGGGTTCAGGAAAGTAACAGTAAACCTGTATCTCAGACAAAGAAATAATTGTTTTACTCAAATCTGAGTCACAGTAGTTACTTCTTTGTGAATCTGCCAGAAAAAGTCACCTGCTAAGCTTACTGAATTTTTCCTTGACAGGAGAGCCAGTTCCTTCCATTAAACCAGATGCTGGTGAAGAATCAGTTGCTAATCTTGACAAATTAAGATTTGCTAATGGAACCATAAGAACTTCAGAAGTGCGACTTAACATGCAGAAGGTAAGCTTGGTGAAGTCCTCAGCAATAAGGGGGGAGAAGCTGTGAGCAAAAGAGGTGGATTGCTTGCTTTGCTAAGCACGCTATTGAGGATTTGCTTTGCAGAAATAAAAAGAACTTGTGAGAAGATTGTATATGTGCAATAGAGGCTCTGTCTCAGTTTCAGCACTTTGCTTCTTCCCTTCATGGTTACCTTGTTACACACTGCATAATAGAATGGGTTTTCCTCTGTTTGGGGTGAACAGGAGAATGTTATTTCTTGTTCATCGTGCTGCAGGCCTGTCTGAAGTGAGAACAGCTCTGCTGAAGCTAATGAAGTTATGTGGGATGTTATGCACATAAAGCATTTGAAACTGATTTCTTTCTACTGTCTTGCAGACAATGCAAAGCCATGCAGCTGTATTTCGTACTGGCTCTGTACTACAAGAAGGCTGTGAAAAACTTAGCCAAATTTATAGTGATCTGGCGCACCTAAAGACATTTGACAGAGGTAATTGGATAGCAAATAATATACCTTGATCAGAGTACTTCTTGGGAAAAGTGTTTTTTTTTTTTTCTTAGACCTTCTGTTTTTTCCTTTTTTTTTTTTTTAACTTGGACATTTTGAATCTTTAGAAATATTTAATAGAGCCTGAATTCCTAAACATGGTAATCAGCAAAGTATTTGTTCTTATTAGACATTTTCTAGTTGTATGCTCTTTTAAAGAAGTAGACACTGAAATCAGAATTAACTCTGTAAGTGCTACTGTTGTCTCGGAATGTGATGTGAAGTTGCTCAAATGCTAAGAGGAACTTTGTAAATATCTTCTGAAAAGGCTAGTCAGTTGTCAAAAGGTGGTAAAACACTGTTTTTAGGGTGAACACAGCTTTATTTCTTCAGCTGAGCAGATAGCTCTGCATACAGATCCTGTCTTGCAGTGTATCTTAGGAGGACTTGGTTAATTAAGTGCAACTGATGATGTACCCTTTCTCCACTCCAGTTGTGCGTTTCTCTCCATCTACTACATGCTCTTAGACGTTTATTCGAACACTGAAATTAAACTGGCTTTCGTGGATACCTCTCACCAAGCATCGATAAAAGAAATGTTGCGATAGCTTAGAATGTAGGAATTAAAATGAAAGTACATTCCTGTAAGGAACTTGGGGTCTGCACTGGAGATGCTTAACAAAGGAGAACCTTGTATAACTAGCAGGTTTCCCCCCCCCAGTTTAAGGATCAGCACTAAGATAGAAGTAAATTAAGAAATAATTTGTTTGTAGAACACCTTCCTTAGTATTTTAATATTTGACTAGGTATTGTGTGGAACACTGACTTGGTGGAGACCCTGGAACTGCAAAACCTGATGCTTTGTGCTCTCCAAACCATTTATGGTGCTGAGGCTCGCAAGGAGTCCCGGGGTGCTCATGCCAGAGAGGACTATAAGGTATGCATTTTCTGTGACCTGGGCATAGCATTGCTTGTTATGTGTCCTGGATGAATTATGTAAACATCTTAATTTCTTGGAAGTCTTCAGAATACTGAGTTAAGGCTAATGTAGTATTGGTAGTCTCATCTGCCCTGCTCTATTTATTTATTATATATAAAATGGCCAGTGCATGCAACAATGGGTAATCTTCTTGAGAGAAGAGTAGTTCCATGAATGCATTGGAATTATTAGAGAGGTCAAAGCAGGAGCATAATAAAACCTGTTTATACATTCATGACCTTATTAAAGCAGAATAACCATTCTGTGCAAGAAATGTTATCTTAAATGCTGAAGTTCAACAAGGACTTGGCACTTTGATGTGGTCAGTGTTAAGGTAAAGATTGCTGGCTCTTATGAGACGTATTACAGTTGTAATTGGAATGCAACTAATAATGTGGTTATAAAGTGATTTACAGATGCCAATTTCTGGTCTATGTTAACATAATTTTCTCCCTAGGTACGGATAGATGAGTTTGACTATTCCAAGCCGCTCCAAGGCCAACAGCGCAGGCCATTTGAAGAGCACTGGAGAAAGCACACCCTTTCGTATGTGGATGTCAAGTCTGGGAAGGTGAGTGGAGTCTGATGCTTGAGGACAGCTGTTAATATCCTTTTCAAGGGAGTAGACTTCCAGTACCATTCATTCCATTCAGTACCACTTCTGATAAAAACTATTTTAATAAATTCATCTGGTGGTAAATTGGGGGAACGTAAATGTTTCTTGTAGTTTGCCAATTTGTCATTTACTACAGAATGAAATGAATAATGGGAAAACAGCTTAACATCAATCAAGTCATTCCGTTATTCATGTTATTCAGTCATTCCTGTAGCTAGCATGTTTAGATAGAAGTTTTGTCTTAATTTTTTCCATTCTTTTTTGTTTTAGGTTTCCTTGAAATACAGACCTGTAATTGACAAAACTTTGAATGAAGAAGATTGCTCAACTGTTCCCCCTGCTATTCGCTCATACTAGTTCCTTACATCCAACTTGCAGTCCTCTCCCAGAGAGGGTTAGTGTACATAAGCATAGCACAGGCGAATCAAAATACTATTGTAACTATCAGTTAATGAAAAATGTTGTCTAGAAGCTTCTCCAGATTATGTTCTGCTCCTCGGTGTGGAATGCAGGACAGCTTCTGTTCTTTCACCCACCTTCTGAAACTGAAAGGGAAAACACCAAATGCGTCTGAAGTGATTAAAATCTCATCACAGTATCCATATGTTATGTATATAATGTCTTTATTTTGAATGTATAGTTATTTCTTTATTTTAAGAATAAGAAATGCATTGCAGTAGTTCTAGACAAGACTGAGATGCTGAATTTTATGATACAGGGTTTTAAAATTAAGCATTAAAATTGCTGATTGTAAGTAACATGAAAGAAAAGATGGTGCTATAGTAACTATAACTTTTTTTTTCTAAAGCTAAAATTGTAAAAATAGAAATAATGCTATTGCTTTATGGAAGGAAACAATATGCTTCTACTCCAGCAGATAACAAGTGGAATTTATTTTCTCAAAATTATACCGTGAGTAGATTATAATCTTTATAGCTATCTTTGCTATCTGTGGAATTTGTGAAGCCGATTTTGTGGTGTTCTGTGGGTATTTCCTAGACCATCTTTTCTTTCAGAGGAACTAAGGCTCACTTCTGCCAAAAGCTCATTTAAATGTTGAGGCTTCTCTGACTTGAACTTTTGCTTTAGTATGAAGATGTAAAGGCACAAGCACTGCCCTTTTGGCAGGACTGAAGTACAGTTCCACAAATGAGCATTAAGCACTTCCACGTTTTTGTTTGTGTGTTTCTGCACTTGCTGAATGTTTTATTCCCTTGCTGCTGCTGGAAAAAAAATACATGGTATCTGCCTCATTTAGCGTTTCTGTGCCGTGTATCAGGGGTTTTACTCAGCCTTGGCTGGGGAGCAGCGTCCAAGTGTCTCGCTTGGGTGGGAAGGGCAGGGGCCCTCTTCAAGCACTGCTCCCACACGGCTCCGTCCCACGGGGTCCATCCCCCAGGAGCAAACTGCCCCAGCACAGGTCCCCCACGGGCGGCAGCTTCCCCCAGGCCCCCTGCTCCTGCGTGGGCTCCTCTCCACGGGCTGCAGCTCCGCCGCCTCCCGTCCCGCAGCAGGACTCCTCCTCCTCCCTCCTGACGCCCGTCCGGGGCGGGTCTCTCCCCGCCCGCCGCCCTCCCACCCCCCCCGGCCGGCAGGATGCAGCGCTCCCTGCACGCCGCCCGCCGCCTGGGCACCTCGGCCGCTCTCCGCGCCCCGCCGCCGCCCCCTCCGCCGCCCGCCGCCGCCTCCCGCTGGGGGCCGCCGCCGCGGGCCGCCATGGTGAGCACCGGGCATGTGTATGGGGGGGGAGCGCGGTGACCTCCAGCCGCCACCGCCGGCCGCCCGCCACATGGCCCCGCCCCGCGCCGCCCCCCCGCCTCAGGCGGGCACGGCCGCGGCTGGGCCCCGGCCCTGAGCGAAGAGGGGGGAAGTCGGGTTGGGGAGGGTTGGGGGGTTTCTCTGGGTGCCCTTGGGGTTCGTCAGAGCCCCTGCGGCTTCCGCAAATAAAAATTAAAAATTCGGGCGGTTTCTGAGGGCTCTGTAAAAATAAAAATAAATCCGGGCGCTTTCTGAGGAGTCTTAAGATATGAGCAGGAAGAAGACGTGTTTTCACAAAAACGGGAGAAATCTGGGTTGCTTGAGGGGTAGGCAGGTCAAGTATCGGAACGTGTTGCCCAGGGAGGTGGTGGAGTCACCTTCCGTGGGGGTGTTCAAGGAAAGGTTGGACGTGGTGCTCAGGGACATGGTTCAGTTGGTGGTAGGGGGATGGTTGGACCAGGTGATCTTGGAGGGCTTTTCCAACCTGAATGTTACTCTGATTCTGTGATCGGTGACCTCCGAAATGCACCCTACATCATTAAGCCCAATCAGTTGACCATGGGGCTGAAACATAAGGGAGACTTGTTTATGGCATGCTGCTCAGTATAAAAACCAGGTATTCAAAAGCAACCTTGAATCTCAATATTAACAGCTAGGATACTGCATGAAGCCGTAGCCTCAGGTGCGCCCCTACGGTTTTGCTCCTAAAAGTGAGGCGACTTGAGAGCTGCTAGGTGAATTCCAACAGAAAGGGGGGTGTTCGGGATATGATGCTTGTAGTAAAATTTACTACAATGCTAGTTCCTGCCGTGTCATACTGATTGGGGTATAGAAAATAGCATAAAAAAAAGGAAGCTCCCAAATGAGCGAACAAGCTGCATGCTGAATGAAATGTGCCTTTATAAGAACACTGGTTTCATAGCAGGTTATGCAATTCACAAGCCGTTGGCCTGTTGGATGTTTCCCTTTTTTAATCTTTCTGTTGTGACATGCTCTAAGAAGGAATTAGAGATTGTGGTGTTCGTTTATTTCCTGAAGACCCCAAATATGTTGAAAGGCTGCAGTCTTACAGTCAGTGCAGGGGTATTTTGATCTTTGCTGGGCAGAAATATGACCTGTATGCACTTAGGCATTGTTAATTTTTTGGGTTTGAATAACACCAGATGTTACAGCAAAATGTCCCTCCATGAATCAGGAACTCCAACAGAGCTTGAATTCTCACAGGAAAACTGTATATTTTTATTTCCAAAAATTAAAATGCTATCTGTCTGCCAAAGGAGAGTTATGGAGCACAAATTCCATTTTCTGCTGGTTCTTAAAGATCCCTTTTGACATGCTAAAAATTATTTAAACCTAAATATTATATCCAGAATTTGCCAAATCCTTAAATCAGAACATAACTTTCCGCAGGAAGGATTATTGCAGCAGTTCTTGTATTTGAATTTCTCCAGCCTGTCATGGAGCAGTCGGTTCCAGCTGATTAGCTCCCTGCAGCAAGGCAAAAGTACGCTTGTGTTTGCCTGGCTGTGTAAGCTTTGGACTGCGGGCTCGCGGGATTTGGGGGCGGGGTGGGGGGCAGAGCAATCCCCAGGCCTCTTAAAAAGAGAAGATTTGTTTATGAGGGGTGGTCATTCTGTGCTGAGGCGCATAGTGCTGGCAGCCTGAGCAAGCACGGGTGGCTGCCTTTGCTCGCGGCAGAGTCGCGGGGTTTGTGCTTGGCTCTGGACACGGGAGGCTTGGCAGGGCCGTGCTGCTGTCCCACCGCTGTGCTCCGCGTTCCTCGCTACAGGAATGGCTGCAGGAACAGCACCACAACAGTTCCTAGAGCCAATCAAGAAGGTGAATATGAGGGCATTTCTTTACTGGGAGGGTGACGGAGCACTGGGACAGGCTGCCCAGAGAGGTTGTGGGGTCTCCTTCTCTGGAGATGTTCAAAACCCGCCTGGTTTTGAATATCTACCTGGTCTAGGTGATCCTGCTTGGCAGGGAGGTTGGACTGGGTGATCTTCAGAGGTGCCAGCCTCAGCCATTTGGTGATTCTGTGAATCCCATCCAAGGAGCGGGGAAGCACGTTTTTTCACTTAAAAATGCAGACAGCAAATTCTGCAAGCTGTTATGTTCATCAGTCAGGCTGAAGTCTCTAAGACATTTGCGTTGATTTCTGTGGTACCACGTTTACTTGCACTGATAGGGGCTCAACTCTGATTAATGCCCGGCTGAATATCAGAAAAAGATGGCACTTGCCTGCCGGAGTTTAAGAAGTGTTCGGACTATGCTCTCAGTCATACGGTCTGAATTTTTGAGTAGAACTGTGAGGAGCCAGGAGTTGGGCTCAATGATCCTTTTGGGTCCCTTCCAACTCGGGATATTCTATGATAATATTCTCTATGCAGTATTGTTTGGTCTTGTTTGTGTCGCTTTTGCCTTTGGTTAAGACATCTGATGCTAATTATTGTTTGTTTTTGAGTAGTTAATATAGATGAGTAATAGCATTTAGTTTAGTTACTTCAATACGGATAAAAATATTACTTTCTTTTTTTCTTAGTGTTGCTTGTCCCTCTGTTAATCAGCAAATGACATTCAGCTTGAAACAGCTTACTCCGTTAATTCCTTGGGAGTCTGTAAATGTGTGTAATGAGGAATTGGCTAGGGAAGTAATTTTTTTATTTTATTTTTCAATAAGAGGATTTCGTTGTTAAAAGGTTATTGAACTGAGGGTACTGATCTCTCCTGGCTCCTGTTTATCTTTGTTTCTCCATTGTTGACACTGGGATTACGCATGAGGAATCACTTGTGCAACTGATAGCTTTTTTTTTGTCTAGAAGGTTACAGACCGTTTAACTTTTTTATACTGAGTGTGGATACTTCTGGTGATGGAGCCACTGACTGTGTTAAGAGCCGGGCTTGGAATTTGGTTGATTCTGCTTATCCAGCTCTAGGGAAAGCCTCATCTTGTCTGCTTCCACCAGGTGTCCGATCATCAGGAGTGGGAATTTCAGAGAGCAGTAGACATCAGTGATATTTATCTGGTTTTATTAACATGTATATGAATCATAAGTGGTCAAAACAGAACGAGGAGGGTTAGAGAACGTCTGGAAGGCGTATCGGTCTGTGCTAAGTTCGGCGTGCTTGTGGGCTCAGTGTCTGTGGGAGAGTGAAAAGCAAGGTGTGGGGAGAGGGACAGCAACGCAAGAGCTAACCCTTGCTATCTGTGGGCTGGGCTGCAGTTTCTTTTGGGTCGTAGACAGCACCTGCTCTGCAAGAGAACCTCGTGCAAGTGGGGCTGATGTCTGGTACGTGTGTGGCGGTGTATCGAATGGCAGGGCCTCTCTGGGAACACCGCTTAGGGCAGCGAAAAGACCCACCTGCCTCTGGCCATCCGCAGCGATGCGGAGCTGGGCAGGCTGCTGGAGAGCCTCTGCTGCTGCACGCATACACTGAGACCCCCAAAACGAGGAACAAATAAAACTGGCCAAGAAATGAGAGGAACAGTATGGCGTTGTGGTGTTCCTCTCGTTTCCTGGCCAGTTTTTCCTTCAGCATCTGCAGCATCAGTTGACAAGTTTGTCGGTCTGCTCCTTGTGAGAAGAGATGCTTCCTTTTGTTTGGCCTGCGCGGGACTCCTGCTAGCCTAGTTACCTGGCTTCTGCTGCTTGGATTGGAAGAGGCAGGCAGAGAGCAGCTAATACCTCTTGCCATTCTACCGATGCTTTTTTTGGCCTCGATTTTCCTTCAGTCTCCAAGTTGTCTCTCTTCCGAACTACAGGGTTAGTCTTAAGAAAGCTGTTCCCCGCCTTTGAGCAGTCTTACTGCCTTTTCCTCAAGCAGTTTCCAATAATAAGCTTTTTGAGATTAAAGTAATCAAATCTGCACAAAGTTTTCAAAATATAAACAAACTGCCATAGCACAGAGATGTTTCTTCCTCTGTCCTCTCCTTTTCTTCCTGGTTCCTAACATTCGTTTTTCTTCTTTCACCAGACTGCATCACTGAGTTGGTGCTGTGATGCTTGATGCTACCCCAAGGACTCACACCTGAGGGTCAGAGTTAGGCCAGAGCCCACCACTGTTTGTGTAGATATCCCACCTGTGAAGCTGGGATCTGTGGTTCAGAATTCAGAAAGGCTTCTTCCCCTTCCTGAAGGGGAAGAAGGTAACCCCTTATTGTGGGGAAGGGTGAACATCTTTCTCACAGCAAACTGAGGCTTTGCTGACAGAAATCTGGGGAGAAGAAGAGTAAAGCTGCTCTTACCTGCTTTGTGTCCGGTCCCATTCCCTGTGGAGCTGCATAGGAGTGTGACTGCGTTGTCATAAATGAATGGATTGTTTCTTTTTTTCTTTTTTTTAAAAAAAGTAAAAATTTACTCTTCAGCTGATGTACATCAGCTAAACTTAATTTACTTCTGGCTGTGTTAGATGATAATGCACTCCAGGTGTACATGTGATACATAAATCTTGCTTTACGTAAATATTGCACAAAATACACCTGTATACAGTTCCTTCGTGTTGCCCAGCTGCTTTGGTTAGGGAAACTGTCTTCCTGTCTGTTGGATTTCAGGTGAGAATTACTGTCAGTATCTTGGTACTGAATTAGTCGCTCCCTTCCAGTACTTTAATTCTGTCACGTGTGCCGTGTGGATTTCAAGGAGGGTTTTTGTTACGCACATATTGCCTGGGTGGATGCCATCTGCATTGCCATGCTAGTTTGTAAGTATGGTTTTAATAAATCAGCCATGCTGTAAATAGTAAAATGAGTTGCCAAGGCTTCAAAAGAAATTGAGAGTCTTTATCTGTATGACTTGTGTCATACAGTGAGCAGCCAAAGTCCTAAGTCTTTCAGTGCTGCCTGTCACCAGTGGGTCTGCTGGGCTACATATTTGTAGTTGTGATTCTTTTAGTGAGACAGGTATTCACACTAGGAAAATGTCTAAAGCTTGAGAATATAATTAGAAAAATACTTATGACCAGCTGTGTGTCTTTGTTATCTTTTTTTCCCTTATTGTGCATTTTTTCTTAACCATGTCTCCTTTCAAAACGGAGATGCTGTTTATTAGTGTTTTAAATGTACTTTTTCTTTTCTTTTCCACAGTCCACTCAAGAGTCTTTTAGGATAGAATATGATACTTTTGGTGAACTGAAGGTCCCAAGTGACAAATACTATGGTGCCCAGACTGTAAGATCTACGATGAATTTCAAGATCGGAGGTGTTTCAGAAAGGATGCCAGTAAGTAATTCAAGCCTGTACTCATTTATTCTCTTCCAGTATAATTCGTATGTGAGTGAATACCTTTTTTTAGTCTTTCGCTAGGAAAGTGGGCAATTAAAGATATTAATTTCATTGTAAGTTACTGTTCTGAGGTAGATTTTTTTTTTAATTTACATAAATTTGATATAGTTTTGAATAATTAATTTATTCTTTTTTTAATGGGTTCCTAAGTGTCCTTTGTTGTAAAAACAAAAACAAACAAAAAAACACAAACATATTTAAACTCATTCTTGTGTCTCAGGTTCAAGTTATAAGGGCTTTTGGCATCTTGAAGAGAGCAGCAGCTGAAGTAAATCAAGATTATGGTCTTGACCCAAAGATTGCTAATGCTATCGTAAAGGCAGCGGATGAGGTAGGAATGAACTGTTGAAAATACTAGAACTGAGGTTGTATTTTTGGTTAGCTTTTCGTGGGAATATTGTTTGAAGGCTGGGAGAAGACCTCTTGGGTTTCTCAAATAGTTGGAGCAAAGCATTTATTATTAATCTTTTTCAGGCTCAGAAATCTTTTACTTAATGTTTTATTATTCTATGCTTTTAAACATTATAGAATACAGTGTTCCAATGTATTTTGGTGTTTAAGTTATATAAAAAGTAATGTTTCCTCACTGTCAGGTCTGCTTACTATTTGCTTTGTGTCTTTAGGATGACTCTTACCAGATACACAGTATAAAAAAGTCTAGGAAGGGAATAGAATTTTGGTTCATTCAGCTAATGCGAACTCTGACCCACAAGCAAAGCTTTTCCTCTTTGGAAGTCTCCAGTCTGTTAATCCATTGCATCTCTGTAAGGTGAAGACCATCTGCAGTCTGAATAGTTTCTCTGTTACTGGTCTGTTTCCTCTTCAGACTTAAGGTTACTAGTAAATCTATGCTTTTTTAAGTATTACTTTTGTAGCTAAAGAGGACGTGATCTGAGACATCTCCTCTTTCTCGGGATAAATGCCACCCAAATGCACAGAGTTATGAATGAACGTAAACTGAGGTACGGTAATACTGTGTGTGCTGCTTTGCATAAATCAACAGATAGGTTTAGTGAGAAGCATTGTTGCACAGAGCTTTCTTCTTCTTCAAAAGCTTTTGAATATTTCAGTATTTTCAGAAGCCACGTCTTCTCTCTACCATCTGTAGCACCATGAATCCCAAGCACCAGGAGCTTTGGAGAACTCCAGAATATGATTTCAGGAGGACTGCGATGTAACCTGAAAATCTGGAGATTGTTTTCTAGCCTTGGAGTTGTCACAACAGATCTCCTGGTTTGCATTCTGAGCTTTTTTTGATGTTGATATCCACGGGGGTGATACTTACGAGCACAGATTTTGATACTATTGTAAACAGAAAAAAATCTCTAAACACATATAAGTTTCAACAGGGACTGAAAAATGTAGATGGAACAGGACAATGTTCCTACTTGTTACTTTGTCTTGATCTAAGACAGCAGTTGTCACAGCTTACCTACAGAAGATGTAAGTTGATGTAGGCACTTGTAGTTGATCAGGACCTTGATCCCATGGGTAACCTGCAAGTCAATGCATATGAATCTTTTTAGGCCTGTGTGATTCTCATGTTTATATGCTCCATTTACCTGTAACAAGTTCAGGTATAGTTTGGGTACGGTAAAGACAGTCATGACTTCTTTGTAGGAACCTCAGTTTAAGGCCATGTAGGCCCAGGGAAAACATGCCTTCCAGGAGGAAGAGATTTGATTGCAGCAGCTTTTTGTTGATGCAGAATATAATGTCTGTAATGTGTCTGGACCTTCCATATGTGAAATTCATTTCCAGAGAAATTTCAGTGTTAATTATACAAATACCATGTGCTGCATGGGTATGCTCACTGACCTTTGGCAAAAATACCTCTTCTGGAAGACCATTTTCCATTGGGAATGACTTTGCAAATGCCTCAAATTCAAATTGCTGTGTAGTTGTTATCTGTTCATGATGAAACTGTGCAGCTGTTGAACTTGATTTCTGAGGAGAAAGCAGGGCACCCATGCTGATGAGAAGTTTATAACCGGATAAGCAGACAGAAAATGGATGTTTCTGATACCCAAAGGATGGTCGTGAATCAAGGACACACAACACTGAGTCAGTACCCTGAAGCACCTTAAGTGCTGATTTAGAAGCTACCTAATAACATCTCCAGGGAATAACGTTTCCAGGGAAGGAAAATATCTTACCCTGAACAAATAACTATGGAAGGGAGAACCAGCACTTGCTACCTCTGCTCCCATCCAGGGGGATCAGAATCTGAATTGCGTTAAAATTTGGAAAGGAGGAGATGTTTTTGGACCCATAAAATCATCTGGATCTGGGAAAGAGAATAGATAACCTAAAAGACTTGTGTTTTGATCTTTTATATCTATGACTATAAAAAAGGAAATTAAATTATATATTTCTGGGTGTTTTAGAACTTAACATCTTCAAAAAGCATAGCAAACATTTTTTGCCCTTTAATATTTAGTATAAACAACACCAAACTCATCTTAATTATTCTAGTGTAATTATGCATGTAATCATTGTGAATTTATAAATATAATGGAAAACTAATTGGATTGTAGCTATAAAATTCTCAATTTATGCTGATTATTATTTTTTCCCAGTAGAACAGCTCTTCTCTCTCTTCTTCTATTACAGGTAGCTGAAGGAAAATTAAATGATCACTTTCCACTGGTGGTGTGGCAGACTGGGTCTGGAACTCAAACCAACATGAATGTCAATGAAGTCATCAGCAACAGAGCCATTGAGATAATGGGAGGCAAGCTGGGGAGCAAAATCCCAGTACATCCAAACGATCACGTCAACAAAAGTCAGGTCATTATACTCATGTTATACTTCTTTTAATGTCAAAATTATTCTTTTGAATTGTGAATTTCAAATTCTCTTATAGCCAGTTTAGAAGTTTTGTATACGTTTGAGTACATCTGTAAACATAGGGGAAAACATAAATAAGTGGAAGAGTGAGTTTTGTTTACAGCCTTGTTGACAGTTTTCCAGGTTTTAGGTTTTTCAGATTAAATCAACTTTCAAATGTTCCTCAGTGACAGTATGAATTTTTCAGATTAAAAACTCTGAACCTTACCTATGACAGATGAATTCATACAAGTTGTAGAGAGCAGAGGTGGCCTTGTTGACAACCACTGTTCCTGCAGCCAGTTTTAAAGAAGCTAAATATAGATTCACTTTCTAGAGATTGAATACATGTAGCTGCTCTCTCCCTACTACGTTACATAAAGCATGTAGAAAAAATAATAAATTGGCGAAATGTCCTGAAATTGGCAAGTGAAATATCCATTTCATATTTTTCCCCAGAGATCTCGGTACATGTTTATTATACTTCACTCTTAATATTTTCTTCATATTAGTTGAAGTTTGAGCCACTGAGTTGCTTGCATCCCTTCCTGATCTTTTGTGCTTATTCAGTACCCTGGGAACTATGGAATTAGCACTTGCTAATCAAATATGTTGAATTTTTAAAGTCACCTGCAGTTTATTTAAAATCTTCCATCTATTTGTTACCTGTCTTTTGTAACTACTGTAGCAATTTTTTTTTATTTTATTTTTTTTGTCCCAGTTGTGTTATGAACAGTCTAGTTAGGAGGGTATAGTTACTTCCTGTGGGTATAGTTTTAAAAAGTTGATTTTACTAGAAAGATGCTAGGCTGGAGTTCAGAAGATTTGATTATTTCTTCAGAGTGACTTGTGGAACACTGCTAAGGTTTTTATGCTGTGCTTAATTTCTTCTTCTTTATAAATTAAAGAGAATAAAGCTGTACATGTATATCTTAGAGGTACTATGGTTAGAAAAGTCTGTAAATAAATTTCTCGATATTCCTTCACAGAGTTCCAATGACACTTTCCCAACAGCCATGCATATTGCAGCTGCCCAGGAGGTTAACGAGGTGTTGTTACCTGGATTAAAGAAGCTTCAGAATGCACTTGAAGCGAAATCCAAAGAGTTTTCCCAAATCATAAAAATAGGACGCACTCATACACAAGATGCTGTTCCACTTACGCTCGGACAGGTAAAAATAAATAAATAAAACGTTTGGGGAAAAAAACAGGCAAATTTGAGGAGGCCTGAATTAGTTGATAGTTTAAGATAAATTAAGGAGCTGGCTGAATCTCAGTCAGAGTATTTTTATCTTTTTTGGAGTTTTCTGAATGTTGTACTCCTTATAACTGCAAATTTTCTTAAATTTTTGATGCATATTTTATGTCTAATGGTAGTAAGACATAAATTATTTCAAAATTATGTGTGATTACCAAGTAATGAAACACACTTATTTTATGCTGGCATCAGAAGGCACAAGGTAGATTTAGTCTGTGATCTTACATAAATGAGGTTTTGATAACGTACGGAACTACTGAGTATTTAGAACAAAAATCTTTGTTACATGATCATATATATATGGCAGATCTTTCTTATTATATTGTCAAGAATGGCTTATATTAAGTTACTTGGTAAGATACTAATTTAAACTGAAATGATAAAAATCCACAGAAAATGTGTGGGTCTTTATTTTCATTAGTAAGAAGCCCACCTGTGCATTCCTTGCGGGGCTGAGAGTGAACAAAGCCCAGGAGCCATTTGCTAATTGTAACTAGAGACTTAATTTAATTTGAGATCTGATTTACCTTGGATTCAGATTCTGCAAAGTATATTACTGAGGTATAAGGCAAGAGAAAGATGTGTTGTATATAGATTTTTATATACGTCAGTTGCTTTTATGTGTAATTGATCCTGCTGTGTGAGCAGGCTTATAATAGATGTAAATTTTCCTTCTTAATGAGAACATGTTTTAGCGTCTGGGTGAATTTCAGTGTCTTCTGGTTTGTAAGTAAACGAGCACTGTTGTTAAAAATCTAAATAATTCTCCTTGCTTATTCCTTTTTGTCTTCTTTGTGTTTTATTTTTTTTTCTCCTCCATTCTTTCAAAGGAATTTAGTGGCTATGTGCAACAAATTAAATACGGTGTGGCTAGGATTGAGTCCACCATGCCAAGGGTCTATCAGCTGGCAGCTGGTGGGACTGCAGTTGGTACGGGATTAAACACAAGAATTGGCTTTGCTGAGAAAGTTGCTGCTAAAGTGGCTGAACTGACGGGTGAGGAATGATGTTTCAGAGTTACCGGTAAAGCAGTATGTGGAAAACAGTCAAGTTCACACCAAAACGTTCAGTTTCCATGCTTCTCCAAGTCTCAAACTGTTTTTGTATTTTGATAATACATTTTCTGTTAATGCTGTATGTTGTAAACCTGAGGATTTGGCGTGCAGTGTATTTTTCTAATTGTGCTCAGTGCAGTGAGAGTGACTGCCATGAGTAAGGTTTACTGGAGATGGGTTCTGTGTCAGACTTCTATTATTAGCCCAGCCATAATATGCCTGTTTTGATCTCTGCTTCTTGACTCTCTTCATCTTCAGTGACTTGCTGCAAAAGGGCGGGGGGGGGGGGGCACAAACAAAAATACCCTTCCAAAAACCACTAGTTTATTCAAGTGAAAGAGTAAAAGCTGTCTCATTTCTGATGCTGGCTTTCAAGATCTTTCTAGATCTTGAAACTTAAGTTACAGAGCCACTGAATGTTTTGGTTGTAAAGTTCTATGGCACAATATCTGTCTTAAAAATGCCCCCAAAATGAATGCATACATCTTTCATATAAATTTAACATCTAACCATCTATAACATGTAAAACTGCTTATCAGCAGTATTTTTATATTTATGGGTCTGTTACTCACAATTTATTAGAGGACCAAGATTTTCTTGTACCCTGATGGGGGAGAAGTAACATGGTGAGCAGCAGCTGCTGAGAAGCAGTAAAGGGCTTGTTTTGGTGCCTGAACAAGACATGAGTGCTTTAGGAAGCTGTCCCAGCTCACCCTTGTTAAGTGTACTCTACATGTGGGTTGTACAAGTTTAAAACAAGAAGAGCAGACTCTTTAAGTTCCCCATGTCCTTACGTAGGAGGTTTGCTGGCAAAGGCAAAATGGGAAGTGCGGAATGATTCTGGCAACTGTGAGATGCAGAAACCCATGCAAATGGAATGGGAGCCAGTGTCTGGGAGGAGCTGCAAAACACAGCAGGACTTTTGCTGTTCCTGTAGCAAATGGGGTTATGCTACTCTTGTTTGAACTGGTAAAGTAAGCTCAGACCAGTGATTTTGTGGCATAAGTCCAGCCCCCAGTCAGTGTTCCTGCACACATCCTTACCGATGTCCATTACCGCTAATAAAATTCTGCTGAGAGTTTTCTTCTGGGGGAAGATCCTGGAGAAATTTTGTTTGTGGAACTTAGCTGTAAATTGCAGACTTAATTAACATAAACAGAGCTGTTGCTCCCCTGCTTTTGCTGTTGGCAGTAGTTTCAGGCATCTTAAGTCTTAAATTTTCCCATGTTCTATCTGGTTTGTTGTTCCTTTGCAGTGCTGATGCTTGGATGCATCTTTTTCCTTTAAGTAGCTAATTCCATTGCAATTCCTTTTTATTAGGCCGAGTGTCTGTACTGTGCTGCAAAAACCTCTTATTTTCATTACTGAGAGAAAGTATCTTTGAAATTGATGATCTTAAAAAACTAACTTGATTTAAGAGAAGAAATGCATGTGTTTGGGCTAACCTGCAATAGATAATTGACATTTATATTGTGGAGGAAAGCAAACTGCTGTGTTGCTTTGTGTGCAATACAGTATGGAAGTTGGAAATTCACAACTTTGCTGTGGGTTGATGCTCAAATGTCATGCTTTTCTGTATTTTAGTGGCTTTTGTTATGCCTTTTGTATTGAATTGAATCAGTTTTAGAAATATGTTTCTGAGGAAATGTCTAGAGAAGAGACAAATGAATGTACAGTGTTATTAATATAATTTGATATTAAGCTAATTAAGTGCTAGATCATCTGCTTTATGTCTGCATGGAAGCGTCTCACAGGTTTCCTATTTTCCACCCTCCCTGTAGGTTTGCCTTTTGTCACTGCTCCAAATAAATTCGAGGCCCTTGCAGCTCATGATGCTCTAGTTGAACTCAGTGGAGCTATGAACACGGTGGCATGTAGTCTGATGAAAATAGCTAACGATATTCGTTTCCTGGGTTCCGGACCACGCTCTGGACTAGGAGAACTCATCCTGCCTGAAAATGAACCAGGAAGCAGTATCATGCCAGGTACAGAGGAAACATACAGAGAAAAATCAGAAAAAAAATGCCTTTTTTTTTTGGTTGTTGTTCTGGTCCTTACCAAAGTTCCAGAAAGATACTTAACAAAAGATACTTAACCAAGCACCCTCACAAATGTTAGTAAGCCCGTGATTCAACACTTCTGCCAGTTTTTCTTTTCCCTTACTTCACCAGAACTGTGCTCATAAAAATGCTTGCACAGCTGTGTGTTGGCAAGTATATGAAAGTGACTAATACCTGTAACCTTGTAGTATATTAATACAACCATACTTCTCAAAACCTTCTTTTGGATTACTGCTATTTTTATGTAAAGACTTTTCTGAAAGAAGCTTGACACGGTCTAACCTATGAATTATAGCATCTGCTAATCGAGAATGGATTATATTAGCAATATCATGATGTGCATCGTCTTTACTTCCTAACAGTATCACTGTTATGCACTCCCATTCTCCTTTACTGCAATGATCCCATTCTGTGGGAGGATAAGAAAGGGAAGTATAATATTAGTAATTGTTCCTTACGTCTCTCCTAAAAGCTGTATATATGACTGCTGTACATCCAAAACGACTCAAAGCATGTTTTTCTTGTATGATAAATTATAAAAGAAAAAGTGCTGAGTATATTTGGCTTTAAAGAAGCAGATAATGAATGCTCTTATTCGGATTAATTTTAGAAACAAAATCAACTGTAAAAAAAAAAAATCAATTGTTTTTGTTTTTTGTTTTGTTTTCCTGACAAACTAAACATAGTGTAATATTTTTGTTACAAAATGCTTTTAACAAACTAGTGAAACTTTTAAAGTTGACTCAGATTTGGTACTGATTTACCAGAAACATCTACCTATTTGAATAAAGACAGATGATAATCTCATAACTAGTCAGAGCTGTGGTAAGTAACAGCTGCTTAGTTCATGCACATTTAATCCAGTTCTCAAGGATTGGTAGATTGCTAAAGCAGCCTCTGGTGTTGGAGGTGGCCTTTTTAAAAACTCTATATTCCACAAATCTTTCTTCCCTTTCAAAAGAAGAGAATACGACTGAAGGTTTTATATGTTTCAGAGAATGGGAAATTAGTTAAGACCGGTGAGCTTTGTTTTAAGTTTATAAGGCATAAGAAATCCTAGCTGAATTACTGCAACAGTACAGTGAATTGAATATCATTTATGGATTTTTATTTTTTTTTAATTTCTGTGGTGAACAGAGGAGTAAGACGTTACCTCCTACAAAATATCTCCTGTTCAACGTGATGTGGTAAATGAGGGAACAAATGATTTATTTATTTATTTTCTTGTTCTTTGGTAACCTTTTTCTCTCCCTTTCCCAACCAGGAAAAGTGAATCCTACCCAGTGTGAAGCAGTAACCATGGTGGCAGCCCAAGTTATGGGAAATCATGTTGCTGTTACTGTAGGAGGTAGCAATGGACATTTTGAACTGAATGTTTTTAAGCCCATGATGGTAAGTTCAAAAAGTTGTAAAACATCTAGGACTTCTGAAGTCATCATTTCTTCAGTCAGTTAACTAGGGAAAAAGCTCAGTGATTTTTTGGTCAATACAAGCACTGGAGAATCTGATAAAAAGTGAGAATAAATTTTATTCTTTTGTATGGTAATTACTTGTTATTTTCACAGGGAACTGACAGTCTTTTTATAGGAACCTATGTTAGGCTGATAACCATTTATCTTAAAAATGTCTTTTCATTGGTCAAAGGAAGCAGGGAGAGAGGACCACAATCTGAGACAAACTTTTGTGCAAAGCCAGAGAGAATTTAGTATTCAATCTAAAAATTAGGACTAAATTAGACTAAAAAATAGGATCTGTTACTAGTGTCTGTTACTGCTGAATACCAAAGCGTTATATGCTTTTGGCAACTCTTAGGTAAAACCGTAAATGATTAGTCTTAGATGTCACTTCTACAGGGTAAGCAGGATACACCAGGGTACCTACTGCCGTTTCTCTGTATTTTAATTTTAAAAAGTCAAGATAATGAAGTGTTACAAATCACCTGGTACTGGAATGTTTTCATATCAAGTCATAATACTTTTCTTCTTTGGGTTATCTACTTCTTTTCTTAAAACTAAGAATGAAAAACAAACAGGAAAAATTCAGCAAAAGAATATAAACAATAGTATCAAATCAGAAGATTGTGGAGAACAGTGTGTAAGATGATGAAGGAATATTGTAGATTAGGTTAGGGTAGGATGATACTTTAAAAAGAATGAAGGTGGATTGTGGAAAAGACCCTAATATTATATAGAAATAACAAGAAAACTTTTAATTTTCCTGTCTTTCTGTTAGAGATCAGAGTCATGAGGGAAGTGGTATGCCTTATGTTATTTTTTTACACTACCTATACTGGCTGGTACTACTCTTTTTTTTTAGTATGTTAGAAATTACTGAAAGAAAATTGAAACTTTATAATCAGCATTTTTTTTCTTCCTAATTGTTTGTTTAGTACTGTTCCCCCCTCCCCCATTTCAACAAAGTCTTAAGCATATAGCACCTGGTTTTGACAGCCCCATGCCCTGACCCACACCCCCCAAAATCATAGCAGAACATAAGTTCTGATAGAAGCAGACATCCCTCCAACAAGAAAAAGAAAAAGGTGGTATGTTATGTTGTCAAAGCAGACAGCTAATGCCAGACATTATTGTACTTTATATTTTAAAATGTCTTTTGATTGGTACTGGGGGGTGGGAGAGAAAATAACCTTGAATTTAATTCTTTTATGTATTTTTTTTACTTGGCATTTGTGAACTGTTGTAACAAAACATCTGTACATACTGTGGTCTTGTTTGGGCAAGAGTTCTTCATCTCTTACATGATTTTCACAAAATTCTTTTAAATTGGAGTGGCTGAGCTTAGCATGCAGAGGGAAGAGAATACATTGTTTTATGTACTACTCCTCTGCAAATTAAAGAACAAGTTTTGGGAGAAAGAGGAACATTGGTTATGAATAAATGTGCCTGACTGCACAACTGCTAACGTATGAATATAATAATTTGTACTATTTTTTTTATCTTTTGTGTTAGATTAAAAATGTTTTAAACTCTGCAAGACTTCTTGGAGATGTTTGCGTTTCTTTCACTGACAACTGTGTAGTTGGAATCCAAGCCAATACCGACAGGATCAACAAATTAATGAGTGAATCTCTGATGTTGGTAACAGCACTTAACCCACATATAGGTAGGTTTAAAGCTTGGAAACTTCCCCCCCGAAACGTTTTGAAATATTTCACAGTAATGTTATTTTGCACATGTTGTTCTCATCACCACAGTGTTTAGGAAACCAAGTTCTGGGCCAGGCCAAAAGTTAATTTACTTTAACGTAAAATACTATTAGTGGTGAAAGATACGTACTGCTTGAATAACGGTGCATTTAAAGAAATGATTCTGAACAGAAGTCGAGAATTTGTATACCTGTCATCCCAATTTGACCTCTAATAATAATGAAAAGTGAAAGATTACAATCTGAGGTTTTATTTTAAAGAAGAAAGTCATATAAAATGTTTATGTAAATGCATTGAGGCCTGTTTAAGATACCTGCATTAGGAGACTGACTTTAAGACCTACACGAAAACCACTTTAAGTAAGGAGCATAATACATCTAGTGGATGTTTTCTGCAAATTGAGTTGTTTAGTAGTAGCATTACCTAGCAAATTTGTTCTCCAAAGATGAAGTGTCCTACTTTTATCATCTCTAAGTCTCCTGAAACTGCAAGTGGCTGAATTGTTCGTGTTGGCTTGTTGCAGGGTACGATAAAGCAGCCAAGATTGCCAAGACGGCGCACAAGGAGGGGACGACGTTAAAAGAAGCCGCCATAAAGCTGGGGTTCCTCACGTCAGAGCAGTTCGACCAGTGGGTCAAGCCTAAGGACATGTTGGGACCCCAGTAACTGCTTGAAAAGACGTGTTCTTAACTTAAAAGCGAATAAAACAACATGAATGTGATGTGATTTGCTTGGGTTCTCGTGTTGTTGTGGTGCTTATTGCTCTGAACGCATCTGGCTGTGCGCTGGGGGATGGAGGCAAGGCCCAAGGGATTGCCGAGGACACCCATGACGGGAGTTACCCGTCCCGTCCCGTCCCCCCACTCAGGCTCCTGTCCCTTTAAGGCCGCTCCGGGCAGCGCCGCCCGCCCTCCGCGCGGCCAATCGCAGCTCTTCCTCCTCGGGGACGGGCGGAAGCGAGGGCGTGCCGCTCTGCCAGTACTTCCGCTTGCGCAGGCGCGGTGCGCTCGTTGTGCTTCCGGGCCGGTCCGATCGGGATCGGGATCGCCGCGGCCGTTGCCGAGCCCCAGCCCCCCCTCCGCCCGCCCGCCCGCCCGGCGCCATGAACCGCTTCTTCGGCAAGGCCAAGCCCAAGGCACCGCCGCCCAGCCTCACGGACTGCATCGGCACGGTGAGCCCGCGGGGAGGGGCTGGGGGGGGGCGTCTGTCAGCGCCGTGCCCAGCGCAGGGGTGTGGAGGAGGGCTGTGCAGCCGGTGAAGGACCTGGGACACAAGTCCTGTGAGGAGCGGCTGAGGGAGCTGGGGGTGTTTGCTCTGGGGAAGAGGAGGCTCAGGGGAGACCTCATTGCTCTCTGCAGCTACCTGAAAAGAAGGTGTGGGGAGCTGGGGGTCGGCCTCTTCTCGCAGGTAACTAGCAATAGGACTAGAGGGAATGGCCTCAAGTTGCACCAGCGGAGGTTCAGGTTGGAAATGAGGAGACATTTCTTCTCAGGAAGAGCAGTCAGGCATCGGGACGAGTTGCCCAGGGAGGTGGTGGAGTCACCATCCCTGGGGGTGTTCAAGGAAAGGTCAGACCTGGCACTTAGGGATGTGGTTTAGTGGATGACATTGGTGGTAGGGGGATGGTTGGACCAGGTGGTCTTGGAGTTCTCTTACAACCCTAATGATTCTATAATATATATGCACACATACACGTCTGTGTGCCCATGTATTCAGCTGTTCATTAGTGTGTCAGCACACCTCAGTATGTGCACGGTACCTATCTCTGTATGTATAAAACATGTGCCTATGTGTGTTCCACATGTATACGAGCACATAAATAGCTGCATGTGATGTACACGTAAGGCCTGGCCCTCCTTAGGTTCTTGTGGATGTCTGCAATGTTCCCACCTGAGGGCTTCGCTGCTCTGCCTGCCCCAGTTAACTCCTGTCACACCAGCAGCAAGGGGAGCAGCCCTCCGTCCTGTCCACCACGTGAAGCAGGGGGTGTGAAGCTGTTCTTTGTCTTTGAGCTCGTTGTAGGGCCTACAGGGAAGATGGACAGTGGAGCAATCTGAGACTGAGCAAGAAATACTGAGGAGATGTGTGGTAGAGCACTCCGCAGCTGTGGTGAGGTTGGCTCCTCTGGAAAGGAGGTTAAGGGAGACATCAGGCTACTCACTTCATAGTATTTTGTGGTTTTTAAGTTTGTGGAGAAAACTGTCGTATGGCTTTTACACCTTATGCTGTCCTAAACTGATTTTAGAAGGTGAAGAAAGACAACTGAGATCTTGGGGGGTTTGCCTGAGTGGTTAACAGTCAGGTGCTCTTAGTAATGGTTGTGGTCTAGGCTGAGGTGCACTAGTCGAAGGCTAACGAGCGTTGTCCTTGGAACCTGACAACAAAAAACTTTAGTGGAAAATCATCTTTCTCCTCCCAGAAAATTCGTTCTTCCATCCAGTGATGAGACCCCTGAGTTAAGTACCTGATACTCGTTAGTGCCAACTACACAAACACATATGTATGTATCACTGTCACGTGTGCCAGAGGCTGATGTGGGGAGAGAGGTGCTCATAGTTAATGCTTTTCACAGGATGTTATTTTATTGGCTAAGAATCTGAGATGCTTTCTAGCAGTATCCAAACCCAAATGCAGCTCCAAATACGTGTGGTTTGAACAGCAAGTAAAGCACACGCTCAAAAATCAGAGCTAGCTTCCTCACTGTTACCAGCGAACGCTTCGCGGGGTGGCCACAACTCCCAGATCCCTCTGAGGTACTGCCGTCTACACTTACACTGCCTAAATGGCAAATGTAAGCTGGAGACCAGGAAGTCTTGTTTTCCCTGACGGCAAACCTGTTCCGTGTTGGTATCAGATTTTTCAGGGCTGATTTTGCTGCTTCCAAGTTAATATGTGTTTTCTAATGTTGAGAGAAATCATAACAAAAACAGCGTGATATAGATACACCAGCAGGCTGTCCTCCTCTAGGAGCTTGTTCAACCCCAGTGGGTTGGATTTAATAAAAGTGTAATTTAAACAGCTACTTAGATTGGCAACACCAGGAATTTAGGATTATTTACCAAAAAAGGATGGTTGGTACCACAAGGAACCGCAAATGGCTTTGTCTTTTTTTTTTTTCCTAGTTGTTTGTGTTTACATTCTCTGAAAATGTGACTGTACAAGACACAAGGAAAAGCAGGGTTTCAGGCCTATTTCACATAAGTGATAACTTGGCAGCCATGGTAACTCTGAGCTGCAGTGTTTTTTAAGATGTGAAGTCAAGAGCCTGTGTTGGTCATCTGCTCTGTGCTGGCTCTGAGCACAGCGTTTGGTATGAGGAAGCCTGTAAGCCAAACCACTCTGTCACTACTGAGCTCATCTTAGCTTTTCACCCTGTTTTGACAACATCGCTTTCTGTGGATGGAGCTAAAATTTACGACGTTTTGTGTATTTTTGTACGCCTGGGGAGAAACACAGTTTCTGTTCCAAGTTTGTGAATGAGCTTGTCCTGTTAATTTACATGAAGTGATCCATCAGATTTGTGAAAGACGTGCTCTATTTCCACTTTCTCCACAATATTTAGATCTTTAGTGAGCAAAGCACGGGTGCTACTAGAGAATCAATAGAGTTCTTTTGTTTGTTAAATTGCATTTGAGTTACTATTGAAAAGTGTAGTGTGAGATACTAAAAAAAGAAGAGAAAAATTCAACAGTTTGGAGATTCAAGTAATGTCATTTCTGTCTTGTTGACCTTTTCAAAGAGTTTAATTGCTTTGTAAGATCTCTTACCCTGTTACTTAATGGTAATTTTAAAAAGACAAAGACAACGGTTAGGCAGTGGTTATGCCTACCGTTGGGATGTTCTTTCCTGCGTATGCAAGAGTAGCATGACTGAACCTAAGATAGTCAGCGTGCAATATAGTTTGTTGTGGTGAGAGAACATCAAGCATTAAGAAACAAGCATTAAGACAACAAACATTAAGACATCTAAACGGTTGAAACCTTCTGAATTCAAGAAGCTCATTACACAGCATCTGTCTGTATTTTGGCTGAAAACTGAATGTGAAACACTGCAACTCAGGAAAGACTTCTTCCTACTTTTCTTTCATGTCCTGTTACTGTCCGGTCTGTCAGCTGGCTGTGTGCTGCCCTCCTGTCTCCCCACTTACTCTACATGCGTACGCTTCCTTGTTCCCCCTTTCCAGTTTCTGCTCATTCTCTTGCTGTGCCTCCAGTGCCTGCCTCAGTGATGTGCTAAGGGGCAGAGGTTTTTGTTCTTGCTGGCTTAGCAGTCAGATGACTCAAAGCTGTCATGAGGCTGGCAGAAGGAAGGGTGCATCAGGAAATGTGGCATGGGCATTCTTTTTACTTTTTCTTCTTTGAAAAATACACTCCAAATTCATGGAGAAGTAGGAAGGAAACATAGCCTAGAACAAAAGGCTGGTAGTCATGACAGCAGTATTAAAATTCAGACTTTTATGTCATATTATTATTATTGAAATAAATTACTATTTGCTTCATAAGGATTTGGGATACCACAATCGCTTTTTTATTTTTTTGCTTAGATTGGGTGCCCCTTCTGTTCCCCTTGTTTCTGGACTTAGAAGCTGAGATGCCAGCACACCATACCTGATTTTACAGAAGCAGAAACGCTGTACATGTGTGATACTCAGTTTATTTTTAGAAGCTTTTGTCCTGCGTAGTTTTTTTTTTATGTAGGTAACCCATCTAGGAGAGTCTGCCTCCATTTCCTGCTCGTACTGACTGAGAGAATTGCTGCAGACTCTTACCTCAGCAACTGAGTTTCCCCTGTGCAGGAGGCTCATCTCAGAGATGCTTTTAGCTGATGAAGATCTTGAGGAGGCTTTGAAACGACAAGATTTTAAAAGTCACTGATGGCATATTTGCTTGTTTATGATTAAAATGTTTGTTATAAGAGAACCTTAATACAAACTTTTCAATGCTGGATGTGCCCAGGCACCTTAATCTCTTATAGAGTGGAGAGTGTTTGTGTCAAATGCCTGCTCAGGATGCCTCTGGCAAATGCACATTGCTGCCATAGAACAGAGGTTTAAAAGGATCATCAAGACACCAAAACGAAGATCTGCATAATTATATGTGTTTAAACACACTGATAACAAGTCAGAGTTGTAAATTTTCACTGATTGGTCTGACGTTATAATTGGAACATGATTATATTCAAATCCCTTGGGAGGCTTCTTGGAAGGAAAAGTTAATGAGCTTTATTTGCTGTGCACAGGGAAACGCGGTGGTGGTTGACGCTAAGGAATCCGGCCTTGCTGTGAAGTTGAGCGTGCTGTTAGAAGCATCTCTAGCTGTGCTCGGTTATGTGATAATCATCTTTAACCCTCTCGTGCAGTAGGCTGAGAATATTTGTTCAAGAAGAGATCTGTCACAAACAGTGCACCAGGACTATTAGGATTGACTGCTGGAGGTCTTCAGGGAGTTACCCTTGGGGTTCGGGGCAAAAGTGCTCTAAGATTTCAGAGTACCTGCCTCACAGACCTGTGGGGTCCTGACTTCCTTTGCAGGAACTGATGAGGAAGTGTCTGTGATACAAAAGTTGGGCACCGTTGAAACAATGGTTAGGTTTGGGCTTGTTAAATGTCACCATAATCTAGGTATCACAGAGGAGGTATCCTTCCAAAGGATGAACATTCTCTGCACACCAAAAGTAAGCCTCTAGCTTTGCTGCTGAATGTATCCCTGTCCCTTTTCTGTTTGCCTCTTACCTGCGAGCACGGCATGTGGATGTTCTTCCATTCCAGTTTAGTGCCTGGCACTGTAGGTTACCAGAAATGCCTGACTGGAGATTGAGAGTTGACTGGGTGTGCAAGAGAGCATCTCAAAATGAGGAGAATGTGTTACAATGGCAGAGCTTGCTGAAACATTATGGTGCTTCTCGTTCTCCTTGGAAGAGATGTTTCTGCCTTCAGATTCTCGACAAACTTAAAGCTGTTCATAAAATCACTGAGGAGAAAAATAATTTGTTTAGAGGCATATTCAGAATAAGGGTATTCTTTTTGTTGTCCAGTACCTGAATGAAATGCTAATAAATGCGTTTGTTTTTCCTATCATCTATTACAGGTGGATAGCAGAGCTGAGTCGATAGATAAGAAAATCGCGAGGCTCGATGCTGAACTAGTGAAGTATAAGGATCAAATGAAGAAGATGAGAGAGGGGCCTGCAAAGGTAAAAACCTTCTGTGGGATTTAAGCGTGAGAGGATGTGACTCGCACCCCGTGTCATGTAATGGTGGTGATGGAGCCAGTTATTCAGGTTCTTAGAAATGCATCTTGCCTTATTGATGGGATATAAGATCCTGCAGGTTTATTTTCATTCTGAAGCATCTCTTAAATGTGTCCTTGAACAATGCTTTATTTTTTAAAAATTTCTTAATTGTTTTATTTCTTACAAGTGCAGAGCTATTTCTTATAACTTCACCAATCAGAAGTAACTTGCTTGCCTCCCTTCTTCCTTTTGTTACCTGAATTAAGTCTGGTAGAGAGGCTATTCTGTTCACCTGCCAAAAGAAAAAGATATGTGATATTCAGAAAGGGGGGAGGAAAGCCCAGTTTTGAAAGGGGATGAACGTATAAGTTAAAGAGTACCTAATAATAAACATATCAAATGTTTGTTTAGTGATAAACATACCTAACATAATTTGTATTGTTAAAGTTCCTTTTGCAATATTACTTTGTGCTGGCCACTAAGATGTGTGGATGAAAGGTAGTTCTAATATTTAAATTGGACTTTATATTCTGCTTCTGAAAAAAATCAAAAGCTGGAAATTTGGAAAGTATTTGCTATTAGCAGCATTACATACAGGCCTATTCTGTTAATCATTATTGCAGGATGAACACTGAATGCAACTATTTTTGCAATGTGCGTTATTAGCTGGCGACTGTCTTGGAAAGTTTAAATCCAATACATTAGGTTTAAACAGTATAATGCAGGGTACTGTCAAATACTTTTCCTAAGATATTAATATTGTGTCTTTCAGAATACCGTAAAGCAGAAAGCGTTGAGAGTGTTAAAGCAGAAGCGAATGTAAGTTTCAGTCTTTTTCAGTCTGGGGTTAATGAAGCTGTTTTGTTGAAGGAGTGTGTTGCACTTCCATTTCTCTTTCCAGTACTCTTGTTTCTGAGCATTCTTAAAAGAGAAATGCTGAACAAGCTAGCCAGCCCTTCCAAAGCATATTACATCTCGTGTCAGCATATTTCAGCCTAATTTGTATGTTAGTATATGAAGTTGAATGGGGACAAGCTGACCTAAATCTGCTCATCACTAAAGCTATGCTTGGCTCATGAACTTATTTTCTAAGAGATATATTATTTTTATTTTTTAAAGTCTCTTTTTTTTTTTTTTTGGTTGGATGAAAGTTTCCTTTTTCCACCCTATGCCCACTACTCCTCAGCCAAGCTCCAGGGCAGAGCCACTGTGATTTGGTTAACCTGCATCTCTTCCGTTCTGCTTACAGCATCAGTAAGCAATGGCATGCATATCTACCTGACAGTGAATAAAACGTTTTTGATATCCTCACCTATTGCATAAGCCTAGACAAATATAGTATTGACATCAGTTAAAACAGAAGCTTAATTAGGAGTAGCTTTGTCAGCTTTAAATATGCAGTTTCACAGAAATCTGACCATTATATATTTCTATCTTATTTTGTGATTATTATTATTATTAAAAAAAAAACAACAGAACAACTGCACATGTCAGCAGATGACTACTTCTGATTTTTCAAGTTAAAAAGAAAAAAAAAGGATTTTTGTGGCAATAAATACTGGTGTTTTAAAGCTGTTACTTGCATTGTTTTTAACAGGTATGAACAACAGCGGGATAATCTGTCACAGCAGTCTTTTAATATGGAACAAGCTAATTACACCATTCAGGCACTGAAAGATACAAAGACAACGGTACCAGTATATTAATCTCACGTTTGTTTACTATATGTGTAGGTTACATCAGATACAAGCATGTTGTTTGACTCTGTTCTAGGTTGACGCAATGAAACTGGGGGTGAAAGAAATGAAGAAAGCTTACAAGCAAGTCAAAATTGATCAAATAGAGGTGAGCTTCTATAGTTTAAAGGACAGAAACAATGCACTGAAATTGTGATGAATGGGCTATGTAACTTTGACTGCTTTGGTTTGACTTTTTTTTTTCTTCCCTTTATGGGACCATTATCTTAAGTCCTTCCTTCTTTCTCTGGTACTGCACAATCAAGTTGTTGGCGTCGTTATACTGATTGGTGTTTCCTTGCTGGGCTAATCTTTAATCTCTACATTCCTTTCCTTTGCACTGCAGCACAAATGTTAGTGAATATTTCCTGCTATGGCTTCTTTGGCCTCCTTTCCCCCCCTCCATGTTGCTACCCTTACATGCAGATTAGTCCTTTGCTCCCCCTGCTTTATGGTAGTGCCTGACTTAAAAAGCAACAAAAATAAAATAAATGCTTTCAAAAGGTCTGCAAGGCTTGGCCCTGTCTACAGAAAATGCAGTTTAAAAACTTTAGAACTGTAAACATATTTTCAGGCATGCTGCACTTAAACTCTAATCAAATGCCAGTGCTGAATTCCTCCAAGTTCTTTCCTGGGCTGTTTATATATATATCTCCTCCTTACTTGCACCTAAGTACAGTGCCAATAGTCATGCTAAAGTATCTTCTCAATTTTGCTGTGGCATAACTTAAGCTATTCCTTAGATTTACTCTCTCCTGCTGCTCAAGATAATGCTGAGCTCTGGGTAGTTTATTGGAGACTTTCAGTTCACCCTGAAGAATATTACCTGTCATGTCATGTCCTCCTCCCGGGCCTCCCAAGAAAAACAGAAAAAGTTTTGCAGAGATGCTCTTGCTAGGTTCCTCTTTTTCTACCTGATACATTATTTATTATAATTTTAATAGTAGTTAAGACCAAGCTATAGGACTGAATGCATGTGTCTTGACTTGTATTAATGCTGCTTCAAAAAATGATTTATGCATTAAAAATGGGAGTGTCTTGTATGCTGGAATTATTAAACAATTGATTAAGATACAATAAATTTATCTGAAACTATTAAATGTGGACCAGTTTAAATTATGTGTTGCTTCAGGATATACAAGATCAGTTGGAGGATATGATGGAAGAAGCCAATGAAGTCCAGGAAGCATTGAGTCGTAGCTATGGAACACCAGAGATTGATGAAGATGACTTGGAAGCAGGTAAGGAAAACGGAGAGGGAAGTAGAGTCATGTTTTAGTTTCAATGGCCACACCACTCTTTTAAACTTAAAAGCTGCATTTCTTTTAAGTGCAGTCAGAAAAATATCAGACAAACATGAAAGAGACACTAATGGTATCAGTGAAGAAAAGAGTGTTCTCTTCGTGTGCGTGTGCATGCATGCAAGTCTTCATGTATTCCTGATGGCTGGCTAAATAAAGGATGTCAGTATGAGTATAAGCATTCAGTACGAATCCCGTTTCCCTTTAAGAACAACTTTTCTTTTGCAAAAGGAATTCCTTGCATAATTTTTCAACCAAAAAAAATAAATTTCAGAACTGGATGCACTGGGTGATGAGCTTTTGGCTGATGAAGACAATTCCTACTTAGACGAAGCTGCATCTGCTCCAGCAATCCCAGAGGGCACTCCTGTTGACACAAAAAACAAAGTGAGTCCTTTGATCCTTAGAAGCAAATTATGTATATTTCTTGAGTTAATCACGTTTATGTGGGTTGCTTGATTAAGAATCCTTCATATTTTGCAATCCATAATATTTTAGGCAAAAGTATTTTTTAATATCTGTTGTGTTTTAGATGCTGTGTATATATAATGCTTTCTCTTACATTTTAAAGAGCTAAAATGGCACTTTGGAACTGCTGTCTAACATTAGCAGCCTGCAAGTAGAACTTAAGCGTACCATTATAGCTGTTGGTGTAGTTATTCTTAAAAATAGAAGAAAGTCTTCTGTCTATTTGCGTTTGGGACTTTAGTATAGCTTATTATTGAGGAACAACACTGGTGCTCTGCTTTTGATTGCAGTGATGTGACAATTACAAGATACAGCACAATTAAGATTGTAAGGAAACTTTTGCAATATGTTCTGGTGGGTTGGGAATTATTAACCTGTTCATCTTTCTTTCCTTCTTACAGGATGGCGTATTGGTGGATGAATTTGGATTGCCAAAGATCCCTGCAACATAAATGTTCCAAAAGCACGATGGATACAATGAACTACACTTTACAAATCAGAATTAAGATTATTGTTATTATTTTTGAAAATCCTGGAGAACTTGTCCTTCCAGTGTAACCTTAATATCACTACATCCTAGAATGCAACATGGCTGGTGGTGGTCTTTCTTTGAAGAAAGTTGTTCTACTACTGACTTTTCTATTAATGGAAAAACGTGGCACAGTTTCCTTCAGTGGAAGCAGTCGGTCTAATAGGTTTTGATTTTCCGTGTCATGGACAAAGTCGTACGTGAAGAATAGTGGTGACTGTTCATAGCTGAGTTCTGTTCTGATTTTGTGTTAGTTATGAGAAAGAGAAACAAGACAGTCTGTTGCTGCTTTCTCTGTGTAAAATAGCTCCCTCACGCTTCTTTGATAAAAGAACTGAAAACATTTTTAAACTACTTCAGCCTTGAGACTTTTATGCTGTCGTACTTGTAACCTTCAAAGCTGTAACAAATAGGGTTCTCGTTAACTTTATGTATTCTTATTGACATAAAATCGCTTAGAGTAGCCGATCCTTTTGTGTGGTGTTTTTGGTGCCGGTATTATCCTGCCCCTGGCTTCGCCCCGCCCCGTCCCTCCCCGCCCGCCGTCGCAAAATGGCGGCGGGGCAGCCAGAGCCCGCCCAGCGGAACATGGCGCCTCCCCGGCCTTTGCAGGGCGGAAGTGACGCGCCAGCCGCGCGCCCCGGCAGGCGGTTGCGAGATGGCGGCGCCCGGGGCCGCCGTTACGGTCACCGTCACCTACAGTAAGGGCCGCGGGGCCGGGGGCTGCCGGGCGGGCGGGGCTGGGGCCGGAGCCGGGGCCGGGGCCAGGGGGCGGCCTCGGCTGGCCGCGTCTCCCCCGCCCTCTCCCTCCACCTGGGTCGCTTGAGCGGATCCAACAGAAAGGGGATTAAAAAAGGGGCTTTTCCGTTATTTACCGTTATTTTCCGTGTCGACGAGGTGGTGTGGCTCCAGCGGGAGGGTGCTGTGGGAGCAGGTAGCAGGGCTGGTGGCAGTGCGGTGTGTGAATGCAGCTGCTGCCTGGGGGACTCCCATCTTTGCTGCATAAACTTAAGAATTTTTGGTTAGGGAGGTGTGAGATGGCAAAAGAAAGGGGCGGCTGCTTGAGAGAAAGGGATCATTGTGTCCGGTTCTGGGCTCCCCAGTACAGGAGGGACATGGAACTACTGGGGCGAGTCCACAGGAGGGCCACTAAGATGATGAGAGGACTGGAGCACCTGTGGTTTAGAGAGCTGGGCCTGTAAGGCTTCGAAAGGAGAAGACTGAGGGGAGAGCTCATCGATCTGTATACGTATCTGAGGGGAGGGTGTCGTGAGGATGGAGCCGGTCTCTGCTCAGTTGTGCCCAGCGACAGGACGAGAGGCAACAGGCCCAAACTGAAGCACAGGAGGTTCCGGCTCAGTATGAGGGGGCACTTCTGTACTGTGAGGTGACAGAGCACTGGGACAGGCTGCCCAGAGACGCTGTGGCGTCTCCTTCTCTGGAGATACTTAGACCCTGCCTGGATGCCGTCCTGCACAATGTGTTCTAGGGGATCCTGCTCAGCTTGGCAGGGGGGTTGGACCAGGTGGTCTCCAGAGGTCCCTGCCAGCCTCGGCCATTTGGTGAGTCTGTGATCAGCAACTGGGTGCTGATCTGGTGAAACGTTACTCAAAGGCATGCTGGAACAACTGAACTTTTTTTTCCTGGAGAAAAGAAGTAGGAGGAGGGAGATGAAAGTGTTTCCACTTTCCACACTTCCTTTCAGACGATTTGATCGACTGCAAATAAACATAGAAGTTTACTGAAAAAAGGTAACGGTAGCCTGGACTCCATCAAAGTACTCTGGTTAATGAAGTGGATTGAGGTTAGGCAGTAGGAGGAACAATGAGGATAGTAGGATATTAAATCAGTGGTATTTTCATCAGTGTTTTTGTTCACAAAAGTTGAGAGTTATTTATGGCATATTTTTTAATTTTTGAACAGTGAGCTCTGCTCCTGTCCTTTTTGCACAACGCTATTCTTTCCACCTTTAGATCTCATGGCTTATTTTTGTTTAGTCATCCCTGTTCTCAAACTGTTATGCTTAATTCATTATTTTGTGCAAATGTTTCCTCTATAGGAAAGCTTATAGGCAGTTTTATCTTAAGAATCTTTGGTGGTGAGGCACTTTGTGGAATAATCTGTTTGGATCGTCATGATTCCTATGCTCACAGATGCCTTCAGAGAGCTCCATTTGATCTGGGAGGTTTGCCAACAGCCTTATCTGAGAATGTTTCAATCCTTCCAGTTATTACCTGGTAATTATTTTTCTATTAATAATTAACAAACAGTAGGCACGCTTTATCTTGGACTTCATTTTCTGGTTTATACCTGTTGCAGGCAAGTGCTGTTACTACTTTGCACAGGCATTTTTATTAAAGGTGTGTCTGAGAGAGTGAATGTAGGGAAAGATGGAAATAAAGGTTAAGAAAGAGCAACAGCAGATCCACGTGCATCACTTTACAATCTGCAAGACAATGAATTGATGCTGTTTTTTAAAAGATTTTGGAGATTTACAGTAGTCATTATTTGAAATCAGTATTTTCATTTCCAAAAACAAATGGATAAACCATGATACCAGTTCTAACCCAGCAGATGTTCTTCGTGGTGAATTGAGAGTAAAACTTGTGTTACAGTCTGCTCTAAGTTGTGTTCATAATTTGTTGTTAAAACTGTTCCTATTACTAGGCAAACTTCAGCTATTCTCTTCTCCACTTGCTCCTTTTTTTTTTTCCTTTTTCCCTTTTTTTTCAAAGAAGCTGTATATATCAAAACAATCTTTTGAAATACATCAAGGTTACGACTGAAATTTTCATTTTGTACTGTTGTTACTTTTGTTTTTCTTCTTTGTTTTTAACAGCAAATTGGGAAGGTCTGTTTATGGCAAATGTTCAGGGAGAGTTGGTGTAGTGTTATTCTGAAGTTAAAACCATTTAAAAATACTGCTGGGAGTTTGCAAGCTCTTATGGCCTCAGCGTAGCTTGTCATGTGACTGTGGCAGACTGGAACATTTTAAAATTGAGGTTCCTAGCACTCTTCTTTGCAAAAGATTCATGTGCTTAAAAATTAGTGGTGTAAGAATAGTTTTCCTTCTGGTATTTGTTTCAGCTTTCTCTTCCTGTAAACTGAAGAAATGCCTGTCTTAATTTCCCTTGCAGCCAGTGGTGGCTGATTCCTGTGGGTGCTTTCAAATTGACACGCCTTAAATGTGTGGGAGCAGAGGTTACGGATCTGTTGCGATGCAGAGATTAGTTGACGTATTCTTTTCTTCTAAGAAATTCCTGCTGTTTATGTGCAATTTATTTTAGGGAGTCCGAGTAGGAGGTACCATTAGCGCAAGGTGACAGCGTATTGGGTTTGAATGGCAAGGGTTTGGTAGTGGGGGGGCTGCAGGGGTGGCGTCTGTGAGCAGAGCCCAGCAGCTGCCCCATGTCAGATCAGAGCCAGCTCCAGTCGGCTCCAAAACGGGACCTGCTGCTGGCCAGAGCTGAGACAGGGAGTGATGCTGGCTGGGCCTCTGGGAGAGCAGATTTAAGAAAGAGGGGAAAAATGCTATGCAACAGCAGCTGGGAGAGAGGAGTGAGAAGCAGCCCTGCAGCCCCCAAGGTGAGTGCAGCAGGAGGGCAGGAGGTGCTCCAGGCAGGCAGCAGCAGTTCCCCTGCGGCCTGTGGAGAGGCCCCTGGTGGAGCAGGCTGTCCCCCTGCAGCCCATGGGTCCCACACGGAGCAGATCTCCACGCTGCAGCCCGTGGAGGAGCCCCCGGTGGAGCAGGTGGATGTGGCCTGGAGGAGGCTGCGGCCCATGGAGAGCCCCCGCAGGAGCAGGCCCCGGGCCGGAGCTGCAGCCCATGGAGAGGAGCCCACGCAGGAGCAGGGGTCTGGGGGGAGCTGCCGCCTGTGGGGGACCCGTGCTGGAGCAGTTTGCTCCTGGGGGATGGACCCCGTGGTACGGAGCCGTGTGGGAGCAGTTCTGGAAGAGCTGCTGCCTGTGGGCAGCCCACACAGGATCACATTGGGAGGGACCCCATGTGGAGCAGGGACAGAGAGTGACCGTGAAGGAGTGGCAGACAGAGTCAGGGCCTGGCCACAGCCCATTCCCTGTTCACCTGCACTGCTCGGGGGGACAAGGTGGAAGAGGGTGCATGGGGGGAAAGTGATTGTAGTTTGCTTTTAGTTTCTCACTGTTCTAGTCTGTTAGTAATAGGCAATCAATTCTATTAATCTCTCTGTTTTACTCATGATGATAATTGTTGTGTGTTCTCCATGTCCTTATCTCTACCCTTGAGCTGTTTTCATCGTATTTTCTCCCCATTTTCCTTTGAGGGTGGGGAGCGAGAGAATGGCTGCGGTGGAGTTGAGCTGCCCATCTGGGTAAAACCACCACAGACATACAGGATGAGACTGCTGTGCCCATGTATTCTCAAGGCGGTTAAGGCTGCATATCAGCAGTATTATGGGCAGAAGTAATCTCTGGGCTATGAGAATTCTGTTGGATGGAAGGGAGACAGCGTGGACATTGACTGCTTGCTTCACATGTATAAGAACTGGGGAGCAAAGGTAGTGATAAATTGTCTCAGATTCCCCAAGACTTACATCATTAGAAGTTCCTATAACTAGGAAGTGAAACAGATCATAAAGTTGTGGACTTCCATGCTTTAGCTTTTGGATTATCTAGGTCATACGCTCTGTTAAAAAGAAATGGAGAATAATGTGTAACAGGATCATTATGCTGGTAGAATACTCCTGACCCAGCTCTTAGGGTTATTAGAAAGGAAAATAAAGTTTTCAGCGGAAGTAAGTCACTCTAAGAGGAAGAAAATACTTTAGAAAGTTGCAAGAGATTAGTGATAGTTACGGCGTTAAGGGGCATGGTTTAGTGCTGGGACTTGGTAGGTCAGGTTGATGGCTGGATCTTGAAGGATTTTTCCAACCTAGATGATTCTATGAATCCTTTCATTTAAAATTAAGATTGTATGTGGAAGTCAATGACTTGAGAACTTTCTGTGTTAATGGAAACAAGTATTAGAAACTGATTCTCTGATATTTTCCAGGTAACGATAAGTATTTTTTTTTTCTTTTTTTTGTTAGGTAATGAAAAACACAGTATTCAGGTTGCTCCTCAACAGGAAGATTGTGAACCTACGCTACAAGACATGGCTCTACTTATTGAACAAGTCACTGGTGTTCCAGTGCCTTTTCAGAAACTTATATACAAAGGTAACTTGTAAATCTGTCGGTGTGTTTTATAGATGTTTCATTGTAGTCGCTTTCAGGTGTTCATGTTTTGAATGACTTTAAAAAGACGTTCTTATGCCACTAACTGTAATCGGTAATATTTTAACTAGTTTTTCCCTCTCTCCCTTTTTGTTTAGGAAAGTCTCTGAAAGAATTGGAACAACCATTGTCAGCACTTGGTGTTAAAAACGGTTGCAAAGTCATGTTGATTGGAAAAAGGGTTAGTGTTACTTTCAGAACTGAGTTTGTTGTACATTATCCTATTTCCTGTTAGTTATTCAGCCTCTGAACACAGATACTGTTTACAGCATAAAAGTAATCTTATTCACCTGCCCACAAAGCTGAGTTCATTCTCACATTGTACTGCAAATAAGTCTGCAGCTTGTACAGCTTTATGTTTCTGAAATTACATTATTGACAGACGTTTGCGAATGTGTTACTTCTGACTGCTCCTGAACCTCCTATTTTTCTTGTGGGGAAAAAAAAAGGGGGGGGTGGAAGCCGTTGCTACTGAGCCTGCTGGGTTATTTCTAGTGAAATGACCTGTGACTAGCTTTGCCAAGTAGAGTACGAGGTAATATCACTTGATATCAAGTTACCTCTACTTACAAAATAGTAAAATATCAACAGAAAAAATGGTTGCACTTTTCTTTTTCGCTTCAAATTTGGATCCTTTAACATGTTTATATACATTGCCACCTTAACTGCATTTGTCAGTAAGCTTGGAGAAAAGCTTATTTGATCGGCACTAAATTATGGGAAGGAAAACCACAGTGCAGCACATGCTTTAAGTCAACAAAAGCCTTTATGTCTCTCTCACCACTGTTGCTGCTCTTTAGCTGCATAGTGACTCTATTTGTTCTGTAGTTGTGAATATTTTCCTTTTAAATACACAGAATAGTCCAGAAGAAGAGGCTGAATTAAAGAAGTTAAAAGATCTGGAGAAGTCAGTGGAGCAAATAGCTAATAAGTTAGAGGAAGTTAATAAAGAGTTCACAGGTATCCAGAAGGTATGCCAGCTTTGTGTCATTTTATGTCTTTACAAAACTGTTTTGTAGGTATATATTTAAATAAAAAAACAAACAAAAAAGCCTCACACAACCTTCTAAAGGTTTTGTGTAGTAAGTAATAGGCTGTCCCTCTTAGCTGTTGAATAATATAATTGTAAAAATATTTTATCATAGAATATTTTTTTTCTGAATTTCAAATGCCATTTTTGAGTTTCCAAAATGGAGAAATGTATGGCACTGAAAAAGGGTAAATACTGTTGCATAATGAATAAATAATATTTTGCAGATCTAGAAAAACAGAATTCTATCAAAGTTCAAAGAAGAATGCCTCTTACTTTGAGTGTTGTTTAATCTCTTAACCAGTAAGACCTGCTAGGCTTCCTTGATTGTACAGACTAATTGAATAAAGATTGAGATTGGAGTCCCCTTTGTACTAGAAACTACCAAAATAGTAGAAGATCTTTTTTTGATGTGGCATGTTGAGAGATTTTTTTTTTAAGCTGATCATTCAGTAAGGTGCGGAATTTTGTTTTTCCTGCCCTCTTTTTCCTTACCAGGGATTTTTGGCAAAGGATCTTCAAGCAGAAGCTCTAAAACAGCTTGACAAGAGGATAAAAGGAACTGCAGAGCAGTTCATGAAGATCCTGGAACAGATTGATGCCATTGTAAGTAAATAACTGCAGAAAAGGATCGAATCCCAATAGAATTTTAGGAAGACACCTTTCTTCTAATTTATTTAATACTTTAAAATACTAACAAATTTATTTTGGCTTTGGAAATTAGTTAATTGGTTTGCTCATTCTTTTCTTAATATCCAGCTCTTGCCCCTGTATGTCTCCAAAAGTCTACTTCACAACATCTGTTTCTAAATGGTGACATTAATGCCTGTGTATGCATCCCCATTCTACGGAAGAGCTTAATTTGGGACAGCAGCCTGCTAGGACTAAAGGAAATTGGGCATCCTTTACTTAAATTTTTACCCTTTTAGTTTGTCTTGGCAAACTTTAACGTTAAACTTCATGGTTACAGTAAAGGTCTGGAAAAAAAAACAAAAAACAACTCCAGCACACTGGTTGCTGTATTACATAAGGACAAGTGCTTCACAGTCATTAATGGATCATAACCTTACAGCATCTTCCCAGAGTACAATGTGTGTCTTCCTGCGCCATGCAGGAACTGAAAGGTAGGGGAGAATGGGGAATTTGTGTAGAGATGCGTGGAAGATTGTGACAACTGGGGTGTTTTGTTACTCTGTTTTTGTGCTTGCTGGGTCATTGTCTGCAGCTTCATTCTATCATTCTTTCGCATATCACAATCTTAATCTTCTGCTCTAAAGAAAAAATGCTGCTTTTCTGTAGTAATAATGCTTTTGCAGTAACACTTTATAAGTTTGTATCAGAAAGATTCCATGTGAATGCCTATAGTTGGTGAACCAAATGGATGGACAGACATTTTGAAAAAACTCAGCAGCGAACCATAGAGTAATAATTAGAATTGGCTGTCTGCAGATGTTATACAACATGGATATTCCTAGGATTTTTGCAGAAATCATCAACTTATTTCCGTCTTTCATATTGTTAATTTTGAATTGTTAAATTAGCCTTTGCTGGTTGTTTTAATTAACAGTTCTTAAATATTTTTTATTTTAATTATAATATACTAAGTATTTTAAAGTCTTATTTCCTCTTCTGCCTCGTATCAAGAAAAATACTTTGCTGTTAAACGTAGACTTCATATAACTGGTTCCCTGTTTGAAGTAGCAGATTTACTGTGTGTTGTCATTAAAATAGCAATAATCTGACATCTCTTTCACGTGGATGGGATTAACGCATATTCCTGAGCCCTTCAATTTCTGGTACTATGTCCTGTTTAGAAGAAAGTCAGTACTTGGTTTATAGTTCTGGAATGAGGCAGGCAGCCTCAGGAATCCCTTCTCATTGCTTCCTTGTTAATCCAAACTAAATTTCCCATGTTAACTTTTGATTCTCATACTTTTTCCTTGGCTTAAATATAACGCATGCTATTATCTATCATCTTATGCAGAATACTCTAGATAATACCAGACAAGGGATTTCCAGGTTTAGTACAAGATTTTAAAAGTCTTACAAACATCTCTAGGTTTAGGAATTAGTGGAGTCCCTGTTCCTCAGTTTTGTCTCGTGGAAGTAGAACAGTCAGAGCTAAAACTAATTATGACTGATAGCTTTTCATATTTGTAATAGTTGTTTGTTACTTCCAGTGAAGAGCCTAGAAGACTGTATGGGATTGATAAGCATCATGTTTTTAAAGCAAGAAATAAAAGTGAAGCTTTTCACACCAGTGAATGAAGCTATGTTATACATACCAGACTGTAGTTATTTGTGTTAATGTACAAAGACTGTTTTTTGTTATGAAAACTGAACTTCCGAATATCTTCTGTGAAATCTTGCAGATAAGTGTATCTGAGTGGAACCTTTACATAAAATGCAGCCATTCAGTGTACTGACGCTACAGCACATCAGGCCACCAACTTTATGAAGTATTACTTAGCTTTACTGTAGCTGTGCAACATGCAGAGGTAGCAGCACAAAATGGCAATGAGATACATGTATGAATAATAAATGGGCTCCACTGAGGGGAAGGGGGGCAGTTAAAAATGATAAACAGAAATTCAAAGCAGAAGAGCATCAAACTTCCATGAAGTAGTTTATCTGTATCTCAGAATTGTTTTATATGGTATTTAAAACAAAACAACAAAAAGAAACAGAGACTGAGTGAGTTATTTTCTGGTAACACAGAAGCATAGATAAATTGTAGAAAGGAAACAGACCAGCAACTCACTTAGTAAATGTTGCAGTTTTCTTTCTTTGGCAGAATTGTTGTGAAAATTCTTTAAAGTGTCTTGGCCATCATATGTGTTTTTGATTGATCCAAACAATCTAGTTTGATACAAAATGAGGTTCACATGGTTATAGAGAGCTAAGGGTGAGGAAGCCTGCATGTTGTTTTCTGTATTCTAGGGGTGTTGCCCTATTACTGTTAGGAGGTAAGCTCTTTAATTAGACAAGCTTAGTTTGGAACTAGTATTTCTTTTTACCAGGCTCCATTTCTTTATGAATTACAAATTTAAAAGTGTGCAGTTAGCGGCAGTCATACAGTATTGGGGTGAGAGAAAATATACAGCGTAATCACTGCCAAAAGAGTAGAAGTGCAGTCTTGAAGGGATGACTCTGGGTAGAGTAGCTGTAACTTAAACATTGTAACATTAAACATTTGTTCAAAATGGCTACTGCTTCTACAGAAGAACAGGTGCATGGATCTTGTAAGTATCTTAACAAAATTTTGAAGGCTCTGAAGCAGCTGGGCCTTTCCATAAGCTACATTTTTTTAAGTTATTTTTTTTTTCAGGAGTAATACTAATTCAGGTGTGTTCAGCAGTTGAAGATTTGTCTGTGTGCATCACCAGACATGCGTTTATTTCAGCAGCTAAAGCATTTGGTCAAGGAGTAAAAGTCAAATCACAATACTTACTGCAGATCTCAGCAAGTAGAACCTAGAAAATGCTTGACTTATTCACAGTTACCAAAAAAATGAATACTGCAATCTGAGTGATGACTTTGTTCTTGTGATTCCCTATTAAATGGCAGATGTGGAATCTGGAAAGATGACATTGCAGAGAACATAGTGCTCTAAAAACAGAAAAAAATCTTTCTGTTCCGGAATACAAATCGCTCATGTTGCTTGCATAAATTAATGGCAAATCTGTCAGATTGAATGAGTTTGTACTGAGGACATTGATAACATTAGTGACTCATAGTTGTATTTAGGTGGCCCATCCCCCTTGAGGATTTTTTGGGTTACAGTTTCTCTGTAAAACTTACTTAAATTACTGTGCCATTCCGAAGAAGTTTTTTTCCACTATCTCCTTGTCACTGTTAATACTAAATTGATGCTTTGAGGATTAAAAGAAGGAAATATTATGAAACTAAGGAGTAAAAAATTCCCTGGCTTCTGTAAAGTTTTGCCACTTACTCTTGGAGCGATAAGAACTTTACTAGTAAATCTTTTAATGTGTTTGGATAAACAAACGTTGGATAAGCTTTTCATGGTGATAATGCTTAAATCTTTTAGTATGAATCAGAAGCCTGCCATTTAATAGCTACTTCTAAAGAAGCTGCTAAGGTGTTTCAGTGTCAACACGATGTGCTTACGCAATTTACCAATTTATTTAATGATAAATTAAAAATGATGAAGGACTGGTAGTTAATAATAACCTACTGAAATACAGTATGTTGTTCTGGAGTTTTAAAAGAAACTAAGGAAGACAACATTGCTGCCATTCTCTCTGTCTAACAAAAATCCTTGTTTGCAACTGATTAGCATTGGTGATGTATGGTAGGGTAATTTATTTTTAAACAATTTGGTAACAGAAAACAAGAAGGGTTCTAGCTATCACTGCTAGTGACTGCTAGTGTAGGAGATTTCCTTTCCTTCCTTCCCTCTCTCTCTCAAGAATGGTACCGCTTTGGTTCTACTGTGATAGCCATAAATGATAAATTTAACTACCATATGTTTTGTGTATTGATTGATTACACTGCTATAAAGTGTTTTTTTGGCATCAGATACTACCTTGTGGACTCTCTGATTTGGCAAGTAAGAAATAACCAGAGGAGAACAAAGATGTGGTGGTTGTACTAGCTTATAAAATTGTCATTGGAAGTGCTTCTGAATCAAAGGGAGCTTGAGTAGAGCTGAGGTGATGTTCTGTGGTAAAGGGAGTTGTTTTCTTGGGAGACAAGCTGGGAGACGGCAAAGAGATGAGGAGAGAACGTGTGCTTTGTAAGAAGCAGCACTCAGGAGAGAGAAATGCGGGGTCCTTAGTTAAAAAGAGTGCTCAAGAATAGGGAGGATATAGAGATGGGAAAGTGCACAAACGTGGATTTATTGCAGTGTAAAGGGTGGTTGGTTTTAAGAATCTTTTGTAAAGCATGAGTGTTGTGCATACAAAAGATGAAACTTTGTGGGTGTAATGTGGGCATTGCCAGTGCATCTTGTCCATGTGTCCACATGAGAACTGTCTGAGAGGTGTGGTTAAGAAATTCTCAGTTTTGGGAGTGTGGAGTGGGAGATGAGCAGAGCCTGAGTCGTTCTCTGGGCGGATGGGATGAAGAACCTGTGCTGGGTTGAAGCCGGCACTGCGATCAACTTTTGAAAGTTTAAGACCATACAGACCAAGGACTGAAAGACTCAAACAGGTGTTTGTCACAGAGAGACCCCGAATGGGAGACAGGCGATATAAATAAGAAGATGCTGTGCAGTAGGAAGCTTTATACTAACCCAAAATGCTGCCCTGCAAGCAATGGTAGCACCGGAAATGTAGATTTGGCAAGAGTTTTGCATAAGCATTCTCTAAGATTAAGCTGCTAATTCTTTTTTATTGTTAAATTAAACTTGATTTTAATTAAATATTGAAATGTTATTGTGACTTAAGGTTTATTGCCAGCTTCACCTGTTAAACCCTGAATAGTTGGACAACGTATTCCTGGAGAGGAGACGTAAGCTGACTAAGGTAAAACAGAGAGACCATGAGATTTAATTAGATGTTAAAATTTATCAACTTTACTAATTTGATAACAAAACGCCTTTTAAGCAGCTTTATAAGTTAGTACATTTACATCTTCCAGTTCCAAGTCTCTGTGAAGGGTCTGATTAAAGAGAGGCTGATGAAAAAAATCCAAAAGCACAACTACGAGAGTAATAAGTAAATACAGGAGCTTGCATGCATAGATGCAATTAAGAACAGTTTTGAAAAATGTTATCAAAAATAGAAATAGTCTGAACATCTTCCATACACTTGGATTTCAAAGTTCCCTCCAGTTACCAATATCTGTTTTTTGAAACAGACTGTGTGATAAGATGTTCCTGTCTGCTGTTGAAAGCTAACTTAGGCCTATTCTGATGATAGAAAACTTTTAACATGCTATTTCAGATGGTGGGAATACTTGTACAGGCCATATAGTCTTTCAGAAAGTGCATCCTGAGATTAGTGCTCAGCAAAGGGAAATGGGCAATGTAACTGAGCTAGGGAATCATTTCGACTTCGATTATTAAGAAATTCCAAGTTGTGTAAAACTTCAAGGCATGGAAGAATTTCTGTGACAGTGTGATAGCACCTTCATTTTCTGCTGAAAGTCAGCTGTAAGTAATTAAGCCTAACTGATCTTTGTTCTTGCAGGCTATTACATATATGGGGGCAAAGTAGTGTGCATCAAATGTTCTCTTTGTGTTAAATGTTTCTTGTGATTTTTTTTTTTCTTTTTAAAAGTGAGTTGTGTTGCTGAAAACAGAGAAAAATGGGATTTTTTTTTCATATGGAGTTACAGGGTCCTAAGTCTAAGATTCCTTACAATGCTTTATGCAACCTTGTAATATTTAACTGTTTTTTTTCTCTGTGACAGGTACAAATAGTCCAAAGGCCTGCATTTGTATCTGTGAACTAGAACTGGTGTTTGAAGAGTAGTCACCCACAGCTTTAAACTAACTTTTCAAATGTTTTCCAGTGTCTTTGGAGCATCCAGTTTCTGAAATAAAGCATGTAATATAATCTTTTCACAATGCCTTGCTTGTTGGGAGGAGACATGCAGATTTAGCCTGTTGCAGTTAGCAAGGGCTTATTGAAGTAAACCGTGCTAGAAACTACACTTTGTGAAGAACAGCCTAGCTTCTAAATGAGCAATTTAAAAGTCTTATGCCACTGGTTAAAAGGAGTTGTCGTTTTAGACTATTGTTGAAAATGCAGTAATAGCTTATGAACCTATCTTGTGCTGTAAATCCAAAGGAAGTGAGGTGGAATTACACAAATGAAGAAAGTAACGCATGCAGAACAGGCTTCTGTAGGAGAACTTATGTTGTGAACGACAGATTCCTAGAGTTAACCTGATAGCTTACTTTTAAAGGTACTTCTTTCTTACACAATAGGAGCATAAGGTTTCTAGGTAAGAACAGTCGTCTGTAGGGGTGTTTTGCTCATTTCAAAAAAACACCATAAACCTGAACGGGCTTCCCCACCAAGCCTTCAGTTGAACATCACACCAAAAGGACAAAGCATACAGCAAGTGCTAAGTTTGACATACATGAATATAGTGGGTGGAAGGAGTATGGAAAACGATGCGGTTTGAAATAAATTAAAAGGAATGTCAGCATGTAACACCTCACATCTGTTACCTTCCATGAAGAGATTGCAGAGGAGATCAGAAGTGATGCTTAGACTAGCAGTGCCTGCATTACTGATGATACGCTCTAATGACAGTGAGTGATTGAGTTAATGTGTTGGTAAGAAATAAATGCGTCGTCATAGTTTCTGAAAAAAAAATGAACGTGATGCTCAGCAGGAGTTACCATATGCCAGAACAGACAAAACCAGTGTCTGTAGTCTACTGCTTTATGTTAGTTACCTAAAGACATGGTATAGATTTGCTAGGTCAGTTGTTTGCAATCCACTTGCTGTATCCATCATTTTTTGAATTTATGACTTTTTCTTTTAAATTCTTTCTTGTGGAATCATCATCACTGAGCAGGCATGGTATTTCCAGGATACCTGTTAAGAGGGCTCAGATCGTTAATACATCCAAATTCTGGTCTATGTTTAGTATGTTCGCTTGAGCATTAAGCTACATAAATTTGTTGATTTTATTGCAGAACCTGCCAGAGAATTTCAGTGATTGCAAACTAAAAAAGAAAGGGTTGGTGAAAAGGGTTCAGGTGAGTTTTCCTCTTTTTTTTTCTTCTCTATTAATGCTGGGTACTTGTGCATCAAGAGTTGGTGAAAATGATAGCTGCTTATAGCTTAGATTTTTCAGTGTTTGTTCTTTCACAGTTATTTCTTATGACATCTCTTTGAGTAGTGTTTAGTAGCTTCATAAAGCAACATAAAAAAATACAGAATTTCACAGTGCATGCTGTTTTCACACTAAATTTGTAGTTTACATTAGTAGCTTGCCTTATGATGAAAAGTAATTCTGACAGGTTCTAAAAAAAATATAATAAAAAGGATAATTCCTTCTTTTATGTATCTCTGTGGTTGGGAGTAATGAACGAGTCCAGGATACAAAGATGTATTCCACTTGTAGCTCCTGCTGGGAGCTAGGAAACACCCTGCTAGAAGTATTCTTTGGAAAATCTGTTCACTATTGCAGTGTGCCAGCTTTCTATAGATTGTAAGTCTCTAAAGTAAGAGGTAAAGTACAGAGGTAAGTTCAGTTAACGCAAGTTAAAATGACGATGGTTTGCTGGCGTAGCTGTGTTTCACGGGGTTCTGAACACTTGATTCTGTGTGCCTAACCAAAGTATCAAACCTTTCTAAAAGAGGTATGGCCAGAAACCTTAGAACTCCACTCTTGGATGAATTTAGTACAGAAATAAGTGCGGGTTTGTGTAAGAACTGCTGTTAGAGCATAAAATAGACTCTGCTGAGCAGAGATCAGAATTATCTATATACTTTTATTGGCATAATGTTCTGCAACTGTATGTTATGATCCCTTGGGGGACTGCAAAAGAATCTAAGGTGCTTAAGACCAAATTAGTCAACAACAGTTTATTTTTCAAGAGCAAGGAAATGATGGCAAGTTGTGCTTATTACTCTGAAGTATTCATGAAAGCGAGGTGGAACTATTAACTGTGTTCTGTTGCTGGCAATCACCCATATCTCCCAGAGATGGGCAGACAGAGGTAAAACACTCGCAGCCGGAAGCTGTAGTTGTTACCACCTTGATTTTTTCATCCCTCAGTTCATTACAGAAGTGAGCTGATGTCAGCTCAAGGGATTGGTTGAAGATGAATGATCCGGGAGTGTGATGGTTGAGAAACATTTGCCTCATACAACAGACTGACCTTTCAGAGGGATGGAAGTTTATTAATCACTTTAACATGCATAACAATAAATAGCCAGTTTGACTGTTCAGTCTATTGCAGTTGTAGCAAATCTGAGTGCAATATATTTATAAATCATGGGAGAGTCTGCTTAGAAACTGTGGTGAGTATGTTGAACTTGGCATAAAAGAATTTACTGGTGGAGGTAGGAAGCTTACTCTGCTGGCATAGCACAGGCAGGGTAACCAGGGGCTGCTGGCTCTGAAGTGCTGTGTGTCGGTTGCTGTACTTGTAAGAACTCGTGGGCAGGTTGTAAGAAATGCTTAAGGTGCTGTGGAGTGCCCTTTTTGGATAAAAAGCCTTCTATCTTTCCAGGCACGCTGGCTGCTTACTGGTGAAGATGAGGGCTCATGTCCTGTAGTCTTGAGAAACAGATGGGCCCATGGTTTAATAACAGCCTGTTTAAGGTTTGACTAAGTAGGATTGTTACTCCCAACTGTGGCTACAGATGTGTTTTAGGAAGGAGTTTAAAATCACTGACTTATCTGAACCTTTGTGATTCTTAATGTTGATTATGAACTTTTGAATTAACTCAAAGTGGCAGGACTGGTGAGGATGTGCAGCCCCCTTGTTGCCTTATCAAATACTATGTTTATGTTGGATTCTGGGTAAACAAAACTGTTAATAGACCATTATCAGAACTGAAGGCAGTCGTTCAATTGGAATCTTCACATTCATGATGGAAACTTCAGTTTCTGTTCCTATGTAGCGGTCTGCTATTGCTGTAATTCCATTGCTGCTAACGTTTGTTTCTTGTTCTCAGGCTTTTCTTGCCCAGTGTGATACTATTGAAGGAAATATTGGACAAGAAATGGACAAGCTACAGTCAAAGAATTTGGCACTGGTGGAATGAAGAGCCTTACCCTACATAATTAGGAAACATAATTGCTCTATGAGCAAGAAGAAAAGTTTGCTCTTTGTTTTGGAGCACATATTCAGCTTGTTTTATTTCTTAAAGCTCAGTCTGTTAGACTGGTACTAGTCAATCATTTCTTGCTGGTTGTCTTGTTTGCCGCTTGGTCAGACCTATTATTTTGAAAAGAAAATCCTTCCTGAAGAATTGCAGAAGTAATCTTTGTGGTGAATTGTTATGTATCGTATGGACAATTGTTTACTTAACTATGTTACAACCTTTGCAATGATGGGCAATATTTTCTGATGTCTTTGAATTTATTTACAGCTCAAATCAAAGAAGGTCTATAACCATACAAGTGCCATAAGTTGCAATTTTAGGGCTTCAGCTCGATGGGAAAAGGCAAACTGAGACAACATCTAGGAAAGTTCAACGTTGGACTGGTAGGCAGTTCAGAGCAATAAAAAAAAACCCTACACATTTGTATTTACTTAATGTTTGTATGCATTTATAAATATAAGAAAGCTTGACTATAAGGGAGTCGTACCTATTTTAGCCTTAAATTGTCATAATAAATGGAATGTACTGTAACATGTATGGTACTTAATTTTGAGTGGTGCTTTAAGTTGTACTGAGCTCCTTGATATAGGTGTATGTTTTTTACACGGACTTCTGATTTACTGTATTTTTTATAGCTTATTTTTATTGGTTGTTCCTTCTTGAGTTGTGGTAGGAAGTGAAATGAGATCACTCATGCTGCTCAAACCTGAAGGGTTCCGTTAAAACAAGGTGTAACTAAGGGGCTATTTTGAAAAGTTTTTTTCTACATTTTTTTTTTTTTTCTGGTTTCTCTGAATTCATGATGCTAATGGAAAAATTGCAGTGCTTATTTCTAGTCTATTGAGGTAATTAGTGATTTTTTTTTTGTAGGATTTAACAAGGTGACACAACTTTATTTTAGCAGTGCCATGTGACTGAAGTTATGTCTGATTCTCCCAGTCAGATATGTGCCAAGCTTAGCCTTCTCTGTTGGGTGAAAAATAAACTTTTGCTGGAGATGGTGGCTTTCAGTGGGGGCAGCCAACTTTGTTTGCAGTAGTCATAGCTAACACCTTTAGTGAGAGTTGCTTTTTTTCCCTGCTGATTCTGATAGGTAAAGTCAGTCACGTACACAGTGGCTGGTGAAGTATCAATGCTATGGAGCCTGTTTATGTGAAAAAATAAAAATAAAAAATGAGCTCCTTCCTCTCTTGCCCCATGTAAAAAAAAAATTAAAAAAAAAAATCTTGTAAGTTATACACCTTAAAGTATTTGTATGGTGTTTGTAATCAGAATAACATTTTAGTGAAAAATTCCATTGGATGAATGAATAAATAATCCTGCATTAAAAAGGAACTTGTTCATTTAGAACTTACATTCTAAAAAAGCCTTTTGACCGTACCAGTATGGAGTTGCCATGTTCTTACTGTTAGCCAGTTTCTTGAAGATCATATTCTTATTGTTAAGCAGTTTCTTGAAGACTGTACTTTTTCCATTTGAAACTCTGTTCTCAGCATCTATGGAAGATTTTAAGGTCTAAATTTCTTGCGAGCTTCCTTACCTTAAGTTAGGAAACAGTTGGGCTGTGTATTTTTTCCTAGGGCTGCTAGTCTGGTCATGTTCTGTTTTCCCAGTTATTTTTCTATAACTTCAAGGCTACAGAGCAGAACAGTTGTAAACCACGTTTGTGAAGCCCTGGCTTCTTGCTGCTTCTGGGCTAGATTCAGCTGACTCTAAAACCACCAGCACCATAGTTGCTTGAATCAGGGGAAGCAAAATTATCCACTTTCTTTGATGGAAGGGATCCTCACCCTCTCAAATACGCGTGTGCTCTAACGCATTGAAATTTCACAGCTACACGTACATTAATCAAAGCATTCTCTTCTGCCATAAAGAGAACTGGGAGCTGCGGTGATGGTTAGGACCCTGTCCATTGCAGCTGCTGCTGCTATTTTTCTATTGGGTGAGAACATGATACTGCCTTCTGGATCTTTCCACCAAGGGAAAAGGCTACTGACTTCAGCCCCTTTCCATCTCTCCTGCCCAGAAGTTGCTGCTCCTGGAGGTGTGCTTGTGTGAGTACATCCTCAACCTGTTTCAGATGGGATAACGTGAAGATTTTACATAGCAGATCTTTTAATAATTTGCTACTTTGAGGCAAAAAGAGGGACGATGACCCTCTCCCACCAGCACATCTGGATTCAGCCAAAGGTGGCAGTCCCGAGCTGGAGACCCTCTGTGGTAACCCCCGTTGTCACGGTGTTTGGTTTCTAGGATAAAAATGTGAGTGTATGAAGACCAACTTGTGCAGTATAGAATTGTTTTGACTACCAACTATAAAAATTAATTTTATGTTGGAAAATGAATGGTTGCATTTAGAGTAAACTAAAACCTTCTAGAACAGGTTGACTTCTGTAGTTATTTTTTGAAAGAACTCATTTTTTTGTAATAGCCTTAAATAAAAAAAAAAAAATCAGTGTTTTTGAAAAGTGCACCAGACTATAAATCCCTCTTTCTTCCACGAATGTATGTGTCCTTGAGACTTTGTAAAGGTTAGCATGACCTCAAACAAGCCTAAGGTATGTCTAGATGGCAGAATTAGTGGAAGCATACTGGGATACCCATTTTGCGACTGGATCGATCCCCATGCCCCCAGCCATCCACCTCACCACATCAGAAGGCAGACGAGTTGCTCACCTTGGCACTGCTTAACCTGTTGTCTTCCTGCGGTTGCTATTGCTTTGGCCCACCTCGGATTTGCCATTCGGGCAGAATGTCTTGCCATGAAGTTTGTCTTAGAAAATGGAAGTTGAGTCCCACTGCTCCTCGTTCTTCCCGGGCTCCCTGTAGGCTGCGGCACGAGACGTCCCCAGCTGCAGAGATGTGAGACGGCTTGCTCCTTCCAGCAGAAAATAGCTACTTTTTGATGAAATTCTTGGAGAGCAAGTTTTGGCAGTAACACTGTGAACCTGGAGTAATGCTTCACTGTGGGCTTTTTCTGTTTGACTTAAATGATCAGTCATGGTTTGGAGTGGTATGCTTGACCACGGAACTTGGGACTGGAGTTTTTAGTTAACTTATTTTATTGTACTATGGTAAATAATAAAATACGGGAAGTTCTCTGCTGCCCTTGGTCATGGTGTGGTTATTAAACTACGTGTTCGTGTAGCGTTAGGAGTGCATGCTGCTCTCCCCGTGAAAGTGCGTGCGGTGGAGGCCGGCGGGAGGAGCGGGGCGGGCGCTTCATAACCAGCAGGCCCCCACCGCCTGCGGGGCACCAGAGCCCCGGGAAGCGGGACGCCCAGCCCGGAAGGCTCCTTACTGGTTTCTGTTTGCTTGTTTGTTGTTTTTTGAAGCGATTTCCACAGTTGTTTATCACCTGGAGTACTTCCAGCCCATGTTTGTAGCATCTGGCTGCATGAGATGTACTGGTGGTGGGTTTAAAAACTTATTTATTTACCTTTTTGGCCCTTTTGGGGGGCACTTGCAAGTACTTCATTCAGAAAGCTCGGCGCACGGCTGCAGGCCGGTGCCTGTCCAGGCCTGGTGGTGCTCTCAGGGTGTAACTGCTGGGGGGAAGTTGCTGAAGGTGGAGAATAATTTAATTCTGCCCCTGCTGGTGACAGCTTATTTTTTGCAATTTTATTTTTGTTATTTTAGTTTTTGTAATTTTATTTTTGTAATTTTGAAATTTTGAGTTTTTTGATTTCTTAGTTCTTGTAATCTTATTTTGGTAATTTTGTTTTGGAAATTTTTATTGTAGTTTATTTTTTTTTGCAATTTGTTTTTGTTTTTCATTTTAGTAATTTTATTTTTTTAATTTTGGTAATTTTGAGATTTTTTTTGTAATTTTTGTGGTTTTATTTTTATGGTTTTATTTTTGTGGGTTTCATATTTTTTGGTATTTTAATTTTTTAAAAAATCTGGTTATTTCTTTTTTTGTATTTCATTTGTATTTGTATTTCATTTTTATTTCATTTCCTCCCTTGCCCCTTCAGGGAGGGCGGGGCTTTCCTCCCTCCCTCCACCGAGGCCCCGCCCCCTTCCACAGGCACCGCCCATTCCCAAGCCCCGCCCCCATCGCCCAGCGCGGGGGCGGAGCCTGCCCCCTCCCCTTCCCGCCCCCGTGCTGCGGGACAAGATGGCGGCGGGCGGCGCGGGCGCGGGGAGGGCGGCGGTGCGGCAGGAGGAGCTGCGGCGCCTGATGCGGGAGAAGCAGCGGCAGAACGCGGACAAGAAGCGCATCGAGTCGCCCTTCGCCAGATATCCTCCGCCGCTGCACCGGGCCGGGGAGGGGTGGAAGGGGGTCGCGGCCGCGTCGGGGCGGGCGGAGGGCCGGGGGGGGTCTTGCAGCGCCCGGCTTCCTTCCCTTAACGGCCGCCGTTACGTACAACAGCCTGGGGCACCTCAGCTGCGCCCTCTGCAACGCGCCCGTGAAGGGCGAGCTGCTGTGGCAGACACACGTCCTGGGCAGGCAGCACCGCGAGGTGAGACGGGGCTGCGGCCGGGTTGCAGCCCGCAGGCAGCCGGGGACGGGACAGAAGGGCCGGGGGGGGGGCGGGGGCCCCCGCCCGGGGGGGATGTCCTGCTTCATTGCCTGCCTCCGAGCGCATCGTGGGGCAGCGCGCAGCCGTGGGTCTTCACACCTGCCTGTGTGGGTCTTAAACACCTCGTGTCCCAGTGCCCCAGCATGAGTCTGCCCTTCCTGCCCCTTCCTACAGTGCCTACTGCTCTACTGCCACCTTTCTCAGTCGCACAGCCTGCCCTGTGTAAGTGCCAGTTCTGCTGCCCCCACGTCACATTGTTCTTAAGAGGCTGACAGAAACATTGATCTGTTTCAGACGTGTCTTCTCAGGAAGAGCAGTCAGGCACTGGAACAGGTTGCCCAGGGAGGTGGTGGAATCCCCGTCCCTGGGGGTGTTCAAGGAAAGGTTGGCCGTGGTGCTTGGGGACATGCTTTAGTGTGTGACATTGGTGGTAGGGGGATGGTTGGACCAGGTGGTCTTGGAGGTCTTTTCCAACCTGAATGATTCTGTGATCTTTGATGCCTGTTTCAGTGGCATTGTTACAGAAATGTATCAGATTTCATGTTCTAAATTTGCTGTATTTTAAGCTGTAATCCAAAAGTTCCTGACAGGAAAGCCTCTTAAAATGTGTACTTCTTTGCAGAGAGTTGCTGAATTAAAAGGCACAAAGCAGACAGCAACCGGTCCAGCTGCTAGCACATCATCTCAGCCTGTCAAGAGAAAAACTGTTGACACAGAAAATACAGAGTTAAAAAGAGCAAAAGGTAAATAGAGAATATACTTTCCAAGCGCCTGACAAAATCTAGCTATTTTACATCTTGTATCCTTTTGGTTTTCTTTTGCTGTACTGTGGAAGTGAGTTAACGAGATTGTTGAGTTAATGTCAGCCTGTTGTTGCTGGAAACGGAAAAAGTCTGTCTTGCTCTTTGTGAGTTCACCGATCAGCAGAAAACTGCTCTTTTGGTGGTCTACCTTTTCTCTAGCTCACTGGGTTAAAATACTCTTTGTTTTCCATGGTTCATAAACAAGGATAGTTTTAACTTCGCTTTGTTAGATACTGTGAGGCAAGCTATTGCATTGGTCTTAAGTGAGTGTGAGAGCCTAAGCAGACACTACAAACTGAAGGTAACGTCCTGTGCGCGTTGGGTTGGAACTCTGTAACACTCGTGGTACCTGACGATAGTATGGGACATTTAATTTGCAGCTCTTGAGAAATAATGATAATAGTCCCTAACTTTCTGAACTTGCCGCAGTAGTTTGACTATGGCAGAAACTTCTTTTAAAAGCACGGGTTGTAAGAAGTGACTCTTGGCTGTTATACAGGTACAGAAGACAAGCCACATACGTCTACATCTGGGTAAGTAGATCTTCTCTTTATCTTTTTGCTTGTAACTCTACCAGCTGTGACATCCTCACCCTGTTCTTCCTCATCTTTCCTGCCCAAGGGTAAAGGTTCCGAGAATCAGCAGATTTCTGCTTCTCCTCGGTTTCTAATGTGGGTGTACATTCCTGAATGTGCTCTGTGCATCTTGCTCTGTGCAGATGAGAAAACCATGGTATTAACTCTGAATTCCTTTACTGTCACTGTCTGACTTTTAAGGTTTAATGTGTGTTGTTACAGTGCTGTCTACTGGAATGAAAATAACTGTATTGTGGCATGCACTCCAGTATTTAGTGATACCATACTGCCGAGGAGATGATAGTCCGAAACGATGACAAATTTTGTAGTATACATTGAAATGATACTTAGCCACAGAAACCACTAACAAATGTCATCAGCACTTTCCTATTAAGACTTTTTTCGCTTAAAATTCATGTAAATACGTATCTTGCAGTTGAACTCTGGCAAAGATAGGAGTGTATTTGACTTCAAGGGATTGAGTTATGCATCTGATTGCTGCTTAAGATCTCTGATGGTGTTTGGATGTCTGTGTAGGGTTGGTAGGTGTCACGTAAAGCCTGCAGGTCTCCTGTAAAGTGGTTCTTGGGATCAGCTATTATTTTGCATAGATATTAGGTGGTGTTGTCTTGACGCTAAAGGCACCTTGTAAGAATTTTGTGTTAGCAGTTACCAGTTGAGAGGCTTCTTTATTATTAATCTGATCAGTAAGATTATTTTAAAATACGACCTAGTAAAATGTTTGTCTTGGAGACCTGCAGCCTATCCTAAACAAATCTGGGTTTTCTCACTGCTGAGCCTGCACAGGACTTCTAAGCTGCACTAGGTACCCAGAGCGAGTAGTTGTATTAGACATGAAGGGTGTCAAGATTTAAGTGGCATTTTACAGATGGAAATTGCTTTGCATGTGAAAGTAGAATTACCATAGCTGCCATTCCTCCAAGCTCACTTTGTTGTAGGATACTTTTATTAGTTTTTATTAGAATACTCAATATATGAAACAAAACTGAACTGAACTGTGTTTTCAGCTCTAGCCTCAGCATTCCCGGGGAACTTCAGAAGAAAGCAGCAATTATGTGCTGCCTTCAAACAGTGGTTTTATCAGTAGCTGAGCAGTTTAGCATATTATACAAGATCTGTGAGCGATGCAATCTTGTAGATTGAATAGACTTCACCTGCCGGAGTCAAACTGTTTTTTGTGATATTTGAAACAGTTGCATTGTGTACTCTTCACTAGGCTACCAGCAGGTTTCTTTGATGAAACAGAGCAAAACAGTGCAAGTAAACAGATTTCAAAGGGTCCTGGTCCCAGTTTATTGTCAGGAAATTATGATGATGATGATGATGACGATGACGATGAAGAGGAACAAGATCAGTCGAACAAATCTTCCGTTACACACAAAACTGAAATTCCACCTCCAACTCCAGAAGCAATACCTAGTTCTCTACCTACAGGTAATGATGAATGAAGTGGTAAGTGATTCTGTACGACGAAGCTGTGTTAGGGTAGAATAGCATAGTTCAGTTAGAAGGGACATGCTTTTTTATAATGTGGAGCCCAGAACTGCACCCAGTACTCCAGGTGAGACCACACCAATGCTAAATATAGCAGCAGAATCACCTCTCTTGACTGTCTGACTGTGCTGTGTTTAATGGCACCCCGCTGGGCTGCCAGGGCACGCTGCTGGCTCATGCTGAGCCTGCTGTCTGCCAGCGCCCCCAGATCTCCTGCTGAGCTGCTCTCCAGCCCCTCCGCTCCCAGTCTGTGCCCATGTCTGGCAATACTCTGTCCCAGGTGCAGCACCAGGCATTTACCTTTGTTGAACTTCATGCCATTGCTGATTGCTGTTGACACCATTGATGATGGAAGGGGTTTTGTTTTCTTTTTCTAATTATTGCTTCTAGCTGGCTATGGTGCATTACTGAAAGGAGAGAGATCCTTTGTTAGTTTGTTACTGTGCAGTGTTTTCTCACCATGTTTATCACTTTTATGTTGTAATTGTTTGAGGCTATCACGCAGGGTAAGGTCTGTCTCTCCTTCCCTTGATTGAGTAGGGTATTTAAATTCCTGTCTAGTCAAACTTTTGTATAGAAGGTTAAACAGTTGTTATTTTTGCTCACAGGCTTCTGTCCTTTCTTTCAGACTTCTTTGACAGCAAAACTACAGCTGCTCCTATAGTTTCCCATTCAGGATCCATACAGAAAGCAGAGTTACAAGAGAAGATAGTAGAGAGGTGAGCAGTCAAATCAAAGATTGCAAAATTTGGGAACTGTAAATGGACGTTATCCTTCCAGGAAATACAGATTGTGATCGCTTAAAAATCCATGATATTGTTAACTTGTATTTGGAAGTTTTTTTAACTTGTATTTGGAAGTCTATTTGCAAGTTTTAACGCGTACTTTTGAAGTTTGGTGTCAACCACTGCTTTTAACTGAGTAAAAAAAAAAACAACAAAACACATTTACTTGTTCTGTGGCAGTGGTTCAGCTCACCTAGGCACTTTTTGGACATTGGTTTAGAGAATCAAAAGTAGAGACTTCTGTTCAAACGTTTGGATGCTTAGCACATTGGAACAAATAGTTCTGGAAGCCTGAGCTACAGCTCCTGTCCCAGCAGTGAGGTTTAAACCGCTGAGTTTGTTAAGGCCAAAGCGAAGAAACAAGTTTTGATGGTTCCAGGTTAAATTTGTGTCATAAAAAAGCTTCCTTCATTTCTAGGTCCTTTTATAAAAATTAGGGATTTTATTCTTGACTGTTTTTTAACCACCGTAAAAGAGGTTCTGAAGTGTTAACTTGGAGTAATCATAATCAAACATTCCAGGAAAGAAAACACTGCCGAGGCTTTGCCAGAAGGGTTCTTTGATGATCCTGAGGTGGACGCAAAAGTAAGCAACCTGATCTTTTTATGCTGCTAGAGTTATTTCTTTCACTTGTAGTAATTTTCTGAGTAGTGAGGATATTTTTCCAGGTAATTAGTTGTGCCAGAATATAAGAAAATGACTAAGCTGTTTCATTTTGGATTCATTAGAAAGCATGAAAAGAGGGGTGGGGGTCAGGAAGAGCTTGTTATATCATCTCTCAGAATGTATTTTTGATTGCAGTTCCTTCATGGCTTATAAAGAAAAAGAAATGTTACTTGTTGATTTAAAATGCTGGATTGAGATTTAGACAATTCACCTGTTACTCCTTTGAGTCATCTGAAGAAAAGCATTTCACCTCATTTTTACATCCAGTTAGGCTTCTGAATTGGGGATGTAAGAATAGTTCCCTAATTTCTGAGAGATCCTGTTGTGAGATCATGACATGCATTGTAAACTCAAGTACTGGCTCCTACAACAGTGAACGTGGGCTTCAGCCCACTCATCTTTTACTGCTATGAGTCTTTTTCTTCATGCTCAGAAAAAATACATGGACATTCTCCAAAAAATCTTGGAATTTGGTCAGATTCATTCATACTTAATTATTCCTTCAAACTTACTAATACTTCATAAAAAATTGTTGACTCAAAGCTTTATTTTCCTTGCGTATATTTTTCTATGGTCCACGTTGTGTTAGGCTGTTGGTGTATTTAAATTGGGTTTTGATTTGGAGACCTTCCAAATAACGCTCTTTTATGTCCCTTTAATCCCATTGTCACAATTGCAAGCTAAGGTGTCTTTTTGCTCTGGCAAGATTCTCTTGGCACCACAAATGTACGCAAGCCTGTGGTGGTCTATGTAAATACTTCTGAATAATGGCATTGTGAGCGTTCAAATATGTATCTGAAAAAGATGTGTTTTTTTTTGTTGTTGTTTTGGTTTCTTTGTTTTTTGTGTGTGTGTGACGGGTGTGTTGTATTTGTCAGTATGTTTCAGCATGATTTGGGAAGCTTGTACAGAATGGAAATGTCTAGCTGGCAAAGGAGAACATGCTTATATTTGTGAGGACGCTGGTTAGTGATCTTTGCTCTGGTCATCTTCTCAGATTATAAAATTTATAAGTGGATATATGGTTCAGTAAGTTCTTTCTAGAATTGCCTACAGATGCACTTCTTTTTAATCAGGCCATTCTAAATGCAGCTTACGTGAAGAAGAAGGAAAATGTGGCATCGCTTACAGTGGGATGACTACAGCGATTCTGTGTTGGCGTCGTGCACAAATAATTATTCTCAGAATTAACAGTGGTGTTTCTGGAGGGGAGGTTTTAGGCTTCAGAAGTGTTGGTCCTTTACATCGGGAATTTATGGAGCATATAAAATCTGTGTTAGACAAATATTTCAAGGAAAAAATAGTATCTTTAGTGTTTAAATTTATTGTAAGAAATACAAATAATTATGAATTACAAAAGACAACCACAATGCATAGTAACACAGTACATACACACATGATAAAAATAATCACAAAACAGAAAATGAAATGATGACTTTCGATACGTCATTTGCTGGGAAGCTTCTAATGTATTCTATAAACTTAATTCATACTAGTGGGTTTTATGTAATAATTCAGGAACAAAACATACCAGACCATTGTCTTTACTGGGATGATGACTGACATGTTACCAAAAGAGAGGAATGAATAAAAGAAAAACAAAGCTAATGCAAAAGGATGCCACGAATTATTCTGTACAAACTGCTTAGTTCTCTTAGCTATTTGATTTCCACCCAGTCCAGGACCAGGCATAATCTATCATCTAGCATCTATGTCACAGCTTCCAGTCTTGAGCTGTTTTGGTTACACGGGTAGATGACCTGATCTATTTGCTTAAGTTAAAAGCACAATCTGGTTTTGATTACTTTACTTGTAGATCTTAAACCTGTTCTTACACCTACTTTTTCAGTCCTCTTGTTTTAGTAATTAATGCTGTCTACCACGGAAGAAAAAGCTTTGCAGATTGTTTGAAAAGTGTTATGTAGCTGTGCTATTTCTCCTGCTAGCCAACAAAATCAATTTAGACCTGAAATATAATCAGGCTAACACTAGTTAAGCCAGTGACTGAATAACACCATATTTTATGTCATGCTAAAAACAAATACTTCACTCCTTTTTAGCTTGCGTCCTAGCTCATATATGACTGAACAGACAGCTCACAGAAATTTAAAAGTTACTACTTGACACAGTGAAATCAGATGAATGGGCTTAGTCACCTTTGTTAGTCCAAACATCTCACACCATCCATTCTTAGTCAGTTATTCTTTAATACTATAGTCAAACTTCTTGTTTAAAACCGGGAGTAGAGTCAGATATTTTTCCTCCAAAACACTTGTGCTGCTGTACCATCCTAGTTACTTCAATTTAGGTAATGTATATCTTTTGACCAGGTTTTCTGAGAACATGGCAAAATTAGGCTGTTTTTTTCCAATCGTTTCCAGTTGTTGGCTCACTAGGCATTAATCATTAATGAGCCTGTGTTTTCACGTTCTTTAGGTGCGAAAAGTTGATGCTCCAAAGGATCAGATGGACAAAGAATGGGATGAATTTCAAAAGGCAATACGACAGGTCAACACAGTAAGTAATGGAATCTATTTTTATTGATTCTAAATACTATACACAAGAAGGAGAACAACAGTTTCGTGCAGCTCTGTGAAATGACTGACATGCAGTTGTCAGCAGTTTGTCTGCAATGCAGTGTGTGGTTAAATGCACTTTATAAATGAGCAAATGGTTCTTTACATTTTCCACTCAGGGAAAATTAAGTTGAAAATACTTGTGATGAGGAGGAGCCAGTCATCAGTGTATGTAGCTGGATTTATTACATTGCATTTAAATAAGTAGCATAAACCTCAGATTATGGGCTTTTCTTTAGATGAGATATATTAGTATTTTAACCTTGAAGGGAAGAAAAAACAACAACGACAACAAAACGAAACCCAAACAAACAAAACACTACCACCCATTTGTCTCCTTGAAAAAGGATCTATAAAGTGTAAGTAACCTTGATTTTATCATTTGTTTAAATGGAAAGGAACCCCAGAACCTGGGAAAGGGTTGTAAGATTCTCTGTGTGTGAAATGTAACTCGACCATGACTTTTCTGTACTTTTTTTTTTTTTTTTTTTTTTTTTTACCATTTAGCATTGCATGGAAAGTGTTCAGAGAACAAGTTTTCATCTGTCCTTTGTTACCACCTAAACCTGTCTTTACAGATACGTGGTGTTCCCGCTGTTAACCTTTGGTATTTGCCAATTTTTTAAATTTTAATTGTAAATGAATTTGTCAACTGTCATATGTCAGCTGCTAGGAAAAGTGGTGCAAAAAAAATCGTCATTGCTCATTTTAAAGCGCTCAGCACTATAAACAGAGGAAATATTCATACAAAAGCAGTAGTGGGTACATTTTGCTAGCATTAGCCATTCATATAATTCTTCAGCTTAGAAGGAATCTTCTCAGTTATGCGTGGACCATTGATTGCATAGCATCTCCCAGACATTCAGATTTGAGAAAGTATATGCTGAAAAAAATAACAGGTTAGAAATACTTTGGGATCCGGTGGGAATATTTAACCAATACTTTAAATAATTACACAATATTTTGTGTAATTAAGTCCCAAGTATTGGGATATAGCTCCAATTTCAGCTTCAGACTTTGGATGCATGTGGCTTGTTTATGCTCAGTTTCAAATAGAAGTGGATTAAAAGAAAATCAAAAGGTTAACCCCAAATCAGCCAAACTACTTCTAGCTTTTAGTTTTAAGAATCAACATTTGAATATGTAGTTAAACCAGATCAGTCTCTTTCCGTATATGCCTCCAGAGTCTTTTGTGAAGGTGTATATGTATAGCAGATTGACAGTTACGGGGCACTTGACTTGGGGTAGAGGGGAAGAAGGGAAGACACAGGCGCCAAAAAGGAACGACAGAGGAATTCAGGATGAAGGTGAATTCTCTTAGAGCTTTTCTTGTTTAGATTTCAGAAGCAATAGTGGCAGAAGAGGATGAGGAAGGACGACTAGATCGGGAGATTGGAGAAATTGATGAGCAGATGTAAGTAGATCAATTTTTCCTCAGACTTTCTGTTCTCCAGCTGTAACGGATCACTATTTGACTAGAATGGTAAAACATTTTTAATTTTCTGTGATACTACCTTTTGTTAATCACCTAAATATTTGAAAGAGAAAGAAAGACTCCCTCAAATCTCAGACTGATACCTGATAAAAACATGAATTTTGGTGCAAAACTATGAAATTATTTGCAAAGAGAGATTGCACTACAATCACTGAAAATACAGCAAGCCAGGCAAGGGCAAAATAAAGCAATAGAATGTAAATCCTTCATATAAATTGCCTCACTCTAACTGTAAAATGTCTTAATTTGCATCTCTCTTTGAAATCTGATTGATGTAGAATTAGCGTGAATCTATTTAGCTGTTTTTTTAAAGACAAGAGCTTATATTCTGCAGTGCAAACAATTAAAATTTTCCATGAGATTTGGGTTTTGACCATACGTTTGCTGTGTAAAAAAAAAAAAAAAAAAAGCATTTTTCTGTGACTATCTGTCCTTTTTCTAATAAAAGTTAACTTAAAGGTTTTGTTGAATGACACACTTCATTACCTAAACGTTTGTTGTTGAAATGGTAAGTGTAGCATTATTTTACAATCTAAGTAATCTAAAGTACAGCTCAGTGGAACAGGTTGGTACAATCACAGGGTTGAATAAGTAACTCACAATTAACTATGCCACTGTTAGAGACTAAAGTCAGGATTCAACTTTTTCTTTTCAATGAACCTTTCAGCAAAAAGAAGGTACAAAAAATAACAGCAACACTTTAGTCAGCTGGAGAGACTTCTGGACAGTCGGCATAATAACAACGGCGTTGGGTTCAAATTGAATTTTGGTAGTAAGGGAATGTCTTCTAACAACGCTGCTATAACGTTGGAGAGGGCTTGAACTAAACCTGGCTGTCCTTGAGTTTTTACCAGTGGCTTAGGTTGCTGTGGCACATAGAACGAAATTCAGAAACTGGGAGAGAGTTTCATGTTTGCTACCACAATTATTTTGCCTGAGAGAAAAATTCTAAATTTTTAAACACTGTTTCTGTAGCGTTGTGGTTTGAATGCATGTAAGTTCAGGCTGTTTCAAACTAAATTCAGATTCAGAATCAAATCAATTCCAGTGACAGTCATATTTTCCTTAGCCTTTAAATATTCAGATATGGCTGCCCTGCAGGTTATCCTATTGCAGATATGCAAGGGGAAACAGGATTCAGGCAATTATCTTTACTTTTTGACTCTTCTTAGGAAATAGGATTGGGAAAAGCAAAGATGAAGAAGTATCAGCCTGACTTAAATACATGCTTTCAACAAAATATCCCGTTAAAATGGCTAGAATTACTGTTATAAAACATATTTTGTGGCTAGAACTTCTTAAGTAAGTAGAAAACTGAAACTCAGGGATTTCATTTACTTTAAAAGTTCTAGTGTAGCACTCAGTAAGCAGGTACATGATCTGAACACTTGTGCTACTTTATTGTCCTTAGTTCAGAGATACCACCACTAAGGTATCGAACTGGTGGCCAATGATCACCTTTCTAGTATGTGGGTATTTGCTACACCCTAGGTGGAGCAAAGGCTGACACCTCTGTGTGGGGTAGAGCTTCTGTGTTTTTCTTAAATCAGTTTGTGGTGGTATTGCAATTGTTAGGTGTTTGGATTAGCACTCACTGCTAGAGAATTGACCGCACTCCTCCTCTCCTCTAGTCTGTTTCTGTCTGATTAATATAGAGAATGTGCAATCACACTTTCAGTTGGTGGGAAGCTGCTGAGGTTTTTATATCCAAAGTTGGAAAAACACAATCCGGCACTGTAGAAAATGCATTTAGTTTGAAAAGGCCACAAATACTAATAGGTGGTTTGCTTCTCAACAGTGAATGTTACCGTCGTGTTGAGCTTTTGCGTAACCGCCAGGATATGATGAAAGAGAAATTTAAAGAAGCCATGATATTAAGAGCAGCACAAGAGAAAGAAGATGAGGCTATTGGTAGCGAAGATGAAGAAGAATTGCAGGATTTGCTGTCTCAAGACTGGCGGGTGAAAGGGGCTTTGTTGTAGCATTTTTGTAAGGTGGCTGATACTCTCTTTATCATGATGTTACTTCCATTATTAGAAGTGAAATGTTTTCGTTAAATATTTATTAAAAGAGGATCGTGAGAGGGTAAAGAGCCAAGTGTGTTTAAAAAACAAACCTTTGTAGGTCTACAATGGTGTATTACTTGCTGTAAAAATTGTATATTGCAAATGTTTTACAATTTTGAATGTACTTTTCTTATTAAAAATACTGATTTCCTAACAGAGGTATTTTAATGGGATTAATTGGTTAACTGAAGAATCTCTTGGTAACAAGAAGCTTTTGGTAACATTTGTTTTATCTGGTAATATTGGAGACTTGGGTTATTGTGTATAGAAGTAAAGGACTAGAAAAAGTGCTAGTTTACAGAGTTTTCCTACATGGGATGGGTAGCAAAAAGAAAATCTTATGCCTTTATGTTCTCTTAAAAGTTTATCAGCTCTTTCCTCCACTCCCCTGCCCCACCAACCCCCAATAAAACATGTATTTTTTTCAGGAGTTAGAGTGTTTCTGTGTCTGGAAGTGCCAAACTCAGAAATGTTGAGCTACATCTTCTCCACAGTTTATATGATGAGCCGCAGGCAGTACTGAAAATTTTTCTTTATAGTATCAGTTGTTTTACTTATTGTAATGTGGCCATAATGTAGCGTATCTCACATTTTTTAAGCCAGAGGGATGAAAACACAATGGTTAAATATTTCCATAACCAACTGAAAGTGTAACAAAATGCCAGAGAGGAATGTCCTGCACTGGAAACATAGTAAAGGAGAACATCTGAAATTGATTTCTGTTCTGATAAACACAGATGGAGTGAAAAACAACCTAAGGACTTGACAAAGCTGGGACATGGAATAGAGAGAAGTACTTTGAGCTTTGGTAAGTCCCCCCCCCTTCTTCCCCCCCCTTTTTTTTTTTAAATGAAGCATATTTTTGACTTTCAAAAACCTTAAAATTTGTTAGGCTACCTGAGGACTTTTAGGAAAAAAAGGGAAAATGTGTGATTTAATTTTAGGGATTAATCAGGGTGACAGCACTAGTACAGGTTGCTCAGAGAGGCTTTGGAGACTCCCTCCTTGGAGATATTCAGAAGCTGACAGGAAAACCTGTTCTAGGTGGCCCTGCTTTATCAGGGGGTTGGACCAAATGGCCTCCAGGGGTCCCCTCCAACCTCAGCTGTTCTGCAATTCTGTAATTTATGTCAAAAAGTAAAGTTGTGAAGGAGCAGCTTAACTTCTGTTTTATTAACATTCTAATTTTTAAACAAGTTAGTGAGGTTTTAAGGGCAGAAAACAAGCCTTGTTCTCATTAAATCATTCTCTATATTTGCTTCAAATACGTTATTAACTAAGTAATAAAAACTAAAGCTAGATGTTTGGTTTGCCTGTTTTGGAAGAAGCTCTTGATATGCCAGGAGCCTTTTCCTTATTGTGAGATGCTTCTGCTGCTGCTTTTCAACTCAGTGGAATTCAGAAGACTATTTTAATTCTCTGGTCTCCAGAACTTCTAGAAAACTGCAGAACTGAAATTAGGGGAGGAGACTTAGCAATCATTTTTTAGTTATATAATAGTGGAGGATGTACCCTGCATTTAAGAGCTGTGGTATTTCATGCCACCAAAAAATATTTGCTATTGCCCAGCTCAGTGGTTTTGAAACAGGTAAATGACTTCCAGGGCAGAAATGTATGCGCGTGTGTGCTGGTAATGCCGCTGCAAGTACCACTCTCAGCCAGGAGCAGCTAATCACAGGCTGGTACTGGCATTTGTTGGTAGTTCATTACTCTCTGCCAATGCAGACAATCGAACGGTAACCTGAATGTTAACTTCTCTCCCACCATGAAGCTGCTGCTGTCATGAGCTGACCCTTTTTCCATAGCTACTTTTGTGTTTGGTACAGCAGAGCCCAAAAGTGATTGTACAAAAACAAAAGACAGGAACAAACTAAGCTAAGACAATATTGTCACTTGTTAATGTGACTAATTGTTCCAGCACAGCATATAATTCTAAAATTTGCTTCAGAAACATAAATACTGGGTAAAAAGAGCATTAATGTTAACTTCATCCAGTCCCCCTGCCAATCAACTCAATTTGAGGTGAGACAAATTTTCATTATTACAAGCCACTGTAATTAAATCTCATAAATTATCATCTCAGAAACACTGAGTTAAAATAGCTCCCATGAGGAAAGGTCAGATTACTCAAATATTTTCAAAACCTACAAATACTTCCTTTTTTGCCTTATAATCAAGAGCTTTTGCAATAGGAAATCAGACATTCAACCAGTAGGAATCGCGTTGTAGCTGTCATTAAAACCATGATGTGAGTATACAGTGCTTCAGGAATTCCCTTTCATTGGGCAACACCAGATGAGTATGACACTTCTTTAATTTCAGTTATTGTCTTGAGACATGTGCTTGTCTGTAGTGACAGCACGCTGCTGATGCAGAAACATTACAACTTAATCAACACTACTGCGTTCCTTCCTGGAACAAAGGAGGAAATGCGCTTCAATGGCAAGAAAATCAACATGTACTTGTATCCCTACTAAGTGTCATTCAGGCCACATTTTGTGGTGTGAAGCAGTTCCTGCCTTCAGTTCATCTTCTCTTCATTACTTGACTTAGCGCTATTCTGCCCTTTTTACCGGGAAAAGAAATGCAAGCGGTTCCCTTGTGTAGACATCTAAACCAGATTCTTTCCTCCCAAAACTATAGCTGAGGCACTAATGCCTTGGGTAACTGATGGGTAGTTACAGCACTTCTGGATATGAAAGATCTGTGTTCAAATCTCTTCTCTATGCTGTCCTTTGAACTTAGAGTTCCTGTGATCTAGTAGAGCAGCCTAACAATTGTCATCTTCCTTGCAGAAGTTGTGCCACTATGAAATGATTGAACTAGTGAGCATGCAGCTTTCTTGTCTGATAATCACAATGCTCACCTGAGAAGGGGAAGGTCTTGTTCCAAGTACATAGTTAGTGCTGAAATATAATCAGCTGAGATTGAAACTGTGGAAGAAACTGAATTTTGGATCTCTCCCATCCCAGAGAAGCACTCCTTTCATGCTGTTAAGTATTTAAAAATGAACGAACAGCAAAAACGGGGAGGCCTCTATTTCTGCCTGGTTCAGTGCATGCTTTATCGCTGTCTTATGTGTCTCCACAGAAACTCCTCACCCATGCAGCCCAGTGAGGCCTGGGCTACGTTTGTGGCAGCCTTGACAGTTTTGATGATGTGACAGCTGCAGAGCTTGCTTTTATCTTTCAATTGGCAACTCAGAGTTGTGTGGAAGTGACCCTTTGGTATCAGGTGCATGCTTCCTTTTATCTGCCTTTGGGTATGAATGGCTTAGTTTTCTATCTCAGATCATATTTCTAATTTTTATTTTATTTTTTTTCCTCTAGATGCATCTTCTGTGTTTTGCTTGCACATTTCATATTAAAGGTATTTAGGAGCTTTCTCTTGCCATTTAGAAGTCTTTTGTAACTAAAATACATTAAAATGAGTCCTCAGCCTAATATTATCACATTTTTGCCTGTTATTTTTTGCAATAGCTCTCAAAATATTTCATTTTTTTCTTCCTATGTCCACATCTTCATTTTACCTCCACTTATCCCATACACAAATGTACCTCAGAACTAGTGAGTTTAAATCTTGTTCTGTCCTAGTCAATTCTGCAAGGCATGTGGGAATTATTTAGGTGAAAGATACTAAACATGATAGAGCTGCTGCTGCCCTAGCTTTACTGGGAGACCAAAGCCCTGTTGAGATGCAGTATTTTTTTTTTCTGTTTAGGAAATAAAAAGTAGGGATGTCCTTGCTGCAAAAGCAACTTCAGCACTCTTTTCAGGAGTAAGAACTAAAATATATTTCAAGAAGCAGTAACAAAAAACTTCATGAGGGAGAAGGTTGGTAGTACAGCCTATCGTTGAAAGCAACCTAGAGGCTGGAAAAGCTAATTCAACACTGGGACGTGCTTCCTGGGTGCTGGGATGCAATGAGGCATTCCTTAATCTTCCACCGTAGGTTTTATTGTCAAGAGATGGCTCTGTTGCTGTATCTGTATGGAAAAAGCTGTTAACTTCTACACATTTCCAGGTCTGTATGCACATCTTGTTCATATAGTTCCAGGCTCGGACTCACGACCCAGTGCATCGCAGCTCTGTGCCCTGGGTCCCCAAGCCAAGAACCAAGAGATAAGTGTAGGCCTGAGCAGAGTGGGGATGCAGGCCGCAGAATTACACATACCATTAAGGATGCCAAAAACTTGCACTGCCAAAAACTCTAGTTTCACAGGAGAAGGAAGTAAACATGAAAGAATTACCAGTGCCCTAGAAAGGAGAGGTGGGAGAAATGCTCTATGCAGCAGCAGCTCGCAGCCAGCCCCTGTCATTCACTGGTGTGAAGAGAGAACTTGATCAGCAGCAGCAAGGGAGGAGCTGAATGGCTCAAGCAGTATTTCAGGGCAGGATGGGAGAAATCCTTTTTAATTAGGCAAATTGTAATGCTCCTCCCAGCTGCTGGCCTGTTTACTTGACCCGTGAAAGGTGCTCTTGAGCAGCCTTGTCACTGAATGCTGCAGGGAATCGGGAAATACGATGGGCCTTAACAACACCATGCTCAGTACCCAAGTTTGTTCTTTTGTTGTTCACTTTCTTTCACAAATTATCCGATCTTAAAATCAGTATGGGAAAATATGAGAGAGAAAAAAAAAAAACAGTTTCGTCCTGTAGCAAGAGTCCAAATTCTGTCTTTCCTATGCTGTGTGAGAAGTACTCCAGGAGCAGCTTTGATTAAAAAACAACAAACAAAAAAAGGGTTTGTAGAAATCCTGCATGCTGTACTAATTACACAGTCTGGATCCATCTAATCACGTGAAGAATCGTCATCCCTGACAACGAAAGTGCTAATGTACTGGCTAATATTGGCAGTATTGCACAGTTGTTACACTCTTTCCCAATGAGCACTGGGACCTTAAGCGTGATGATATGAAACCTTTAATCATTAATGAAAACAAGCAATTTGTCTATGACCTTAGTTTGACAATCCATAAAATAGTGTTTCTCAAATGACAAATTAGCAACTCGGTTACAAAGAACAAAGTTTAAACAACACAACAGTTGTATGCACAAAGCTACCACGTCTCTTTTAAATCAGGAAAAAAATTTATTTATAAAAACGTCTCATTTAATTTACTGTCAAGTCTCTAGCTGAATACAGTGGTTTAGAACACTAACGGCCCATGCTTTTATACAGATTAGCCAAAGCATGAACATCGATGAAAATTAATCCCCCAAAATAACTTTCCTTTATGTTATGACCCACAACAGTGTTAAAACTGGAACAGTAAAATGAGAGCAACACAAGAGTTAGGAAGCACAGTTGCTTAAAGAGTAAAAGAAGTGTTTTCTTTTGATGTCTCAGAATAATAAGAAAGTTAGAAATGGCAGAAACTCCTCTGTAGATTAGTCCATAGAAAGCATTGTCTCATGGGGCTTTGGGAAAGTCCTGTCTGGTGGCTAATGCACTAGGGCATGATGAGATACATTACAGAGCCCCCAGGCCAGTAACTTCTGAAGACAGCCTAAAATGTAGGAACAAAAACGAGGAGAAGAAAACAAAAAAAAGGCAAAAAAAAAAAAAAGAAAAAAAATCTTCTCACTATTAAAAAAATAACACTTGAGTACAACCATCATAGCACAGCATTTCAATGCAGGCAAGTTTTCTCACACAGGTTGTGTGTGTTTTTTTTTTTTTTTTTTTTTTTTTCTTAAATTTTTATTATTGAAAAAGTTTTAAAATAGTCCAAAACAATTTTACAGCAGGTTTCTAGAGCTGTCAAATCACTGAGGTACCTTGACATTATTTCCAGTTTTTCCTTCATTATATACAAACCAACAAAAAAAAAAAGAACAAAACAACAACAACAAAAAGAAAAAACAAACCAAACCAAAAAAAAAGAAGAAAAAAAAAAAGAGAAAAAGCCACAACTAAAACAACCAAAAACCCCACTTGGATAAGTGCAAACTGTAACAACGGCAACTCTACAAATGGTTACAGACAAAACTTAGTGCAAAGGTACTAAGGTGAAGAAAAGCCCACAGAATACAGAAAATGACACAAAATGCTGAAATAGTACTTAGCCCTATACAATAATAATAACACACTTTGAGATACCATGTTTTAAAAAGTATTGCATTTGCATTGTGTTTTTAGTTTATATTAAAATGCACTGAATACAGTTCAATTGTTAAAGCTTTGTGTCCAAGGAGTGCAAAGTGAATGGACATGGCGGGCTAATGGGATCCTGGATTTGGAAGTGGTGAGGAAAACAATATTGCAAGACTGAATTATGCAGCAGAAATTAAAAAGAAGGTGGATGGACAAACAGAAAATGCAGTTAAAAACTAGTTCCAACAGCTAGCAACCAGCCATTACATCGCCCAGCGCTCTTCAGTTCGGCTGCAATTAGGTGTCTGGTTTTAATTAATCTGGACATAATGAAGTGCTAGCGAAGGGATGTTATCTATCCAGGCAGCAACCTCAGCATGGCGTTTGACGGGCGCTAGATTTTATTCATAACCAAAACGCAGTCTGAATGAGTAATTAGCGGTGAGCTAAACTGAGCTTTATTTTGTACAGAAACCTAGGGGTTTCCGGCCGGTTCATTCTGGCTGAGCAAAGTCTGCGTGCCCCTAAAAGTCCTGGGGGTTCCTCCCCTGGGCTTCGGCAGGAGGCCACGCTGGGGCTGGATGGGGCCTGGCTGGGGAGTTCGCTGAAGGGCAGCGTGGGGCGGGGGGGGGTCTGTATCAACGGGCTTGTTCCTGCTCCCAAGCAGGCACAGAAATGAGTACTATGTTGGCAACTTTGCAGGGTAAAATGTCAGAGTGCCAAAAAACAACAACAACAAAAAAAGGAGCCTGTTCTCCCTCCCTAAAGTGGAGCGGTCAAAATTACGGTTTCCTGCCCCACAGAAAATTGTGGTGCCCTCAGAAGAGCGCAGTGGCAGGGCCCAGGCACCTGACACAGATATATTTTATTTCTCATTGTCTTCCAGTCCTCTTAATCCAAGAGCTTTCCTCAGCCCACAGCGGGTACTGCCTGGCCCCTGCTAGCGGGCAGGCCTCGGGGTGGCGCGGGGCTGTTGGAACTAGTTGCTGCCGGGCGCCTGGGTGTTAGTGGTGATGGAAGACGGACCGAGCTGGCAAGAGTGAACACTAGCAACTGAACAGAAAATGAGAGATGCCATATTGTTTCCTTGATAGCTAGGATCTACCACCGACTCTTGGTAGAGCTGGCAGAGCTTGCATTGTGTCTCATCCCTTCAATATGGAGCAAACTTCTGGCGGTCAGATTTCTTAACCCCGCTCGTCGAAGGAATTTTGGCAGTGTAAGCGGACAAACTCCCCGTGGCCCCCGCGGCGGCCGCGGCATTTAGTGCCAGGAGTGGGACAGTTTTCATGCCAAGCAGACTGGAGACAGGAACGGCATAGTGGGTGGTTGGCAGAGTTGGTAGGGGAGGGGGGGTACTGACGGTAACGGCGGAGGCGGCCGCCAGCACGGCCATGGAGGTGGGGGTGGAGGTAGGGGTGGCAGACTGAGAGAGGTTCATGTTGAGGTCAACAGGGGTCGTGACGGAAGCGGTCTGGGTGCTGACTTTAGCCATCTCTAAGCTGCAAACGAAGAGAGGAAGAGGAACAAACAGGTTGGGAGGGTCCAGCCAGGGCGGTGGGGCCGGGAGGGAGGGAGGGAGGGAGGGGACGGAGGGACGGGGAGGGGAGAGCCAACACGAACGGGCGGGGGTTAGATCGGTGGACGAGGGGGACGGGCGAGTGGGAGGGAGAGGGGGGAAGAGAGAGAAAAAAAGGGAAAATGAGGGTCAAAGGAGGAACATGTTATGTGTTAAAGAAGAGAAATAACAAAAGGGTTTTTCATGACTCGGTGGTGAAAACATTACTGAGACTCTAAAGTTCTTTCCAAAAATAAAGAAATAAATAAAAGGAGGTTGGGGGAGGGGAGGGGTTTGCTAGTTTATTTTACGTATGGAAAAAGAAATCTAAGGAATGCGGGTAATGGCAAAAAGATGGAAAAAACGAAACTGAAAAGAAAACTTAAAAGAACTATGAAGTTTACTCCCCAGCACTGATGTGGTGAATTTTGCTTTTCAAAGTCTACGGTTATTTGGAGAGGGGGGACGCGGGGGGTTTTGGTAATTTTTTTCAATTTGTCAATTTTGTGACGAAATGGTACCCTTCATCATTTTGTTAGGATGAGAGGCTGTTAAGCAATGGTTTGTTGTTCCCATCTAAGGCGTCAAGTTTTTGCTTTAGTTTCACAAAGTTAGTCTCTCATTTAATTCACTGTGAGGTCAGTGTGCATTTTTCATATAAAACAAACCTGATTAGCCAGTGTGTTCACTTAGATTTGTACTTTCCCCAGACTCTCTTGTTTTTTTTTAATAACACAGTAAAATATTTATGCAATCGAATTGTAAGGAAATTAGAACAAAGGAAGACTGGAAAACACCCCGGCTTCCACAGCAGTGGTATCCCTTCTGAGCTTGTAACAGCGAGTACAGTTAACATGACCATTGGCTGACAGACAAGGCATTAATTACATCAGTACAACATAAACATCATCACATGGACCCAGAGAGCACAAGGTAATTCAGAGTGACCCAACCTCTTAATCCAAGGAAGTGAAGGGCTCCTTGGAGGATGCAAGTATCAAACCACATTGATTCTACCGTAAGTCCACCCATCGGCAGGCCAGGTGAATTTGGCCCATGCACTTAGGCTTTTCTCGACATTTTTACACATTAAGATGTACTAATTCCAATGGCATGTTTTGCTTTGTTGCATTCAGATAGCAGTATTTACCTAGTTAAATCCTTATTTGGACAAACACGTGTTTGTTGCATCATGTGCGCAGTGCTTTGGGTCAGCAAACAATCTGGTAAGTGCCACTTCCAGCGTGCATTTTGCACGTGGGCAGCTAGGGAGGTGTCAGAGCCTAGCTTGTAAATGGGACTGCGGGATAACACATCTTCACCAGCTACACTTATACCTGCATTAATTCCGAGTTTCTTTGTTTTCATTTTTCAGAAAAGGAACTACTAACTTGTCAAGCTCCCGGTCCTTTTCTGGAGGTGAGCATGAGGGAGCATCGCCCTGGAGCATCGCTCCCTGCTCCCACAGCAACAGCAGAGGGAGCCAGCCGCCACCCAGCTGCACAGAGGACCTGCCTAGCAGGGGACTCGCCACTTATCAAAGTCAAATCGGGACTGGGAGAATCTTTCCAGCCACGGGGCTGTGCTGGGTCGCTTGTGTAGCTCCCATAAGCGCTATGGGCTGAAGGCAGCCGGGTTGTGCAGGGTCAGGAGCAGGGGTAGCCCAGCTCCTCGCAAAAGGACGGGGAGGGAGGAGTGGTCGCCCTACTCGGGGCACAGGAGAACCTCGCTTTTTCTCATCTCAGACTTATGTGCAGCTGTGAGAGAAACAGCCCCTGGTCTCTTTACGGCCAGCAGAAGGTAAAGACCAGAAGGCCTGCCCCTTTGTGTGATGGCCAGCACACAAGCAATAAAAATGAACGCTAGAGAGGGGTGATGATGTTGGAGTAAAGCTGCCCAAAGCAGTGCTGCTAAAGGTGAGGTTAAATAATAACCTGAAGCTGATCTGAGCTGGGGAGAGGAGAGTGAAGGAGAGGGAAAGGCTTGAGCATCAAGCGCCTCTCGTACCCTCAAAAGAAAAAGGGTTTTTGTGATACTAGTTTCACCGGTACATTTGCTCGGATGTTGGAAGGTGCAACGCTGTCTCTAACGGGCTGGGGGGGAGGAGGGCAAATGTGTGACATGCAGAACCGCTTGTAGAACATAAAACTTTGGTTTTCCTGCTCTCAGTTCCATGATGTTTGTTTATCTGCCCCATGGATGAGCTGCTCCTTCTCTAACCTCAACAGCAGAATCACTCTGTGCGGGGAGCACAACCTCCTCGCACTGTTACAGTGCTGCTTGCAATCTACTCGCACAGGGGGGCTTACATCAGGAATGCTTGTTTCTGTCACTGAAATGGTGAATCCAGCTCCAGCATACATCCATGCAGGAGTTGTGTGGTGACACCTTAGCTGTTTTTAAAAAACTCAGTTTATACAGTTGGATTTTTTCGTATTTCTAACCCAGTTTTATTTTGGGAGGGAGGCATATGGAAAGATCACGCAGGACTCGGTGTTTCATTGATTCCAATTTTGCCTACCTCGCATTAGAAACAATTCCTGTGGATATGGCAGGAATTTTAGTCTGAGCACTGAGTGTGTTGTCCTGCACCCAGGGGCTCAGTACTGGTGTTGGTGGCAGCCACCCAAACTCCCTCCCTGGTGTACTTGCCCAGGTACAACTGAAGGGCTAATTCGACCCTGCTTCACCTTCATTAGTGGTGGTAACAGATGAGGTGAAAGTACATCCCGTTGGCTTTCAGCTGTCCTGCGACAGCAGCAGTTTCCCAAATCACTTGTACACGTGACAAAATTGAATACGGAAGCTGATGAGCAGACTTCAAACAGAATTTCACGATGCCAATTTTCTGCTGCCACGTTAAAGAAACTAACTCACGAATACATACATTGGAGGCCACATCCTGCATTGCCCGACTAGCGTACAGAAGAAACAAAGCTTGAGTTTGCCTTTGTCGGTTCTGTTCTGTGAATGCATCTTTCATCAAAATGGAAGTGAAAAGCATCTTCAGGGAACTGCTCTTCAACAAGTAGAAAGTGCTGCTGGCTACAGGTCATTTACACTCCAAAGTCAAATATTACATAGGGAACCTAAGCTGTGGTTCATTCTTAATAAAAGCTAGAAGATGTAATTGGATAATGAAAATCCAGTTACTACAATGGACACCAGTTAAGAGACAGAAGTTTTTACAGGAAAAAAGACATTTCTACTGCAAACAAACTGGGACAAATTCTACTAATACAGAGGTCAACCCTTGGATAATCAACACAGAACCAAAACAGTACTTCAGAAAGATTTAAATCTCTGTCTTGATATTGCATCAATATCTTTATATATCTGTAATTTAGAGTATGTAATCTTATGTACATATTAACACCAGATTGCTATAAAATTCCTAAAACAACCTGATAAATTACTATATAGATGGCAACTTTAGTTGGAGAATAGCCTAAGGGTGCACACAGTTAGAGGAATACGCCCAGTAATCCCATGCTGCTGTGAGACATTGATTTATGCAGAAATACTGGCCCTGGAAACCAGATCTATGATAATGTCAGATCTTGGGGGGAAGAATAAAAAGAAGCATCCACCTTACCCTGAACGCTTGTATGGCTTGTATTTATTAATTTTTTATATATTTATTTTGACATCCCAGGCTGTATCTTGGCACTGCGCTTTGCCTAGGCGCTGTGCTCAGCTCTCCCCCAGCGCTTTTTTTTTCAGGCCAAGACCTTAAAAGCGACTGCGCTTATTTGTGCCAGGGTTAGGACCAACAGGTGCTGAAACGGGCTCCCTGCATACGTGTCCCTCTCCAAAACCTGCCCAGCAGGCACGGGGCCTCCCTTGTGCCTGAAAGTCTCAGGTCCTCCTCCGGCACGGCGGCCAACTAGCGCTGCAGCTGCGGTGGCACCCAACTGGGCAGAGAATTTCTCTTGGGAAAAGAGAAATCTGGAGCACTGCAACTTGTGTTAAATGAAAAAGCCACCTTTATGTCCTATGTTGCCTTAGAACTTAATTTATTACACATTACTTTAAGAGTCTTCATTTACAAATGAAGTCACTTTATCTAAATACAGTTTCAACGTATGGTACATAGTAATATATGATGGTTTATTGTAGATGATGGTAACAAACGGCTAGCTAGAAAGTCAACAGGAAGAAAATACTTTGTGGTTTCACAGGGTATAGATAGAACATCCATTGTATATGACTGCTGAGAAGTTTTCTTCTTTGCAAAAGTATGTTAAAAGACCTCATATATATCCCATTCCATCAAAGGCCTTGTTAAGCAGTAATAAACAGAATTGTGAGAGTTCACAGGCTAAAGTGAGTCAAAGAGAGGTTTGTTCACTAGAGTTTCTGTCTCTGGTGAGCAGCTCACTGCAACGCCATTAATAAGTGCATTATTTTATTTGCATGCTTTAGCTGTCTTGAAGATCCTAAATTGTTATCTTCTGAGATCCAGGTGCATGCCATATGGTGTTTGTGCAACTAAAAGTGAAGGGGTCTATTCTCGTCTCGATGTGTGGGGAATCCCTGAACACCAAGAGAAGAACATATCCTTAAGGGTTAAAGGAGGGAACACATTTTTATTTGATTACAGGGCTTACCGAAGTGACTTATATTTAGAATATAAGAATATAAAGAGTATAAAGCAAAAGAGCTGTAGGTTGTTTTAGGATTCTGGAAACACCTTATATTAGGCTTCATGGTGCCACCCCTAAATAAATACACCTTTCCCTAGGAAACTACTATCAAAATGAACCACGAAAAGCAGTATCTTTGTTTGCTGTGAGACAGAGCTGCACACCACCCCTTTCCTGCATCACAACACGTGCAGTCGTGCACTGCAGAGCTGTGGTGGAGAGGAGGTGGGACCACAGGAGCCTGTAGCCCTGCCGTGACTACAGCTCTGCGTATAGATCACGTAACAGCTACCACCTTAACAGCAAACATAGTTAAACACAAAGCTTGATTTGTATCACAGCATTCTGAAAAGGGAAAAAGGAAAAGAAAAGCAAAACAAAACAACAGCCAACCAACCAAACGAAAAAGCAATAAAATACACAGATGCTCCCCATGCCCACAACAGGTTGTTGCCTTGGATGGCCATTTACAAGCATTTTTCTCAGCATAATTGCAAATAAAAGTGGCATCAATGGTAGCATTTTTCTAAGTAATCATACAAAACTTGACAGAGACTTAAGCCGTCTCAATGGCTTAGCTGAACTGCCAGTGTTTTCAGTAATCCTGGCGCTGCGAAGTGGCGAAGCAGATAGTCTCACCCTGTCTCATTAGGGGGTGCTTTTTACAAATTTGTGATGCCGTCTCTGGAAAAAAAATAAATCCTGTGCCTCTTTAGCAACTACATGCCAGTTTAATATCAACTCTGAGTGGCAATTTCCAGCTAGTAAATTAAATCTGTTTTGCAATCTGTTTCACTGTATTTGCCACTTAGAACAGTAAAACAGGTCTGTGAGAACTATTTTATTCTAAAGAAGTTACAGCTGTCATTTTCAATCCACTTGTATTTTAGGTGGATGCAGATGTGAATATTCACGTTTTTTTTTTGAGCTTTTGTTGTTCAAAATGTACCTGGACTTAAGCAGATTAAGCTGCTTTCCACATAAACCAACAGTAAGCACAGCTCCTACTGATGCAGGCTTCACAAGTCGCTAGGAATCGAAGAACTATGCAAAATGGACACTGCAAAGCAACTTTCTGGATGTACCCAGGACAGACATTTGCTGGAGAGCAGACAGAGCAATCTTGCGGAAGCGTTATCACTTACAAAGCCAACTTACCTTGCGTTAATGAGGTACTGTGCTAAGCTGATGTTTGCAGGGGATCCTGTGATTGTAACTTGTCGTTCTGCAGAGCCTTCTGTGGCATTAGCAATCTTGATCTGCGCTCCTGACATCTGCCTGATTTCATTTATCTTACTGCCTTGTCTGCCAATAATGCAGCCTATTAACTGGAGTGGGACAAAGACTGAGATTAGTGCCACAGACACAGGCAAAAATCACTTCACTGCAATTTGTAGCATCGATAAAAGCACGGCTATGGAAGACTCAGTATCAAAGCAAAAGATTTTTGCTGTGCTGTTGGGAAGGAGTAGCGAGCAGGGTCTGTTGGCTCAGTGGCCACGTGCCTCTAAATCGAGTCTTGCTGCTGCCTGGGCAGGTATCAAGCCAGCATCAGCTTATTTAGCCGTCTGCCATGGCAGGAAACGACAGCGTGTTGTAGTGCTGATGTACACAAGGCACAGCCCAGTCTGAGCCTCCATCGAGAGCAGCAGCAAGGCAAGAACAGCAGGGGCAGGCCGGACAGACAGCACGACGCTCCCGCCGTGCCGCTCTGCGCAGCTCCAACGTGTCCTGAGCCTCACGGGGATGCTCACGTGGCTGCTCCTGTGCTATTAAAGCCAGTGGGATTTACAGCTGTGGAAGTGCAGGGAGAAGCAGGTGTAGGAAAAGACTGATTTATTTTTTTTTCTCTGCATTGTGACTGTGTTTCATAACCCTAAAAACCTTTCCTTGTTACAGAACATAAAAAAAAACAACACATATTTCATAAATAAAACTGAGCCTGTGTGTCCCCAGATCCCTATCTGTTTTATCGGTAAAATTGCAGAGGTGTTACCTTCAACTAATAGCTTATTAAAGGTTGTATAAATGCTCTTGGCAGAGTCACAAGCTTTTGGAACTGGCATGCAAGACTTTGCAAACGTTATTTAGCTCTACAAATAAACACTACAGCTTTGGATCCCTTAAAGACAAGGAAGGGGGCTGTTGTTTTCTATGAAGGCACGATGGATGCTAACAAACACAGCAATGCCCAGAACCTGAAGGAAATGGAAACTTTGCCTTGCAGGACTGTTGACACTAGAAAGAAGTGCCAAGACACAGCACAGATGCTGACTGACTTTCCCTCCCACCCTTCCTAACATGTTACTGTTTCTGTTGCTGCAGTACTCGGAGCATCTTGCCAGAAACAGATTCACATTGTCCAGACATTTCAGCAGAAGAAGAACAGGAAAACCACAGACCCTTAAACCCTGCTTCACACTCAGTGACAAACAGAGTGCCGACGTAGCTAGCCAGACAGCCAAAACAGACACAGAGCACGAGAGCATATGCGAGACGGAAAAATGGGGTTTAAGGAAACACGCACAGGATTTCCCAGCCTATTTGCACAGGAGAGCCTCCTTAACTCTTTGTCCTTATCCCAAAGACCCACACTAGCGTGTGACTGCCAGGTGCCAGTGCAAAGCAGCGTCTTTGGTGCCCAGAACATCTTCGGATCCCTCTGATATTTCAATAATGACGTCCTAACTGTGAACAAAAAATGTAGACTGCATGTATTCCCTTGGTCTGTCCAAAGTCTTCAGGCACGTTGTGAGCACACCGTAGTCACCAGCTCTGCGAAGGCACTTGCTGAGTGAGGCAGGAGGCTGCCACTTGGACATGCTCTGCAAGCCGTGGTCTGTGGCCACCTGACTGCAGCTGGTGCATGCAGAGTACTCTTCTCCTGACGCCACACCGTGATGCTGGCGTGCTTGGGCTCTCGCTGGGGTGCTTGTCCCATTACACATTGCTTGCTTATGCTCAAATTAGTGCAGCACCTGAATATTCAAGAGTGGATGGCTTCTGGAAGAAGTTCAAGAGGCTGATTTTCCTCTATAAAGCTTTAATCAGTTAGGTGGTGGACATTTGGTTTCACAGGCTACCACCTGCCCTGCCTTGCTTTGAGGGGAAGCCATCTCAAACTGCATCCAAACCTATCTCTCTGTTTTTAAGACTGACCTTTCTATTTCCATCAGCTGCGCCACCTGTCATTCCGCAGCTGCCCATTTCTCATGATTTCCAGCAGGTTATGTGTCATTCAGTCTCACAAAAGTCCAAAAGCAAGTTTTCCTGGACTGTGCATGCATTCATCCATGTGTTTCACAGACATGGATTCGCTGTTCTTCCAAGCTCAGTAGATGGAGGTAGCAAATGTAGAGGATGGTAAACATCAGAAATCCCATTTTCAAGGACTTTAGGCACTGCATTGTTTGATGTTCACCTGCTTGGTCAATATTCTGTGAGCCTTACTCTCACTTGCAGAAGAATAAATCAAGAGGAAGCCATCAAGAAAACGTGATAAAGCTGGTCCATGTGAGAGAGAAGCCAAGAACGCTATATACTATACCAAACCTACCAGGTACTATACTGTAGCACATACACTTATAAAATTATGTACGTATAATGTATATAATGCATATAATGTACATGTATATACACTACAAGCATATGTATATATACACAAAATACGCATGCATGTATAGGTGTACATATTTTAACTCCCTCAAGGCTTGAGCAGAGGGGCTCAGATCCCATGTGTGCTCAGCTGACGTCCCCTCATTCTCGTACTGTGAGCACCAGGGAAGAAGTGCTCCCCTTTCTCTTGCTCCACACCATGTCTCGTCTGTCTTTCCCTATCTCAGTGTCCTTCATTTCTCATCATGCCAATAACAATAATAATAAAAAATATTCCAACCCTAATGCACGGATTCTGCTCTTTGGCCTTTTTCTAATTTTATTCTGTCCTTCACTAAAATTCTGCTAGTACCAATGTAAACAGGATTGAATAAGGAGTCTCAACTCTTAAAGGGAGGGATGGGAAGGAGATCTACTGTGATTCCCTCTCCCTGAACTCTTGGTGCTAATGGAGTTTCTCCTGACATGCCGTGCCAGCTCAGATTCAGATCTCCCTCTTCCATACTTTTCCCCCCATTATGTTAAATATAAATGCTAAATATATGTCATGTTGCCCAATCACCCCCCGTGCTAAACACACTTTCAGAGCCCAGTAATATGGCTTTCTGCTGGGTGTTTCCTACTGATTAGTTCCTCTGTGTCCATGACACCATCACACTGCAGTACTTCTGTGCAGCACTGGGAGAGACCAGGCTTCTGCTTTTGGGTTTATTATCAAAGTCCAATCCGGTAGGCTTGTCACAGGAGACAGCATTGGGCTTTTTTTTTATATTATTTTTTTATTTTTTATTCTGATAAAAATCAGTTTCCTTTCTTACAATGAATGTAGTGATGGTAAAAAGGGAGGCTGACCATACTCATCCACAGGTGTGTTTTGGTGGTACCCTGCTGCCAGCCCTGAGAACGTCCAGTGGCTTTGGCAAAAGCCAAATTTTTGCATTACTTGAGCAAGCAGGTGCTTGCCATGAAGGAAAGTCTTCAATAGCTTTACATAAAGATGTAATCTTTATGTCCTGGTGCTTCCCCTGCTTTCCTCTCTCACTATGCACACGGGGTTCTTACACTGATTCTTGTGCAGGGAGACTTTTATTTTTTATTTTTTTATTTTTTGTTTTATTTTTTCCTTTTTTGTTTTTCCTCAGAAATGTTAGAAATGTACTCTACAGGGAGCAATAATCTCCTGAGGTATGATTACAGTTCTTTACAGACTTACTGCAGGGCCCTGAAAGAGATGCTTAAATACTCCGTTCCTCTTGGAAAGCACTAATAATTATAATCAACCTCACTCTCCTTGCCAGGATAAAGCAAAATCGGGACTATAATGATTTCACAGGCTTTGCAAGAAGGCGTGCAGAAAACTGAGAACATACACTTTCAGAAACCAGCCTTCTAATTGCTTGCTTTGTAACCCAAATGACCCTGTGGATTTGTGTGCGTTTTGACTTGCTGAGTTCCTGTCCTGTTCTCTGAGACGAGCTGGGAGAAGTTACTTTTGATGCTGAGCAGCACTTCCATTTTTGTTCCAGAAATGGTCTCAGTTTGCTTCTGGTGGACACTAAACTTGTGAAATCTTTCTATTGATTCTTGAGTGTATTGAGACAGATCTACTTGAGGAACCAAATGCATTTTTCTTAGTTTAAGGAGAAACAAAAATCAGGCTATGTGCAAATATAAATACAGCAAAAGTGGAAAAAAAATACTTTTTGATGAAACATCCTCTTAAGCATTCCCAAATGACAGAATCTCATTAATTCTGTATTTCTGCTCTGGGGTTATTTTTCTATGGCATGGAAGGCTCTCAGCAGTAAGGTGAATTTATAGAGGTCGAATCCACAGGTCCCTTGGCTTCAGTGGAAGTGCTTTGACTTCTGGTACCACCAGACCTTTTCCAGTATGTCTTGCACGGACTGTTAGGTCTTGCCCTAATCATTGCCTGGGGCGACCTTGCTTCAAGTCACAGCTGGGGTCGGACACTGCCCTTGAGTCCTCCTTGAGGGCTGACACCGATCCTCACCCTCAGGAGATGGATGAAGTGGGGATCTGCCAGGATGAGTGCTCAGTGTCCCCAGAGACCATTGGTGGAAGAGGTGGCACCACGAGGACCTCCCTGGAGCCAAGGCTGGGTTTCACTGTGGGCTGCTCCCAGAGCACTTTGCATGCACGGGTTCCCCTCGGCCACTTGCAGGGAAGGACTTGTGACTTCATGGGGTTCTCCTAAATGCCTTCTCCAACTTAGATGGATTTGCATTTCTGTTTACATGGAGTATTGACCAGACTTACAGCTTTCTCTAAATGTTTGTGTTTTCTGAGGGTGAAGCTTTCCTGCTACTTGCATCTGCCTCATATATATACATACAAAATATACATAATTTTTAATGAGATGAATGTTTATATATTAATAATGATTTATTCATTTACTCTCCAAGGCTATTTGTGGGGATCAGATCACAAAATGTTATGATGTCTGGTATCTGTGCCCAGACACCGACCAGCCAGCTGCAGCCAGCAGTAACATCCCTCCCGTTCCCTGAAGGGCCTGCCACTGCCACCTCACGTTGTTGTCAGGCTCACGCTGTAAAACACACTTAGACTGGGCAACTTAGGCTGCACCAAAAGGCCAGACAATACCCTGGCAATGAAAAACAGGCAAGGAAGTCATATGTGAATGCTTATGAAAAGGAGTTTAGTGCCACAGGCCCTCCTGCTTTTGAGGATACCCGCAATCAGCTAACCGCCTCTACAGCATGCTCCGTCCTTTGTGTGCTTCACTGCGTTGGGGGTAATTGAACAACTACAGCAATATTTTTTCCCTATTATTCTGTGAGGAGCTACCGGACCTCACTTCGCTTCATGTACTTCCTTAGAAAGACATTTTTGTAAACTATTCTCACCCAAAGCCCACGAGGCTCAGCTCACCACAGCAGCAGAGCAGCCAGCCACCTCAGCGCGGCACCATTCACCCCCCCAGGAGTGTGCCAAAGGAATTAACAAACTAACGCAACTGGCACCAACATTTTCTTAACTTCTACATCCCACAGAATCAATGGGATTGCCTGCTTCAAAAGGCAGAAGAGGGGACTCAGTGGGTACCACAGAGATTTCTTGGCAATATGGGCATTGCCAGCTATCTCTTTTGGGAGGTCAGAGCAACCAAACGGCCTTGTAAGTGGTTTTGATGAGGAAAAGGACATTAGATGAGTATTGAAGTGACATCTAAGATGACATCTAATGTCATCTCCGTTCTCTTTTTGGAGATACCCAGAAGTTATAAGAAAACCTAGAGAGGCAAATCTGAATTCGCTATGTGGAGAAGACTGGGCTCCTAGCATTTGGAAAACAGTTTTCTATAAATGCATATATCTCTTCCCCCATTTTTATTTTTTTTAATATATATATTTAGTAACAAATTAGTTGAAATTATCAGCATAATATATAAAGAAAGCAGCATGACATTGTTACAGTAATAATAGGAAAGAAAATTTATTTAAATACAAAGCTATGCAAATTGCAAATGGCTATTAATTTCCACTTTCTATAGACTATACTAACCTCTGAGATCCTTATTTTCTTTCTATTTGATTTTTCTCCATCAGATTCATACTGAGGCTTTGGCTTTTTGTGTTTATCATTATATTGGTTCTAAAAAAATAAGTGTGACACATGTATAGGCATGCTGCCTTCTCTGGCAACCGCTGAGCGGATTTTTGCAAACCTGCTACTTTTCTCATCTGTGTTGACTTTTGCAGGTGTGAGAGCATACAAGGAGGTGAGGGATTCAGACATCTGTCCAAAACAGGACTGGGAGATGCTTGTTGGGAAAACGAAGTCAAATTACCAGAGCACAACTGCTGCTGCCTCTCCCATCCAAACCACCACAGTAACTCCCTTGCGCTGCCTGTAGTGCCTCTGCAGGCTGTGTCTAAGCCCAACCCCATTCTGGCCTTGATTTTTAATCTTTCTAATCTTCTGTTACAAACAACGCATGGATGCATATTTGCTTTTCAGAGAACAGTGCTGAGCCAGGCTATTTCCTAGATCAGAAATCAACTTCCCCTCTCCCCCCCCCCCCCGCCCCCCACTGCACTACAGTACACAAGGCCAGACGTGTCTACCTCTTTCTCTGGTATGAGCCCTGGAGATCTTAAGTCAGAAGAGTAACCTTGGATTTATGTCACTGATGGCAAGAGCAAAATCTGCCTGAAAGTGAGACTACAGAAACTTGCATTGTAAGGATAAAATACCATGCTCTCATAAAATTCTCAGTGTACAGTAAATTGGGTTATAAAGCAGGTACTGACAAATCAACAGGACATCCTTTAGGTAACAGAAAGATTACAAAATCACTGCACTCATAAAAAAAAAAAAAAAAAAAAAAAAAAGATTAAGTTTACTTCTTCTTTGTTGTTTTGTATTTTTTTCTTACTGTAAATCATTGCCACTGAGTTTAATAGGGCTTACACAATCCTGTAAGTCTCTCTTAAGGAATATAATTGCTATTTGAGATCCCACTCATGCTTGAAAGCTTTTTTTTACTGGAGGGGAAATCTTCCATTTTCCAAGTCACTCATTTGTAATGCAAACTGAAAAATAAAACCCTGTTTGCAATGAAGGGGAATAAAATTGGAAGGCGTTTTTGCATGATATGCAGAGCATTGGCTGGGCATTTTGAGCAGATGCTTTAAGATTCAGAGCTGTACTGCTTATGGAGACCGGGTCTGTCCACCACAGCCAGTGCAGCGTTGCTGAAGCAGGAATGTTTACAGCCCCTGCTTTCAGATAAACTCTTGTAATTGCACCTCGACATAACCAAAGCCATTTTTTTTTTGTCAGGGAGGTACACAGCCTGGGATAAGCACAGGCTTTGGCACAGACCAGCATGGCACCAGCGGCCGCGGTGCAGCCCCTCTGCCCTGCCTGGTGCTGAGCACACAGGTTCTGAGCAATTTCCAACCTGTTTTTGCCCTTCTGCTAGTGCAACCCGTGAGATGGATCTTGGTTATGCATCTCAGACCACATCTGCTTTTCAGTAGGAGCAGCAGGCACACAGGCTTTAAGGAAACGGGCGAAACCGTGGCACTGACACTGCCATGCAACTAAATCAGCAGCACCCGAGATGTGGCACGGGAGGGGACAATCACCTCCACTGTGTCTGCCAGGGTTTTAATCATCCATGACACCCCTTCCCCAGAAATAGACTAAGGTTATTTTGGGGGACTAGTGTTTGCCAATCAGCTGAAGATGGGAGGTTTCCCCTCCGGTGGCAGAGGAGAGCGAGAAGAGAAAGCGGTACTGACTATTGGTCCACTTACATCGTTGGGAATAGTAAGTTCATGGGAACTGGTTGGAGTAGTGGCATCCAGTCCTATGTAGGGACAGAGGGAAAATGTTATGCCAGTTGTTTGCAAAAAGGGTAAGACACAAGTGATATTACAAAGAAGGAAACGCACTGAAGGAGAAAAAAAAGAAAGAAGAGAGAGAGAGAAGAGCAAAGAAAAGTAGAGAAGTGCTAGCGAAACAGAAAAGAAAGCAAGAGATGCAGAACTCAGAGGGCTGGACTCATTTTAAACGAGCCTTATTTTAATTAACCTTTAACCCACCAAAACAACAAATGTCAGGTGATTCCACAGGGTCATACAAATCTTCTAGAAAATGGAGAGTTTCACCTAAAAATACTCTCTGAAGTTTGCTCTAAATACACCGATTCAGAAATTAATGGGTGGCTGAGATTTGACCTGTCTACCAGGCATTGTACAGTACAGAAGATGAGAGTGGAAGTCAAACAGACAAATTAGCTGAACCAAATACATAGCTATGAAAAAAAAAATCAAACAAATTAAAATAACAATGAGGAAATTAACCTAGCAGAATTTGGAAATTATATGTGGGATTAGTTGCTGAAGAATGTTGGGAAGGATCATTTTTGAAGGGAAGAGTACAGAGTACTGTAAGCTGCATACATTTGTTTTTAAAATGGGTGGAGAAAAGGAAAATGGTCAGGAGAAATGGAATTACTGCTCTAACACACAGTAACATTACAGAAACATACATCTCACAAATATAACCAGGAAAAGATTAAGGAGCAGTGTGTTAATTACAAGAATGAGGAAAATACAAAGCTGGGAAAGGCAATTTAGTGTTACTTGTAGATATTTTATCAGATACACCATGAAGAAACAAAACTGTATTTTGGATGTCATTTCTCTTTCTCTATCTTATTTGTGTATTTTTTTTTAAAATTGTTTATTTTCATCTGTAAAGGCATGCCAAAATACTCGTTTCCAACTAGAAGAGGTGGAATAGAAATACTTTTACAAAAAAACAACTCACGTACATTTTACTTGAGTTTACATTCAGCTAAGAACTGTGTATACTTATTTTACATTGAATATAACACAATCAAGTTGCTCACTAAATTTGATGTATGTGATAAAATGTTATTTGCCATACAAAGCATGTACCAGTATATATTTATTTGCTTCGTGAAATTTTAGATGCCAAGTCCCAATGTACTGAAGCACAGTAAAAATGATTTATTGCATGGCTAACTGACTTGAGTTCTCTCTTCTTTCTCTTGAATAAAAAAAATCAGCTTCAGCTCATGTGCTCTAATAAATATGGGCCAAATTTCACAGTCCTTAAGTGATGTATTTCCATTGCAGTTTGTAATGCAATAAGGCATTCCTAATAGGATGGGAGGCGCTTGTCGCAGAAGTGATGATTAGAGATGCTTTTAAGACTTTTGGCCCTGCACAGAATTCCCGTTTCAGCATGCAGTAATTTCTTTAATCAGTTTCTATGCTGCGATATTGTTTTCCTATGTTTGCTTCTTTCTGAAAGGTGTTACCAAACTCGCTATTTGACAAGACACACACACAAGTGCTTCGCTCAGAACCCACTGGTACATGCTGTATGGTCCACAATAACTTTACAAGGACTGAAAAAAATAAACCCAGGGTTTTCAGCCGATGGCACAAATGGAGCGGTTTCGATTAAATAATAAATGTAACAAATGAAGCACGTTTTAATAAGATGGAAGGAACTGTAACAGAGGCAAGGGGGGGAAGAACAAAGATTAATGCGTCAAAAACAGAAGGATCGCTGGTCATTGACCACATTTATTATTTAAATGATGTAATGACCACGGGAAACAAAGCTGTTAAGAAGAAGGACATCCCCAGGGGGTCATGGGTACGTACCAGGGAAACCAGGGGTGGTCTGCCCAAGGGGAGTAAAGGGGGGATGCTGCATAGCCAACTGGTGAAGCTTGGTCAACTGCAGGGCAGGATGGGAAATTAGAACTAACCAATCAAATGGAATTATTTCAGAGCAGAGAAACCATCTTACATGTTCTAAAACTGGATTAATTAAAATTATATTAAAAAAAAGGCTTAATCATTCACTCTGATCTACTGTAGAGAAAGAAAATAAATAATAAAAAAAAACCAAACTGGTTATAAATGACATCTCTACTGTTATTACATGTAATGGCTATTGTTAATATTAACCGATTACTGTAGAATTACAGATTAAAAGAACTCAGATTTATCACATGCAAAAAAAGACCAAGATAAATGTAATTTGTTCCTGGGCCATTGTACTTTCTAGCAATTATTACGCAAGATAAAAGATGCAGCTGAACTAGCACTTGGCAATAACGTATGTCACTGGGGACAGGTGTCCCTAGGCCACGTCTCCGTTGGTAACTGTAGAAAGTAAATGTTGCCCGGAACAAATGAGAGGGAGAGGAAGAAAAAGGGAGTAATTTACATGCGCTGGACTCACGTCTGGATGCGGGATGGCATACTGCCCCTGAATTGTAAACGCCTGGAAATAAGAAGCACAGTGAAGACACGGGTCAGTCGGGTGTGACGATCACCCTTCCCTCTTGCATCTGAAACTCTCCTGCTGTCCCCTCCCCGAGAACACCACCCACATCGCTCTCAGCTCTGAGCGAAGCTTAATTTTCTTGTGCTACTTGATAATGCTTGGCATGGTGCAGAAAGGGCTCCATCATGAGAGAGGGGTGATGCCAAGTGCTGTTGCCCAAGCTATGGCCACCCTGGTGCAGGGGGTGCTCTGCTGGAGGCTGTGCCCACGGGGACACAAGCATGACTGGCAGATGGCAGCGTGCCCCACGGGCCCCTGGCGTGGCACGCCTGGCACTCTTTGGCATGGCCCCCATCTCCTTCTGGCTCCGGTCAGCCCTCTGTAATGGCCTACAAAGAAACAACTGGAAGGAGAGCGCAGTTCTCTGTTGTATGCTGTAGGGCTTTTCTGAAAGGAGTGGCTCATCAGAAAAAGTTTAACGTCCTTGTGCTTAGGCAGGGAAGCAGAAGGACAAATTATAATGTATAAATATTTGTAGTGGGAGAAGTATAAACTGGAACAGAGCTGATTAGCTTAGTTTGCAAAATGCTTATTTGACAAAAGGCCTCTTAGAAAGTAATGAATCCTCTGCAAATGATAAAACAATTCATTTAATGGTGTTCGGATATTAAAACCCTTAATGCCCCAACTGCTTAATGCACATTTCTGCAGCAGAATTTCCCCTCTGGAGAAGAAACATTTCATTTAGTTTTTAAATTAGTTAAAAAACAAGGCTACCATCCAGCAAACATTATACCCATGAGCAGTTTTCAGGCAGAAGAGTGCTGCTGGGCTCAATGGGATGTTTATGGGTGTACATACTCATACACGTATAGGGAATGGCCATTACAAATGGTTTATAAATGAAAAGGTTCCCATCCACCAAAACAGATGATCACTACCATCCATGGGTCTTAAGCAAGCAAAACATGTGTTTAAGTGTTTTACCAACTGAGGACAACCTTTAAGCAGATCTTAGGCTGCTTTGCTGAGTGGGGGGCTTTGAGCATAGCCAAGCACAGGAGCAGCCTCACAGATGCTAGATGGAAATGGCACTGGGCAATGGCCTAGGTCTTTGAGCAAACAGTGGGCTGGGAAACCATGCTTTGGTTTCTGGAACTCTCTGCTGGACCACATGTGGCCAATCTGATCTTGGCTTTACTTCAAATCCAGCTGAGGGGACATCTTTTTACAAGGGTGCTTCCCAAGATGTGGTGTGCAAAACAGCAAGGAGCTACCAAAATAATGAAAAGACATAAAGCAAAGCTGTAGCCATCTAAACAGCAATGCAGCACAATGGGTAGAAATTTCCAATTTGCTTCCATCAGGCCGGAGTGCTGATTATTTTTATTATTTTTATTTTTTAACCAATGCATAGACTCAGTGTTGGTAAGTAGCAGAGCAGGGCAGGACAGTTCAGCTTCCTTTTCTGTCATGCAATGCAATATTGAAGAAGCACAAGAGAATTAAAACCATACTTACAAGAACAAAACCCCAGCTTGTTAAGTAATAACAGGAATTTGATTTTGCTAGTGTTGCTTGATTTGCAAGCATTAAAAAAACGAAAACCTTTCAAGATAGCCACGTTGTTATTTAGAATGGAAAAATAACTTCTGATACTGTTGTCAAAAAGTTGGGTGGACTTAACATTGTTGATGAAATTTTATTTTCAATATTAATTTCCACTTGTGAAACCCATTACAGTGTCTTTCCATATTGCCTCCCAGATACATTCAAGCATTTTCTCAAAAGGCTTGGTTAGTCAGAGACCACACTCAAAGCACACAGAAAGCATTTGTCTCGTATACTCTCCCTCACATCAACAAGGTTGCATTATAAAAGTGAGAACACCTTTTTAACTGGTAAAACTTAAGATGGCAATACCTATGAGGCCTTCAAACAGGACACTTTCAGCTATTTGTATAAACTGTTCTGAGCACCCTAGCAAACAGCTTTAATATTTTTGAGTAATCACATATAGTCTTAGAAGGAATTGGCAATTATAGTACCGGTAACACGGGCTACTGCTTATTTACACACACACATTTCCAAATGGAAAGCACTGCAGTATAAACTTAATGTATCTGTGGAGTAAATTATTCTGAACTTTCAGACCAATTTTTGGTAAATTATCTTTAATTCCAATTCAACTTCGGTCACTAAGGAAGCAGATTTCTTATTTTGAAGAAGATTAAGATTAAGATTATTAATCTTAATCTAATTAAGATTAAGATTAAGGTAAGCTTGGACACAGGGGATTGAAAGCTGCTATACTCCGATTACAAAATTCTGGATATATATCATAATATAGCTTAAGATGAAGGGGGAATAGTCAAAATATCACTATGTAAAAAAGAAATGGGAAAGCTCTGATACCATTATAAATGAGGCTGGGATGGTCTCCACTTGCATTTATATAGTTTCTGTAACCTCAAAACCCCATTACTATTTGGCCCTGAGGAACTATTAGGTAACAGAAATTACTGAAGTCCCACTTCCCAGGTTTATAAGCAGCAGGAAACACAGCCCGTGTATCCAATGTTCCCCACTCAATGCCTTCTCCTTGTTCTTCCTTTAAGTTTGCAATGCAGTGTTCTCCTTCCCCACAAACGGCAAGTACACAGAGTAGACAAAGCACACCAATACTATACCAGGCAAAAAAATGAGTAAAAGTTGAAAACTAACAGGCGCTGGCTGAGGTTGGGCCAAGACGGTGTGGTTTCCAGCTGAAGCCAAAATGGTGTCTGCTCTTACCTGGCCACCTGCAAAAATGATAGGTGCAGAGGCAGGTTTGGGACGGTAGGGGATGGTGGCACCTTTGGGTGGGGACTGCAGACAAAAACACAAAGCGATCAAAATGCAGAACGAAGAAGAGCTCAATAAAAATCATTCCTTACCTTGGCCACCCCGGACAACAAGGGGTGCAGCTGACCCAGCCCAGCCCACCCTGTCCTCCATCCCAGGAGCCCCAAATCGGAGGCCAAAGTCTGGGCTTCAAGGGCAAAAGCCAAGGACCACCTGCCCAGCTGAAAGAGGCAATGCTGGCACTCCTGGCTTCACTACTACTCTTATCAGAGGAAGCTTTCTAAGCTTCATTAAGCATTTTAAGACATTTCCGGAAATAATTTTGAAATCTGTTGATGTTTTGGAAGAAACTGGCCTACACTCCCATGTTGTTAGCACAGAGCATGTCCTGTTTATCGATCTTTCCTATGCTGCTACACATCAAGGTTTCCTTTTTTACCAACTCAATTAAGTTGGCTGTTCAATGGCAAGCGACCGGCCTGATCCTACCTCCTGTCTGGCTGAGCAGAAAGGATGGAGAAAACTCCTCCCAGCTTCAGCAGGAGCCTAGCTACAGCCTTTGAAATGCACAGAAAGGAAATTTATTCCCTGCAGCCTAAGGCAAGGATACAAAGGGAAAATACCTGACCGAGGCTAACTTTCTCCCCATAAATAAAACGGAAGCAGGTGTCTGTAAAAGAGGCTTCAAGCTACCTATGCAACACCCAGCAGAATGGTGCCCTGATTTCAGTGCGTTAACTACAACTAAGAAAATAACAGCAATAGCACTTCCATTAATTAGTACCATATAATTAGCTATTTAATTTCAATGAAAGTGTTTGTTGCCAAATTAACAATATGCTACAAGTTAGAGTGCATCCATTCACTGAGGTCTTTAAGTATTTGAAGAAGCAAACTGTAGTTAAGCCAGTGCTTTCTTTGTGAGTGCCGCTCACGCTTTGCCTAACGTTAAAATTGTGTTCTTCCTGTGGCAAAAATGGTTACCTGAAAAAGTGAAAAATAGAACTGTCTCTCTGAATTTGAAAAGTAGTTTCTCTCATCTTTTTTTGGCAAATAACTATTTATTCCATGAATACAACTTGGCTGTGAGTCTACACACTGTATTCAGAAAGCTGATAGCTATTACCATTCACGTCTAATGAACTGAAATTATTTTTGAATATTATCTTTCTGTTCTCTTGTATTTTTATAAAGAAATTATTTCCTCTCAGTACTCCAACAAAAACTGAAATAAGAGTCACTTTTCACAGTAAAATTCTTTGGATTTTTTAAAATTTTATGCCTTCATTTGCACAAGGCTGGATGTCACTGGGATGCACTGCATATTCCTGAACAGCCAATAGCCATAGTGCTGTCTCAAATACTGTTTCTCCTATCTTAAAGGAATTAAAAAACAGCAGGGCATCAGAGATCATAATGAGATAGCTTTTGACTACATTTAGGTTAAAAAAAGAAAAAAGAAAAAATGTAAAACAAAACAGAAAAGCCCTTTTTTTTCCAGCAGAAAATGTGACAAAAACAGAGATGTTTAATGGTATCAAAAATTAAGGTTACTAGGTCAAAATATTTCATTTTGATAGACTGACTTTTTTTTTTTTTCAAACTTCTCTTCAACTTAATTCTTTGTATGAAAGCATAGACATCTTCAACACAGGATCAAAACACCAAGCTTTGTGTATAAATTAATTTTGTATCACTTAACCTAAGAGCTAAAAAATTGCTGTCAAAACGCAACATTCTGGCCTTATGCAATGATCTGACCTTAAGGAAGCAAAGAGTCCTAGTAAGTATAAATTACCTTAGCCTGAATTATTTCCACTTAAAAGAAGATCTCTATGTTTTTTGCCCTGTCCTGCATCAGAATAAAACACTCTTCTCTAAAGACAGGCTGTGGGGCTGTGCTGGACCACGTTTGACTGTTTGAAAGTGTCATGACAGCCCTGGTCATAGGTTGCTAAAGCCTTCTCTGAGAGGCTCTCAAATACCAGGCAGATGTTTGAGGCTCTTGTGTAGTCCCCCTGAAATCCCTGACCTGGGGAGGATGGGCAGAGCCCCTCGGGAGCACCCAGGGCACTTGAAAACCAGTGACATGTTCGAGCATCTCCCATCTGAGAGGTGATAGTCCAAGCAATCGCTTACCTCCAGCATGACCACGCATATTTGCTTCACACACTGGATGATGGCATCGGGGGTGCCCGATATAGTCACTGCACGTTCTGTCGAGTTTGGCAGCATGTCCCCCGCGACTTGCACCTGGGCTCCTGTGGACTTGAGCAGAGGCAAAAACCAAACAGAGCGTCACTGCCGGGAAGGCAACGGCGCCTCGCCAACGCCAGCCATTCACTGCTGAGGACTGATGTGATGGAGGGGAGGCACCTTTAAACTTTGTCTTTTCTTGCTAAATGCATGGTAGAGAGCGTGTGTAAACACACACCCGGACACGGTAATTGGGGTCTGGCAGAGCACAGGTCTGCCTGTTCAAGCCAATTTGCAAAGAAACCCATCACAGAAAGATTCAATAGCTGTTAAAGAAGCAAACTATGACCTGCATTTCAGGACAAATCTTTTAACCCTCTCATAGACAGAAAACTGCAATGCTGACTGACTAAAAGAGAAAAAAGTGAAATAATGTATTTTCTGAGAACAACAAATTTAGGAAAAATTGATGGTAACAGAAGAAGATCTGCAAACAAGCTGCAGATACCTGGCTCCTTAATGCACTGATGGCTGACTTGTTTCTTTGGATGAAATCTGGGGCTGCTTTATACTCCAGAATATTTTGGGGTGGTCATGAGCTTTTCTAAATTACAGTTATTGTTGATTAAATATATGTGCATCATCAGCTTTTAGCTCCTTAATGAACCCAAGGGGGTAAGGAGCCAGTATTTTTTCTTAACTTTGATCTTTGCACTAATGCATATTACTAAAAAAAAAAAAAAAAAAGGAAAGAAAGACATGAGACCAAAGAAATCCCTGGCATTGTTTCACAAAACAAATCCCGAAAGACTTTTTAAATCAATCGAAAAAAACAACAGCAACATAACAACATGCACTTCATATTGAGTTAGCTCTTCCACATATTACAAACAAAATATTGTCCTGACTTATTGAAACACAATATATGGGGCTTTTTAAAAATTGTTGTTTAGTAATCGTTGAGTTTGTGTCAGTCAGTAAGGAGTTAATTTATTTTCCTGATGGTCAGACACAATGCATGCTATTCCTCTTTCAAGAGGCTGATTAAATTACTGATTGCATCTTCTGTTCACTAGTGCTGTCTAAAGCCAGAATATCAATCCCTTATTCTATAACAGGCTTTGGAGTTTCATCATAATTTGATCAATCTGCCATGCTTTTCTACTCTTTTTTTGTAACCTTGTCTTGCAAATTCAGGCAACCTCGTTGTTGTTGTGCAGCAGCCCTGCGTGTTGTTCCAAGGTACATGGCTGAGCACAAAAGAGCATCCCTCATGCAACTGCTGCTCAGCGTGTTGTGTGATGATGACATTAGATCACAGCTCGAGACGGATGCTCCTTTTTTTTAAAAAAAAATGTTTGATACGAGTTACTGTTTAACATGCTGTTCTGGGCATCTGTACCCCAAGCACAAAACACTCTGCCAAATACTGCAGTCATTTCTGTATTTGCTTCCAATGCTAGTTTTGTTCATTCTTTTACTTTGGCCATATGTCAGCCATGAAAACACAAGCAATGCCTCGTCCATTACCCTCATGCCTAAGGAAAGGTAAAGTGTGAATTCACGCTACATTAGCCTTATCCGAAGACCTCTTTGGCCACACAATATCCTTTTACTTCCTTGTACTAGAGTGGTAGCTAATTGCTTTTGAAACTATACTCACCAGAATAATCACTTTATTCATTTAATGTACAGGAACTGATTCCAAATTTAAAAACCTGCGTCCTAAGAGCACCGGCTCAGTGTTCTGGGTGAGATTTCCAGTACTTAAAATAAAAGCCAAAGAAGCGACAGCAGTAAAACCTGCAGCTAAGCACTCACCAGACCACGCCTGGTACTACTGTAACACAAGTAAGAAATCAGTCAGAGCCCTGCTGCCTGGCCGTTCTCCTGGACATCCAACAGACCTGGAGGACCAAGGGAAATCACATCCCGTGGCTGAGGTCCTCCTAGCCGAGTGCTCCCGTAGCAGCTTTGCCTTCTGCAGTGGCAAGGCTTCCCCTGCTGCCTGCCACGGTGAAAGCAGGAGCTGCTCTGCAGTTCTGGGGCTGGCCCAGCTGCCAGCTGCTGCACGTGCCAGAGCCAAGCAGCTGTGCAGGGCCTGAGCCAGAAATATCCCCTGGGTGAAGTACGCCGAACACCTTCCTCCTACCCGGGAAATGTGTTTCAACACTTTGGTATTGCATCCCGTCTATTGCAAAGCTCTTTTTGTGATTAAAGAGAAGAAGAAAGAAGGTTTTCTATGGGGCTAATAGTTGCACAGAATTAATGTTTTCTCCCCCTCAGCGTCACCAAGTGACTCCACTGCCCACTTCCCAAAAGCAGGTTTGAAAATAAGTGCTACTGAGAGGCACAGCTCCCTGACTGTTGGATGAAAAAAGTAACAAAATCCCAAGGGAAAAAAAAAAAAAACCTGATTCATAATTTCCTTTTATTTGCAGGTCTCAGTAAACAAAGGACCCCTTCAAAAGGCAGAGCTCCAAATGATTTTTCTGAGTTTACAGCAGCCACTGTATGCATGTTTCCATGCACTCACTTTACGGAGCAAGAGGCACACGGAGAAACAATATGCTGTTTGCTTGGCAGCAAAAACCCTGCAGCAGCCTTTGGCTGCTCTGCCAGCTGATGGAAGCAGCGTGCACGCAAGGAGAGAAAAGCCCCTTCCAGCAGAGGCCGAATTCTCAATGGTGAAGATATGCCTTCAGAAGGAACTTTGTTGAAAAACTCCTGGGGCAATCAAATTTGAATCCAAATAAAAGAATCTGGAAGAATTTGGAAGTCAATGGAGTAAGACACCAGCCTGTCCTCTATGGTCACCTCTCCTTCCACGACTACCAGAAAGGCCTATTTTGGAGCACGTTTTAGACACGAGTTTGATCAAAGCATTTTCCACTCCTTTACAACATTTGATCAAATTTTCTGATAGAAAAATACCCATTAACTTTTTTTTTTTTTTTCACTTCTGAAATGAAATAGAACAGTGAAACCTACTGTCTTGCATCTACATTTTAGATAAAAAAGCAAGTTTCACTTTGGTAAAGCCTGTCAAAATCCTTTGTTTTGACATACTCCAACAACAACAAAAAAAGATCAGCACTTTATCTTGCTATTCAACGCTTTATCTTATATCGGGATGAATACAAATGTGGAAGGAGTACTGTAATTTTCTCCAGATTAAAAAAAGAAACACACTTTCTGAATTGTCTTATTCAGATTTTCTTTACATAAATGTAGCATGGCACCTACTTTTCTTTTTTGACCGGTTAAAACATCGGCTCCTCACCTTGGCATGTGCTATGTTTTTGTAGCTACAGAAGGAACAATTAAAACCGGCACTGTATGATCATTTTTGCATTTTCTGATTAGAGAAAAAAGTGGCTGCTAGCACAGCGTGTTGAATGAATACCTTTGGGTAATGTCTCAGTTAAAAAAAGTCAGTGTGGGCTTGGCATAGATGAGGTCAGGTCACCCATGGAACTGTGAGATCAGGGAGAAAGAGGAAAGGAGTATGAAAACAAGTTTTTTAATAAAGTAGATCAAGCATTTGATCTCGTGACCTGGACTCCCCAGCGCTACCTGGGCCTTTCCCTGGCTGCAGAGGTTGGAACTGTTTTGGAAATGGCTGCAATGCTCCCACCCTCTGCACATGGATGGCTGGGGGCTGTGCCACAAGGATGCTCGATGGGCCATTTCTGCTGCTAGGGCGTTGCTTTGCTAAACTGTGCTTGCTTCTTTTTTCAGTTGTTTATTTTCCCCTTCCAAGCTGTGTTTGAGCTGTTTTAGGACAGCTGCAATTGAATACATTATAAACCTGTTTTTTTTTTTTTTTAATTTCACACGCTGTCTTTAGCTTCGAGGAAGGTACACGGGCACAGTGGTTTTGGACACCTCCTTCCCGTAGAACAATGTTTCCTGAGGCTTTTCACTCAGCACAAGCTTGAAAGTCAACAAGATGAGGTCCTGACTGTACTCAGCGATCACATCTCTTTCTGTGGCTACCATAAAAATTTCATAGCAAAATGCTGGTCACATAATTTTGGTCAAAGAGTATTTCCATCGGCAAATCACAGTGGAAGGACACCAAGCTAGCTCGTGTCCCCGACAGACACCCCGAGACTTACCTCCCTGATTTCTTTGATTTTGGAGCCTCCTTTTCCTATAAGGGATCCGCACTGACTTGCTGGGACGACAAGCCGCAGTGTTACAGGTGGTTTGCTTGTCACTGTGCTGTTTGTCATTGAAGCATTTATGTCCTGTAATAGCAATGTCAATATGAATTAGTTGAGGATTTGTCATTCCTCTTAAGTATTAAAGGGCTCAGAGCAAATGCCTGGGCTGTTCTTCAAGAGCTGGGGAGGGTGCAAATAATCACAGCTCGTCTCTGCTGCGGGTAAAGCCACCGGCTCTGCAGATGATATGCCACAAGCACAAACTGCAAAAGAAGCTTGTGGCAGAGGAGGAAGGCTTTTGCTCTCTGGTGTTTCAGGTCCAAGCTGTGGGACCAGAGAATAGTGTCTGTGACAAGGCTGGGAGGAGGCTGCCATTAGACCATCTGAACCAGATGGAGAAAACAAGCAAGTTTTTGAGTTCATGAGCCCTCAAATCCTAACTTTATCTCATTTTCCACTATCTCAAGCAGAACATTTAGAATCATCGAATCATAGAACATTTCTACTATATTATACGCATTTACATTTCATGCATCTTGTCAGATTTGACACAAAGAAGAAGGGTTATAAAGGAAACGACAAAGAATCGGAGTAATCTGAAGCAAATAAAATCAGGCTATTTTGATAAATATTTTGCCGTGCCCAGGTTTAATTTCTGTTTTGTAGCAGATCTGTATATTTGTAGCCCCGTGTAATTTTAAAATATTTTTCTTCACAGCATTATAACCACAGCAGAAACAATAGCAGTTACCTGTATCCAGGTATTTTAACCTGTGTTCATATATCTTTTTACCCCGCGAGACTACACTGCACATTTTCAAGAGCACTGTAATATACTACTTGTCACAAGGTGTACACTGTTTTAAATATAGTTTGCTTGTTCAAAATCTTCTAGCCAAGACAACAAAGGAAAAGGTAAGGCTAATTTTCCACTGAATGATGGGATGCTGTTGAGAGCACTTAGGACCAAAAAAACCACCATAATCCACAGGCTTCATAGCACCTGTCCACCAGATCATGGGAATCTTGGTGCGGTTTGCCGACGTTGACAATGAGCTGAAAAGATTACCTCATTTTGTAAGTGAGGTGGCATGGCACAGCTATCGCACAGCTCACAGAAAAGATTAGGATAAGAACGATAGAAAACATGCATTTTACATTCATCTAACTCGTTTAAGATGCAACGAGAATTACAGCAGACTAAACTAATGTGATACCTTATATCCTTATTTATCAAGACTACCACTTTTACAAAAAAAAAAAAAAAAAGTTCCTATTCTGTGTGATCAGGACACCAACTTGAACAAGAAAATACTCTAAACAACTCTGCACACCTTGTTGACCTGGTGCGGGAGCTCAGCTCTGTAACACCAGCACTTCTTCCTGCAGCATCTCTGTGTTTGTGGAGGCAGCATTCTGCTGTCTAAGAACCGGCTCAGTATGACCTTGCTTAGCTTGAAAGAGATGAAAAACTCTTGAACACAATGAGGCATGGCTGCATGCCATAAGACAGCGATCTGATCGTTTCTCTGCCAGCCAGTAACTCACATTTCATTTAGTGCCAGTGTCAGTGAGAGATTGCTATCCAAAATAAAGCAAGGAGGATAGCGGAATTTTGCAGCACCCATGTATCTGAAATAAAGTGCAAGTCCTGCCAATTTTTCAGCTGGAAGATACCATCTCACTAGATCATGTTCATGTCAGGTAGTGGCTCACAATCATCCAGATGTAGGCAAATAACTCACTTCAAAGCCACCCAGCATGACTCCGATAATGTCTACCACGTCCATTCCATAACTGGCCTGGCCTTGAAGCATTCACTGCACTTAGTGCCTTCAAAAGCACTTCACAAACGTAGTTCATTGAAGGCTGCTGTGATCTTTATTTTCTCCACATCATTTGAAAGGAGCCAAGCCTAAACATGGAGTCTCAGTGACAAGCTCATAAAAGCATCACTCCAGCTTGAAAACACAACAAAAGATCAAAGACCAAAAACAACCTCTCCAGAACTGCAGGTTCCCAAGGGAGGGTTGGCTGGAAAAATTATCATGGAACAGTTTTCTTTCAAGCTGGAAGACTCCTGCTTCTTTAACCTCTGACTTTCTGGGGCACTCCATCCATGTCTGTAAGACACTGGAGTTGGACCTTGCATGGCTTTTTGCCTGCTTTCCTCATCTGCTCCCCAGCCAGGATGAGCTAACTGGGAACTTGGGAGTGCTGGGAGAGACTTGCCCCAGCGCTGGAGCTTCACAGCAGCCCTACATTCTGGTGTCCCCAGCTCTGGGGCAGGTAACGTGACCCAGAGTCACAGTGCCTAAGGCTCTCCAAGGCAAGCAAACCTGGCAGCTCAGTGATATCCTAAACCACCAGGAAATAAAAAAAAATCATAATTCTTCTTTACTGGTTTCTATATCATAGAATCAAAGAATTGTTTGGGTTGAAATAGACCTTACAGACCATCTCATTCCAACCCCCCTGCCATGGGCAGGGACACCTCCCAGTGTTCTGGGGTTGCCCAGAGCCCCATCCAGCCTGGCCCTGAACACCTCTAGGGATGGGGCATCCACAGCTTCTTTGGGCAACCTGCACCAGTGCCTCACCACCCTTATAGTAAAGAATTTATTCCTTATGCCTGATCTAAATCTACCCATTTTAATTTTAAAACCGCTACCCCTTGCTTGTCATATCTCTGTATTCCCTGGTAAAGTCTCTCCTCATTTTTCTTGAAGGCGCCCCTTTATGTTAAAGCTGCCAGTTTTCACAGTCAGCAAAACCAGTCCGTGAGGTGGCTCCTCACTTGGTAATGACCATCGCAAGATTTGCCGAAGGTGTAGCAGCAAGTAGATGTTTTATCACCTTCCCTTTCTCCCCTTCTTCTTCCTAGAGCTAAGCAAATTATTCATAAACATTCACAAATGAGCAAGGATTCCACCAACCTTTTTCTGATGTATTTGGAGAAGGTCTGACCACCCAGCTCTGCCTGCTAGTTATTCCAGCACTTGGCTACTGTATATGGTTTGCAGCGGGTTACACAGATTTATGCCCCAGACCAGAGCTGCCCCAGTCACCAATGAACTTAGTAGTTGCATTTCTTGGGTCTCAGCCTCCAATCTGGAAATCACTGCTCTGCAATGTCTCCTCTTGCAACTCCAGTGGTCTGTCTGGGTTAGTGTCATTTTTAAACAATTCTGGTTTTCCTCTGCAGTGAACATCTTAATGGTTTGTGCGATTACCTGCTTAACCCCTAAATTCATCAGGTTGCTAGAAAAACAACTTTTATCTGGGGAGGTTGACAAAGCAGAGTGATAAATGACTGCAGAGAAACAACACAGAGAACACTCCTCCATATCTTTCATTTTTTTTCCTCTCTAGCCACAATTTGGAGATTTTTGCTAACATCAGAAAAGTGTCATGAAGCTCCCATGTCTTCCTAGACCTGCTTATCCTCACACTTTTATCTGTAGGGTTGAAATTAAGGGTTCAAGGACTTCATGCTGAAAGCAGAATAACAAAATAAAACCAAACCAAACCCAGACATGCTTCTTGCTGCATCAGAAGAGATATACAGAGCCCAGCGATGACAGCTAGAACGAAGAGCAGAAATGCTCTAATTTACAAATTGTTCTGGCTGTGTTGACAGACTGAGCCTGTGGACACTGGGAAAAGGATACTGTGCAGACTGCACAGACCTAGCTGGTAACCACCCTGATGGGTTTCAGTTGCACTGATAAGGAAGAGCTTCATATTTAGAACCAGCTGCTACAAGAGCTGTCCTCCAGCCATAAAAGGGCTGAAGAATTATTTGTGTGTAAAAAGGAATATTCAGATTTCTTAGCATAATGCGAAGAATATTTTATAGCAAGAATGACATACTGTTTTGGGATTTTCTATTTTTTAAATGGCTACAGAAATCTCCAAGAAAAAGCTATGCATGAGAAGTAATAGTTGGTAGCTAGCTCATTTGTAATTTCTGAAGCAGTATTTCATTTTGACTCCAAAGTACTACAACTACCTCGTTGTATTGACAAGAATAATTATAGGAAACCTAACTGATTATATGAGACATTTTCCTTTACCACTGTTCTTTTAAATACACTGGAAGCCAATTATGTTGAAACTAACTACAGATACTTCAGAATACATACGATGCATGAAATCTACAGTACGTGCCAATACCTTTTTGCTAAAATCAACGCTGTGAGTCCAGGTTACCCTCTAATATCTACGAGGGCGAATATGCATAAATTCACATTTCTTTGCCTATTGCTAGCTACAACACATTCAAAAACACCACAGCGGGTTTCTTGAGGGTGGACGGGATGGGGATCTGATGTTGTGCAGTGTTCAATGTTTTTATGAGAAATGCAGCGTTATTTCTACTGGGGTCTCATTTTGATGGGAACTGGCAGGGATTAGCTCTGTTAAAGAGTCCTGCAGCATTTTGCGGGATAAGGTCCTAAACAGAACATGTTCTTCCTGCAGAGAGGCCGCTCTCTCTGGATTTCAGGGGGCTGGAATGGTGCTGTACACGAAACAGTCCCTTAAGCTAGAAAGAACAGGGACTGGTATGAGATGGGCAAGGAGATAAAACCGTATAGGAAATGAAAACAGGTAGTTTTAAAATTGGACTGTAGATAATTACTTGTGCAGTTCTTCAAGATTCAACCTCAAAACCAGTATTATCTCATTAAAAGTTGGTAAGGAAAAGAAATAGCATTCTTATTAAATGCACCATGCCACAAAACCAAGGTATTTATCAACACACTGAAAGTTTGCAATACTTCACAGGAAGATCTGAATACCATGAAGGACTGGGGGAATATAAATCATAGAATCATTAAGGTTGGAAAAGACCTTCAAGGCCATCTGGTCCAACCATCACCCTACTACCAATGTCACCCACAATGTTACATCCAGACGATGTTAAGCAAACCTCTTAATTTTTACTGCTAGATTTTTGGCCACTTTTCTTTAGCTCTGATGGTGTTAACATTTCCAGTATGTTCATCTAGGCTCTAACGAGATGGCCTGATGAGACCTAAGAGGTTCCCACTGCAAACACTTGAGGAGGAGCTGGGTACACCCGCCAACCACAGCATGGTTATGTGCAAAATGTTACACTAGTAGGAGGTGAGGCATTTCAAGTAATGATAGGGTTGTGTTAGCCTAACAGCCAGGACAGAGGACTGTTAGTGTCATTAAATAAGCCCCCGTGGAACCTCATTTGCAACCTGTCCGCAATTAACACGTGTGTTTAGCTTAAACTGGAAAAAGGCAGAGAGGGGCTACTTGAACGGTGAGGGGGGTGGAGAATGCATTGAATGAAAGACTGAGCCTGACTCATTTATTCTAGCAAAAGTGAAGGTGTGAGGGGATAAAACTGTTTTATAAAAATGTGTCTAGGAGGAATCCTCAGGGTTGGAAAGGCCAGATTTATCAGCCGGTGCTGGCACAGGATCAAAGCTGCAAAAGCTGCTGGTGAATAAATTTTGGTGAGGAGGGGGAAAAAGGTGTTCAAAAATCAGAGAACTGAGGTTTTGGATCCAACATCAGATACTAGAAAAAAAATCTAACTAGTTCTTGATTATGCCATGAAGGAGATTGCAAAACATAATGCTTATGCTAGCAGAAAACTGCAGGGTGGTGAGGCACTGGCACAGGCTGCCCAGAGAAGCTGTGGATGCCCCATCCCTGGAAGTGTTCAAGACCAGGCTGGATGGGGTTTTGGGCAACCCCAAAATCTGGTGGGAGGTGTGCCTGCCCATGGCACGGGGTTGGAACTGGATGGTCTTTAAGCTTCCTTCCTACCAAACCATTCTATGGTTCTGTGATTTCATGATCCGATGACCCACAAACTATCTTCTAATCCTGTTACTCTAAATGTGAATAGCCACCATAAATAAATAAATAATGTCAAACACTGACATTTCCCATCAGTGCTGGCATCTCCCAGAGCTATGGGGAAGCAAGAAGAGCAACTTTACTAACACGAAGAAAAATGTGCTCTTAAGAACGGGATTCAAATCCCACTAATTTAGTCATCAGTGGAGAGACACAGCCCCTTTGTCCTTTTGCAGTTGCTTTAGACCATGTCTCCGTAGGCAATTTCTTCAGGAGAAGGTGAACTGCCTTCTACAGGAGCCTCTGTTAGTCCATGGAGTACAGGAGAGACACGTGGACGACTGTTTTTCAAAAGAAGAGGGAGTTAAGTCCTCTCCTAAGGGACCACGTTCATGATCGGTAGTCTGCTGCCTTTTCTTTGAGGTTTCCCATTAAAGTGGTGACCATATTTAATTGCAGCTGGTCCATGAAACACGAGGAGATCTGAGCACTTCGGGTACATATCTGCACTGAGTGGTAATTCTACAGTAAATTGAGCACTCTCTTGCCTCACTTACTATTAGTGCCTTTATTTCAATTTATTTTAAAAAGCCAATCTTTAAATATGGCAATTAGTAATTACACAGGTTTATAAAATATGTTTTTCTAGTTGAATGAATTATATATTCATTTCAAGATATATAAAATTTACATCAATATCAAATGGAATCATATAAAAACAGAGCTAAAAGTTAGGCAATTATTCTTTTCAAATCGAACCCACAATGGGACCAGAGATTTTCCAAGATGTTTTTCTTACCATTAGTGCACATTACTAGAAGCAATTGCTTTTCCCTGAAGCCTCCAAAAAGCAAAAGAAATGATCAAACAGCTTGTAAATTGACCCATTATTTTTCTTCAGTGTTACTGCCAAAAGCATTTATAAAAATACAACCACTTTCATTGCTATTAAATAGAACATTAAACAAATCATATTTAACATTAAAGTAAACATGAGAAAATTCAAACAGTGTTTGTATTTAAACCTGAAGAGAGAAAAATGTATTTTATTTGCTTACCTCTTCAAATTTTAGTGCAATCATAGAAAAAGCTTTAAAAATTGCATCTGTTGGGCCTGTTATTGTCACAATTCTTTCTGGACAGGAACCTTCTGAAATATTGATTCGAGCTCCACTCTGTCAAAAAGAACAAATACTTTTCAAATTTATACTTCCCAGGGAGCAAAGAAAGCAGGATTAGGGGATTGGGAAGAAACATCTTGAGGCATCTAATTCACTCCCTTATGATTGCAGCCCCAACATCATATAATTTCAGCATAAACTGATCGCACTCCAAAAATTCATCTAACTGCGGGAAGCCAGGTTCTGTCTTGGTAAACACTTATCCAGCTTTCATCACAGTATGCAAATAGCACCTCCGTAGCTCAAAGTTACAAATAATTACATTATCAAGTCTTTTCCTTTCTCTCTTGGAGGGTTAACCTTAAAGAGGACTGGAGCTGCAGAATTTCAGGCAAGCTTGTTTCCTTCAGGGAGCATCGGTTTCTTAGAGGTTTGGACCCAAATACAGCATTTGATCTGTCTATCTGGGGCATTGCTTTGGAATATGGAGAAGGTTTCTTATAACTGTATGTCATACGAATTCAGTCAATTAATATACACAGAACAATCCTTTTAAGAAATATTGGTAGGATATACAACATTATGGTGTTGTTTTCTTAAAGTAAGGAGAGTGTTGGAATAAATTAGAGAACTGTGTCTTGGAGACAAATGAACATGACTGTCAGGTATACCTATTCCCCTTTATGTCACTGTGGCAGTGCAGCAAAAAAAACCCTAAATCAGTTGTAAATATATTTAACAGGATCTTAGTGTAGATAATAATAGAGTCCAGTTCAGGCAAGATCAGCCCTACACTTCCTCTGAGGTTTCAGCCATGGAAATGTGTTAGTGCAGCCTAAGAAGTCAACAGAGCCTCAGCTGATCCACAGGCACTGATTGTCTCGAGGATGCTGGCCTCTAGCAAATATGAGATAACCTAAGTTAATTGGGACCTTTGCCTTCAAAGTTACCACAAATCAGTCGATACACTGTGTGTCTGAACCTTTCCTCATGTGTATACTGCTGCTGAACAGAAAGATAGCTTATTTCCCCATGTGACAGCAACCAAACACAAGAAAACAAACAAACAAAACCCACCAGAAAGTACTAATAGAAAAATCTTGCTGTCACGGACTCTGCTGGCAGATATACTCAATGTTCAGAGATAAGAAAGGGCAGCAGTCACTTTTTCTGACAGCTCAACCTAAGTGCTCTAATCAAACATCAATGTTCAGTCAGGAAGGAGATCGAGCCCAGGGCTGGGTCAAGCCGGCAGCAGCATTTGGTAGTGGGATCACTGTCTGTTCCTGGGGATGCTGCTCTGCAGTGGGCCTGAGAGGAGCCTGCCCAGGCAATTAAAAGGTGATGTGTCAATCTCCAAAATTTGTGTAGAAAGTTAATGACTGCAGGGGACAGATTGGTGGGTTTTGGATTTTTTTTTTATTATTATTTTTTTATTTTTTTTCTGTGATATTTCTCAAGGTAACATTGCATTTCGTTCCAAAAAGATGGCTTGCAACTTACCACATCTGTCAGGAGAGTTAAATTAAAATTATGCTTCTTTTTTTTAACAAGTATTGAAGAAGTTAGTCATTTAAAAGAAGGACTGAGTTATTGCCACTTGAAAAGACATAGCTGATTAGTCCTGTGTTGACAGTAAAGAGGCATATAATTCCTTTTTAAAAAATGAACAAATAAAGAAACAACGCCTCTTGTGACAACATGTAAGTGACAGCTTTTCAAGAATGGAAGACAAATATTTAACATTTACCTTGAAAAATGAACCAAGAACTATAACTCTTCACTAAGATGTTTGACCCAGAAGTCAGGAGCACTTTCTAATGATAGCTTCCCCTTTGTGAGAACAATTTATATCTAAAGATAACTGTCTGTGATCACAATTATTAATTAAACTACAATGCATTTAATCAAATCTCAGCTGTAACTGCCAATATACTGTTACCTAGTACATTGGAAGCATTTTTTTTCTTAAGTCCTATCAATTGTACTTATATATGAAAACATGGATGAAATCTCTTATCAAAAAAGGAGCGTTGTATTCAGTCAGCCTGAAAATGAACTCCCTGTTGTGTATATTTGAAGATGTATCTCAGTATTTTTATTCACTGCAAGTATATGGAGATTTTCCTGCCAGAGACCTTCTATCAGTGTACAAAACAACAAAGCAGCTGACATAATAAAGTACAGCAGAGAACCCAGAACCAAATCAATTTTTCTTGAGGCATTCTCTCTACATTCCTGAAGTTTCAAACAGTAGGATTTTTCTTTTGACTTATGCTTTTAGCCAATGATTCAAAGAAGGGAAGTTACAGGAACCTGCAGGTTAGATGTGCTGACTCGCAAGACAAGTGTGGGTCCATAACCTTTGCCTTGGAGCTAGGTATAATCCTCTAAAGACACCACACCTTGCTTTGAGGAAGGGAAAGAAGCCTCCAAGCACCTGGGGAGACCGAAGTTTATGCAGTGCCCTGTGTTGTTAGCCTCTTTGTGCTTACAAACTTGTCAAAGGATGTGATCTGGTGTGCAGATCTACCTGTCCACAGCCTACTGACAGCTGCAAAACTGTGAAAAATTCAGTCTGTGCCAAGACAAGACAGAAGGGTGCTTTGGCTCCAGCTCTGCTGAAGGTCATGTCTACCCCCAGACCTTCCATAGCATCAGTCTAAAGCGTGGTTTCAGATTTTGGAAGCTCTCTACCAGGAGGCCATGCTGCATGCAGGAGCGATGCTGGTGTGGTAAGGGAAATAGTGGTGAAATATCATGGTTTGGATGCACTGAATCACGCTGCCCAGGCTGCTCCTGAGATAACACATATTGCTATGGGAATGCAAGCCTCCAGACTGCTGCTGTGATAAAGAGGGGGCACTAACAGCAGGGCTTAATTTAGGCCAGCACATTTTATTTATACGAGAGCAGGTGTAACGGAGCGGTGATGTGAAATGAGCTGCCCGCTTGATGGCAGTGTCGTTCTGTACACGCCAAGTTGTTCCCCGAGCTGGAAAGAAAACAAGACATCAAGGCTGGTCTTACCTCCTCCCTCATCTTCTTAACTGTCTCACCTTTCTGTTAAAGAAACGGGAAAAGAAAAAAAAAAGTTAGCCTGGGCCGATGAAGTGAACAGATAGACAATATTTTGACGTGACAATAAAGAGAGAAAGTAATTTCCTGACCTTTCCAATAATGCTCCCAACCTCCTGAAACAGAAAAAGAAGACAGCGTAAGTGAATGATACGATTCGCTACTGGAGAGCATTTGCTAAGCTGCTGAGCTATTTTACTATCACTTATTTCAGACCTGCAATGCCTAGCCCCGTTTCCCATTGTTGCCATACACAGAAGTGCCGTGTTAGACACAAAGGGGCGGACTGAAAACGCGGCTTCACAGCGTACTGATTGTGCAAGAAAAATGCCTTTAACAAGAGTTGATCTTGCAGTTACAGATCAATTGTGCTGCTATAAACACAGATAAACCCTTATATTAGGGAATGAAAAGTTCAGAAATAATAGGACTACATAACCTGCTAGGCAAAATGGGATATAATGCAAGCATCAAAATAATTGCTGATCTCTCTGAGGGCAGGCATTTACCCTCTTTTCATCATTCAACAGCTAGAGCTGAATTTCCATGCCATGAAGTGTTACTGCATAAACACCTGGTGGCCTGTCTTAATCTCCCATTAAGCACGTAGAGAGCAATAATTGCTAATCGGTTTTTAGGGATTTGGGAATTGCTACTGGACTCCCACATTTTCCATTAAGGGACAAAATACCGACAAATGTCACTGTGAGCATACAACGGGGAAATGATTTGACAGTTCCAGCAACATCCCAGGGGTTAAAAATCTGGTGCGTAAAAGCAACAGGTAACAAAAGAGAAGCTAATAACTCTAAAATGAACAGTCTGGGCATGTTGTACAAGTCACGCAGGTGTAACATCAGACTGGGAATCACCTGATGGAGGAGACAGCAGCTGTGGGAAAATAAACTCCTCTCAGTGTGAAATCTACTTCCATGGTTTAAGACCATGTAGTTGTCGTAGACATATTCCCCTACCTCTCACCTTCACCTATACACTTACATCCGACTCACCCTGAAACACTGCCACAGGAGTAAGATTTAAGAAATTATCCCCTGTCGCTCTATCCAGACCCATGATAAAGTGGTACTAACTTCACCCTGCAGTGCCAGACTGACAGCACCGCCCTTGGGAGAGAGCTATTTCTCACCACTAGGTTATTTATAAGCTCATATTGTGAAGCTGTTTGTGCTTGTGCCTCCTCACAAGACACGAACACCTCTCAGTGAGAAGACCAATCTCAGGGAACAACTTTGGCACGTGGTTCCTTGGAGCCCTCGGCAAGTCTGCAGCTTACGCCAACCCGGGGCTACCACCCATCAAGGTAGCAAGTCTGCTACTTGGAGTCACCTAGACAGGCTAAAGAAACAGGCTAAGAGAAACCTCAACCAGTACGACAAAGTGAAATGCAAAGTCCTGTGCCTGGGATGGAACAAGCCCAGGCAGCAGGACAGGCTGGGCAGCAACTTGCTACAAAGCAGCTTTGCAGAAAAAGCCCCGAGGGTCCCAATGCACAGCTCCAACGTGAGCTGACAGTGTGTCCTTGCAGCAAAGAAGGCCAACCAAATGCTGAGCTCCATTAGTAGGAGTGTAGCCAGCAGGCTGAGGTGAGTTCTTCCAGCCTTCTCCTTGGGCTAGTGAGACCTTGTCCCATGTCTGAGACCACCTTGTCAGCATTTTGGGCAGGTTCTCTAGCAAGGGGCAGCGTTTTTGTTAGCAGCGACACAGATTTGGGACACCCAATCCACAAGGCTTGAAGATCTGACTATTTTTCTAGGCTATCGCTGTAACACTGCCAACCTGTCTGTAACTACTGAATGGGATGAAAAGGTACTGGGCTAAGAGGGGACACAGACACACGTAACTCTCAGTGATGGGAACCTGTCACATCTAGTAGTTCCCAACGGCCTGCTCAGTGCATTCCGTGAATTTACACTGAATATTTTTTTCCATTCCTCTTAATCCCAGGTTTCAGAAATAATTTATTGCGTAAAACAGATTCTCAGGAGGTAGGAGAACTTTTTACTGTGGCTGAACATACTGTATTTTGATTGCTATTGGTGAACAATTGAATTTCAGTCTGTTTCATTTTTTATTTATTGTTTACATCCGAAGTTTCATTAGAAGCTATAAGCCTGGTCTTGAACCTATAAGGCTCTGCTGTCACACACTCCTTGTGAAATCTGGCCTAATCCATTTGATCACGCTGGCTCTTAATGTCAGCTGCAGTTCTTTCAGAAATGTATGAATGGACCATGGCTAATAAGCACAAATATATCTTCCTTGGAAATAGGAAAAGATACTTTAGCTTTGGAAACAGTAAAGCAATATACCGTTTACAGCTCTAGTAAAAAAAGATGGTGTATTTCAAACAAAGAAATCAGGAGTCTTTAAACAAGTAAAGTGCTGCATAAAGTATCAGGATTCTCAAGCTGCTTACTTCACTGACGCCTGTGGATGTTTTGCTATTGATTTCAGTGGAAACAGGAATTCTACCTGAGCAAACGTCACCTTGTTTGCTGCTGAAGAGCACAAGCTACCAAAGAAGTGAATGAATGCTCAGCGTGAATCCCAATGAAAAAAGTAGTTCGAGATTTGTGACCAGCTCCTTAGATCATGCTAGAAGATGTCACTGTAACTCTATAGAGTACCTCAAACCTTCTCCTCGACAAAGGGAAAATTTAAAGCTCATTCTGCAAGGAGGCAGTTCCAAAGCATCGTGGCAAACACCACCTCCTCCCTGCACTGCAGCTCCCGGTGAGGTGGGATTCTGCTAGGAAACGTGAGGAAAGGGAGGGCGGAAAGAGAAATATTACTTTCACATGGATACTCCTGAATTTTCCAAATTTTTAGATCCATATGAATTACTCCAAAGGAAAAAAAATCTGGAACCATTCTAAACTGGTTGCTATAGCCTTTTGAGGACTTTTTCTCTTTTTAGGAAAGCTCCTGTAAGTAGTAGAGACGATGGATCGTGTTTTAATTAGGAGAAACCTTCTTCTGGCACAGATAAAATCAGAAAATTCTTTCCGCCTCATTCTCCAAATTACTCATCCTACTTCATCAAACCTTTAATGATTCTTTATGCAGTCCAGTATTTGATTCATACAGATACTTATACCACCCTAAATTACGTTTAGTGCTTTATAAGATATCTAACACCATTTTTATGATACTCGATCTTTGTCAATATTTCTATCCAAGGTTATTTTTAGAACTTCATCTTACCCAGAAAATGTTTCTAAATCTGCCAGGTGCTCAAACTGTGCTCTAGTTTACTGCTTAGACTGAAGGGATGGGATGTCTGTCACCTGCATCAGTTCATTAAAAGCTAGGAGTCCAGTGTAATCCAGGCACACAGGCTCCTCCGCGAGAGACAATGGAGGGTTTTGTTCCCCAAACAGAAGGGGAGAACTGGGGGTTTCATCAAGGGTTTCGTCTTTCTACATCTGCCGTGGAAGAAGCCTAGACTTACAAGAACATACCTAAAGTTTGGTGAGAGGAATCCCACGTTTGATATCAAATTCAGCCTCAGCACAGGCCAGACAGGAGTGTGATTGAGCTGTCTTTGAAAAATACTAGTATAGTAGGATGTACGAATAACTGTTGCACTATTTGCTGTCTTCCAGTGCTCAGGAATACAAAGTGAAGGTAAGTGTTTATGATCAATTTTGGATTGACTTATTGACTAACCATCCACATATAAACATAGTGGGAAAACAAGTGATATGATAGGAGTTACTAGACTTTCTACAGTCACATTTTAACAGCAGACAGAAAAGCAGTCCACAAATAAAAACGTTATCAAAGGGGGGAACTGGAGCTCAGAGAGAGAACGACAGGTCCAAGGTAACCTGGCAACTCTGCTGCCAGAGCTGAAAGAAGTACCCAGCACACCACAATCCTTGGCCTCAACATGCAAACACCTGCCTGTCAGAAGCAGATACGCCACAGCAACTGTGCCGGGTGAATAGGATGCCTCCAAAAAGCTGCAACTGTGTGCGTGCCCACATCCACTGAGACTCGTGAACACATGCATATATTTAGATATTTGTGCATGAAGACAATACGTGCATGCAGACACTAAACAGATGGATATCAACTTTCCTTCATGAAATGACAGCAATTTGGGGTGCCTATCCTGAGACTCATTGAAGTGGCCTGAGTTTTAGACAGTGCAGAGTGCCCAGCTGGGGTAACATCTTTCAAAGGGCATTTCTCCAGGTGACAGCACCCGAAGCAGGACAGTCTCCCACCTGGCCTCCCACTTTGCGTCCTGTCACTTTGGAAAAACACAGGAAAATGTGACACAGACATGCTAATTTCAGACAGCTTTAAAATAACTAATTAGCCTTGGGGGCTAAATTGAGTTATGACTATGATTCTCTCCAATATGCCATTTCCAATAAAATACACACATCCACGAATGGTGAACAACAAGACTCTGCTCAGTATCAGCAAAGCATATTGCTAGCCAGCCGCCCAATTCATTGCAGTTAACTCGAGGAAAAGCAACGGCAAAAACACAGGATGCTTTCTGTCATGCTGAAATGCAATGTATGATATTATTTGCACTCCTAATTGACGTGAATGGGGTGACTTTTACCCTGAACGAACACCTGGGGAGAGGTGGGCCCACCACACAGCAGAAAGCTGTTTCTGCAGGTTTTGCTTCATCTGTGCTAACCTGAGGGCAAGGAAGCACCAGCGGAACAAAAGGTGGCAGCAGAGAAGTCTCTGTGAGCCCAGGCTTTTTCAGGGCTCTCGATGGTGCGAATGATTAAACAAGCCGTAGGAGAAAGCTATTTGCTAATCAACGGTCTGGTGTAGCTTCTGAACAGCAAGAAAAAAAGTAAGTCACGTTAAGAAAACAGGAGGCTTACCAAATGGTGACAAACCTTGGTATAAAGATAAATCTTTGATCTGTAAACCTAATGTGTGAAATTCCATCATTTTTCTAAGCGTAAGGCCAGTCTAACAATTACTGTGGCCTAGGAAATCAAAACTAAACAGCTAGTTATTCCAAGACCATATAAAAGCACAAATCTTGCTCTAAGCAAGCAGCTTCTACTACCAGCGTTATGGGGTAAGTGGAACACTAACCCCACAGGAACCCTGAGATGCAGACACGTCTTTAGGAAATAATGCAAGAATATATGCTTTTACCCCAAAGCATCTGTCAAAGCACAGGCCACATCCTAAATCCTGTAATTCATCCAGGAAGTGCTTCAATCGCTATCTGTCTGCTTCTGTGAGCAAGGATAAGGTAAGGCCAATAGGCCTGGGCTCTATAAACGAAAAAGCCTGTTAGGAAAGCACTGAAGAAATACAGCTTTCTGCCATGGGAACACACATCTGTCGCAACAAAAAGAGGGATCCTGGCAACAGCAAACAACATCTGTGCTGACAAAATGTTGTAGACCAGCACCAACTGTCTTTCTCCCATCCATAAAGAGGAATAACATCACAACCCAACTCTTTCTCTCCACCTGGTTCCGAGGATACAGTTGTAAAAAAACTTGTATAAGCACATGGAGATCCAGCAGGGAAGACCCCAGGAACGTGTTTCATGAAGATATTCTGAGCATTGTGTTTGTATGGAGAATGTAGGACACGAGCATTTTTTAAAGACTGAAAAAAAAAGCCTTAGTCAGATTTGGGAAACATGATGTAACATGTCTACCTCGAGGATCAAATGGTTGCCTCGGATATACTGAGTCTTATTTGTGTTTTGGGATTATGTGGGATTAGCCTCACTGACACAGGAGATTTCACGTTCCTAGGTGATGCTTTAGCAATCACTGTCCAATGTTAACTGCCCTGATTTAGTAAGGTACTACAGTCCAAGTCCTTACTGACACAGATCTCACGCTAACAAATGTGGTCATATTTGAGGAAATCTTCAAATTATTGTATTTCTGATGGAAATATTGGTATTATGATTCTTCCGTAGGTCCATCTATATTTTTTTCCCCAGCTGTACCAATAAGCATTTCTCATTTGCTTTTTGATAGCAGACAGGTAAACAATTGGCATTCAACTTCACACCAACCTGCCATCCTCTCTTGCCCTCCTTCTCCTCCTCCCCTCACCTCAACAAAAATAAAGAAAAAGGAAATGAAAAAGAGAAAGAAAGAAAGAAAGAGAGAGAGAAAGAGAGAGAGAGAGAGAGAGAGAGAGAGAGAGAAGGAGAGGGAGAGGGAGAAAGAAAGACAAACGCATCAAACCCCAGTTCTGTCCCTTTACTGGCCATGCTGAAACACCAGCACTGAATAGCATGTGTGCCTTTTGCAATCTCATCCTGTTATGGCTCTGGACTGGACACTGTTTGCAAGAAGTAGGAAGATTCAACAATGAACGTTGGTTCTGGGAACACTTAGTGCCCAGAGGCTGTGGGAAAATGCCACCGTCCTTTCCATTGACTCTTTTAGGCTAGTGGAAATAGTGAGAAACTCTCAGCTTTTCCTACAACCACTCTAAGGAGGTCCATCATGTGTTGTGTATTTGCACACTGAATTTTGTTCCATGACTAGGCAATAAGCCTGACAATCACTCCTCATAATACTCTCATGGTGTTTGTGAAAACTAGGAAGAACAGGGCAAACATTGGCTTGGTTGGCATTTTATAGCTTGGATTAAATTAACGGGAAGATGATGCTTAAAGCTGCTTTGTTTTATGCTGTATTTTAGGAAGTAAAAACTAAAAGAAAAAAATGGGGAAAACGAATTATTTCTGTGCTTGCTTTATCAAGGGTCAATTAAGCAGGTATGCAAAAGTGGCCACTAAAAGAAATCCCTGATGGTAAATCTGTATTGCCTATACAAATGAAAGTGGCAATGTTCTTCATGATTTCATTCTGTCTATATCTGAGTTATTTAGTGTGAGTAAACATCTTAATGAGTCTGGATTTTCTTTCTTTTTCTTTTAAAAATCTCTCTCTATATATAATCACAAATTAATCTCCAATGTGTCTTAGAGTTACCACCTGAAGATCCATGCACGGCCATTGCAATCAATCCTTCCAGTTCCACTAAGCACCCAGTGGTCCTGCTGAAACCACGGGGTGGGAGAGTTCATCAGTGCATCTAAAATGAAGCTGCAAGCACTGAAAGTTTAGTGCTTAAAATACAAGGCCCTCCTAGGGTTTTGTCCATCCCTGATATTTGACAGCAGATTCATCTTTCTAATTCATGACTGCTAAAACTGTGAGAAGCCTCTCATTGGGTAAATGCTATCAGGGAAGGAAAAGCTCCATGTAGCCATCATATCTTTCCTGCATCAATGCAGATTATACATTCTACATAGTACATGGGCTGCTTGGCTCCCTACATGTTTAAAATCCACTTAGGAGACTTCCCAAACCCCATAAAAGTCGCAATACCAGAAGTTTCTATTTGAATTCCCTGATTATGATTTGTTTCAAAATTATATTTATTCCATTATTTCCAGACACAAGCACTTGTACCATTCAAAATAATGTCACTCCATTACTCGTATTTATTCTCTCCGAGGATTTTTGAGAATATTTGAACAAAGCTAGGCATGCTCTCCTCAGCCTCCTGAAACTGTTATTTTTCTGCAAATTCCCCCTCCAGTCTTCAGCATCACTCACACACACGGCACCTGCTGCTGAGCACTGAACCAGAGGTGTGATCTTGCCAGAAGAGCAGTAAGGTAATTACCCTACCTTTGCCCCACAACGTGCCAATGCTGTACACCCAAAACTGCACATACTCGTGCTGCAATAGCTTTCCTTTCCAGACTAGCATGTCCTGAATGTGCTGCTCTGTAACACCATCATATCTGATGCCTTTCAGCCTTTATGCTTTCCAGATTTCCCCTCCTCTCTGAACGTGTATCTAAGTCATCTTCTCCACTAAATTGCCTTACTTCTACAATTTACACGTCTTGTCAGTTGCAAGAGTCCTACTTCCCTCCAATCTTCTCTTCCTTCCTTCATCCTACCTATACATTATTTCCTAATTTTTCCTAAACCCATCTGACTTCATTAATAATCTTTGTTTTCTTTTTCTGAATTCCTTCTCCTTTCTCTAAAATCTTCCTTGGACTCAACACGTTCTAGTTTGGTTTCTTGCACACTCCGCTATACCCACCATAGTTTCATAGCTGCACACCTTTGTGCAGTGCCTTTAGAAAAGAAGTATTTTTTACTTCTGCAGGCTTGTACTTGAGGGAGGAAGAGAGAAGAAAAGAGAGGAAGACCCTTGTACTAGCACTATGAGACAGAAACCAAAGTGGGTTCATGACCCTGCTGCCCTTTCCTTGATGGCACATTTTAATATTTTCTTATATTCCACCTCACGCATCCAACATTTACATCTCCATTAAGCCGCTTTCCTGGAATTTAACATTTGTTTCCCGCCACTGCTTCTTTACCACCACCATCTGAAATTAACCTTTAATAGTGAGTTTCCAGGGTCTTAATCAGCTTGTCAGCACTGGCTGACAAATCCAAACCAGGCAAAACTAATGTCATCATTATCCAGCATCACCGAAGTAGGTGCCTCTTCTGGGTTATTTCGTTCTGGGCATCAGCTGACCAAAACAAGAACAAGATTGCTGCAGATGTCAAGCATGAAGGTACGCTGGCAGGGACCTGTGGGCAAGGCTGTAATTTTCCGTAATTTTCCAGCCTCATTACCGGTGGCAGTAAGAAAGAAAATCAACCAGCCACAAGTCACAAACACACAAACCTGCAAAAGGTGACCAAGGAAAGGCAGAAATGCTGAGCTCCCTCAAGGAACTTATAATGTGCAGAGGACTAAAAGAAGTTGGATTTTGACAAAAACAAAAGAGAAAGAAAAAGTGAAACTGTTCTTTTGGAGCCTGAGCTCTGCTTTTCCTTACAGAGGGCTCTGATAGCTGGGAACTGTTTGCCCACAAATGCACACATACTCAACTTGTGATCCATAAAGCCCTCCAAAATTGTTGACCTGATCCAGGTAAGTGGTGCCATTTTTACTATTGCTGGAAGCAGAAATCTTGCAGTCACTACAATATTCTAATCCTGCCCAGAAATTCTAATTTTAAAGCCAACAAAGGTGATTAAAATATCCATATCCATTCAAAGTCTCTGCCCTCCACAGTGATTTTACTTATTTTACTTCAAGAAACGGAAGGAATTAGGTGCAAAATGCAGAAATAGCACAGTGTAAACAGCCCCAGCCCACATTCACCGCTCCTCCCTACCAAAATGCATGAAGCAGTTTTCTCTCTTAATTCTCATTAACAAGAGATGAAAATGCATCTCTGCATTATTTAACGTACTCTACATATCCACCTCTTGCATGTACTTCAAAAGACTCCTCAGTTCCTGCCCTCTCTGGAGCAGCATTCAGGTAGCTCGATCAAAAACTGAGCAACGGGGCTGCAGTGCCAGTGGCAGCTTTATCCATTTTTACCTAACTTGTCCTTAAAAGCCTACATCAATGGATGTTGCGGCATGTCCAGACAGCCTGCTCCCCTCCTCACACATCCAAATAAAAAGTTTTTTCCTAAAATTGCTCTTAAAACTCCCTGTAAACAAAGACAACTGTGTCTCTGCAGACACGATGAGCAACTGAGCACTGCCCTTGTATCATACTCCCTGAAAACCTCCCCTTAATTGTAAGAAAGCATGAGAAATGTTTTCTGTTGCTTCTGGTTTCTCTTCATGGCTCTCACACTGTTAAAATATATTTTTTTTCCGATGTAACACAGCACAAGATTAAAATTATGCCTTTCATCTTACACCACCACGCACCTTCTGAAGTCCTGGCCCAGGAGGATGCCTCTCATATTAGGCCCTGAAAGCATTTACCCCGAGAACAAGATGGTTCCTGTCTGCTTTCCTTTCACTAGACACTACCACTGCCTTTGATTTTTGCTATTTTTGTTGTTTCTGCTGTTGCTAAATATGCAGTACCCCCTTGCAGAGAGAGGTCTGTCCATTTGTACAAATACTGATTCCTCTGTCTGCAGATAGAGTGTGCTGAGAGAGCTTATCTTAATTGCGTAATTAAGATGCCCATCCTTGACTTAAAGCCTACAAACAAATGACATGGAAAGCACACACTGAAAAATTCCCAAGTCTGCAGGGTTTATAGTTGAGATAACTAAGCACGATAACACCAGTTATGGACATGATAAGGAATGCAATGTCACGAAGCACATCGACCTTAGTCTATGAAGGTACACTAGTACCAGAGATTCAGAGACGGAGTTAATGTTAATGGTGTTAGAGCCCGGTATTTCCATGAAAGGCACTAATAAATAACTAATTTTCAAATTATATTTCCTCAAATCCAGTTTGCTACTGTTATTTTTAAAATCACTCATGTAATTGCACTCTTCTCTTTCAAGTTATGGCCAGTTATTTACAGACCAAGCTCTGATTCAGTTAATTGTTTTGTCTAGAAATACTAATTAGAGATCAGCAATTTCCAGCGATGTCATTACCACAACAAATCTTAGGGAAATGTGGAGAAGCATGTTTCTTCTTGTTTTTCAGAGGCACATACAGCATTCAGAGCAACCTTTTCATACTGCGTTCAGATTGACTCAGACATCCTTCACACTCTGATATCAGCATTTTTGAATCACAGAAATGATATCAAAGAAACCATAAGGGTCTGACTTTTATCACCAAAATAAATTCTGATTTAATGTGCTCTTTGCAATACTTAGGTACAATAGGACACATGATTAGAGCATACTTCAGTTAATGGTATACCCATTGTGCCTTGTTAACTGAGGATGCATGGTGTAATCCCACTTAAACTTTGAATTTCAGAGCTTTTATGGGTTTAAGTTAGACCCTTGGGGCTAAATATGCATTGAAGATTGGACACACAACATCCAATACTGTTAAAAGTGGCTGCATATACAATCAGCTATATTTAACAGAGAAAATAAGCTTTTTCTAATTTCTTTTCTGATTACCATACCGTTTCCTGAAAAAAAAAATAGAAAAAAAATACCACCACACAAAAATAAACAATCAAAAAAACAGAAACAACAAACACGAAAAACAACAGACCTCTAGTCCATGGCCTCACTAAAATGTTCTGAAAAATGACAGATACTCGATTTCTGCTTTAGTGGCATGATTCTGAAAGAAGCAGAGCTGTCTGGCATGGTTAATAAAAAGCACACTTAAGCACACAGGAATGTGGCTGAAGCCAGTAGGGTAACACACACCAGGATATGGATGTGTTCACACGCTTTTCTGGACTAGGACCAGAACCCAGTACAATCAACCCCTAGAAACTAATTTTCAGCGCAGACATGCGCACAGATTTTTGGTGGGCTTGGAAAAAGAGAGTGTTATTAGATTTGTTTGACAGATTCCTATTTAAGATGCAGATTTTACACACCAGATGCCCGCCTGAAGCTGAATATTTCAGGGGAGAAAAAAATCAACCAAAATGGTTGGACCATTTCAGAGAAAATACATAATTCGATCTGTAACACTTATTTCTGGCATAACCCAACTTCTGTGTTTGTTTCTTTTTGGTTGTTTTATTAATTAATTTTGTTTCTAGTTTGCAAACTTAAACTGTATTCCCTCATAGTTTCTAGCATTTCCGTAAATAAAATATAGACGGAGATATCTTAATCTCCTATTTGTGCCATGGATATATAACGTGATTTCATGCCGTAGGTTGAAAGTGTCTTGTGTCAAAATGCAAATATATTTTCAGTTTACAAATAAAATTCCAGGGTTAAAACTACTTTTTAGATTTATACCTACAAATTTATCTGCAGAATGATGTATACATCCACTGTCCCTTAGTAAGAAACAGCCAAAAACATCTATTTTATATAACATGCATTCCTTAAGCCTAAAATTGTCTGGTGTCAGTGAGGCAAATAATACAAACAAACCAATGAAATGTGTTTTTTAATTAAAAGCCCATTTTGTGATCTGGCAACTTGCAATAAATGGCAATCAGACTGTTAAGTCTGACAATACAGAATTGGCACTTTGTCTATGGCACAGATTTCACACTTATCTGCATGTTTAAGTGCTACGCTGGACAGAAATGAAATTACAGTCAACCTTCCAAAACAAACCCGCAGGGGACCTGGACAAATGCTTGTTATATCAAGGGTTTGCTATAATAAGATGCTACATCAGAATAATGAAGAGTTATCCCATTTGAATTCAACAGGAATATTCAGTAATTCTGTGGCAATTACTTCACACAAATCAATGTTCTGGTATCTTAAAAAACAAAACAAAACAAAAACTAAAAAACAAAACACACAAAAAACACAAACCCACAAAACACACAAAACTGCAAATGATGAGAAAAGCGAGCTGTATGCAGGTCACCCTTATGCAAGGGTCTGTCTAATTTGGCTAACTATCAATCAGAGAACTCATTTTGCCACCAGAACTGTTCAGAGTGGGTTTGGTACAAGCAAGGCTTGTTCTAATGAACTTGGGCTGCAGGACAAACTTAAGCGTGATGCCTTGAAAGGCACGGGCTGATTTTTCAGTCACGGCAATGGTGCTTTTGACTCAGATTGAAAGAGGAGGAGCAGACCCTCTGTCAGTGTCACTGCCAGGCTCCGACGGTAACTGCACACACTCGCTCAACAAACAGGCAACTGCTGTGGCAACAGTAAATGCTTCACCTTGCCATGCATGAGAAGGCGTATGGTAAGTGTGACATTGAGACCTCCTTCAGTCATTTTTGAGTCCTTCGTGTTCATCCTGGCCTTGTGTCTTCAATACTTGAAAGCAGCTTTGTGTATTTTTTTTTCCTTCTCTTCACTTAATCAACCTACAAAGAGAGAGAGGGAAGAAAAAAAAAAAAGTACCATTGAGTGGCTGAGGCTACTCTGGACCGAGAATATCATGTTGTACAAACCAATTAACATTCCTCCCTTTGATTTGCTGGACTGCAGTTTAGTGCTGAAAAGGCTCCTTTGATTATTATCCCTCCCCTACCAACTCTCCAGCCCTTCACCAATTACATGATAAACTCCCTTTGAAACCTTACAAATTCTCTTAACTTCCATTATTCCAAGGCTGAAAGTACAGAGCACAGCAAAGGGAAATACAGTGTCCTCTTCTCAACACTTTCCCCCTGTTAAACTTCGGGGTGTGTATATGCAGGATTTACACGTGACTGGTGCTATTTTCATTTGTCTCCCTTTCTCTCTCTGTTACTCTCCCTTCCTCTGTTTGCTCTTGCAGAAGAGAGATCTTTGTTTTCTCTCCAGCTAGAGAGAAATTAATTCTGAGCCTAAACACTGATGCCTACCAGCAACAGCAGATGACACATTATCAAAGACATCTGAGTAACCAAGAGTCACTTGCTGCTGTAAATCTGGGCACTGTCTGACTTTGTTTTTGTCTGCCAAGCCCAGAGGTGGCTCAGTCCCTCAAAGGCCAAAGCTGAGCTTCAGCTCTAAGTGGGAAGAAGATGCTTCTTAATTCCCAATGACAAATTGCAGATTTTCAGTCATTTACAAAGTCATAAATATCCTAAAATACTAATGAAAGCTGCAAGGGCTGGCCTTGAAGGGACAAACAAGATGCATTACAAGTTTACTAATGCAAGGACATTTATCAGTACAAACAACAGTGGGGGCAGGAACATTACTGAGGGCAGGCAAATTCCACAGTAGAAAGGCTTAGAGACCCTTATTTACTTTTGTCCTTTTCAGGCCTATCTGACAGAGCACACAGCCTCTAAGCAGACATCACTCCTTCCAGTAGTTGTCTCTTGTTAATGGCAGCCCTGTCTATTAGCTGTGGATTTTAGAGATTCCCCAAGCTTTGACTAGCCTGGGCACCGGCTGATGACCACCCTGGGGGACAATCATTTTGCTGTCACTGGTTCAGAGCACATGGCAGCATCCCACCAGGATGGCCGGCTGTTGTCCCCCCAGCCTGCTCAGATGAGGGAACAAACTACCACAAAATCAGTCCCTGAGAACTTCAGAGAGAGTGTCATACAGACTGTTTCATCAACTAATTAAGCTACATCTTAAGAGCCACTAGGCACTGACAATACTAGACCAAAGTAAAGCCCATCTAGCTGAGCATGTTATCTGTGAGAGGGGGAAATAGCAGATGCATAAGAAACGTGCATGGAGTCATCCTTGATAGACTTCTGGAGCCACCATCAGTGATTTGTAACCTTCCTGAGTGGGAGACCACATCTAGGCAGGCATATTGAGTAGCCACTGACGGACCGATCCTCACTGAATTTGTCTAATCCCTCCTGAATCCATACTTCCATCTCCAAAAGTTCTGGTCTCAGAGATTAATTATTGGCTAGGGGAAGGTGCTCCACTATATCTGGCTTAAATCTGCTGTCATTACACATTTTACCCTCTGTATTATACAAAGACCATCCCAGAAAGTCACTCTTCTGATGGCTGAGCATGTGCTTTGTGCTTCAGCCTAAGCCTGCTGGAGACCAAGCCACTCCTGATGCTTTTGCTGCTGGGAAATACCCAGGAAGATGCAAAGTTTTCCCTAATGTCTCTGCAGGACTACTCAGGAGCACAGAGAGCCCTGTGCCTCCAGTGATTGCAATAAGAGTCAGACATGCCTGAGGAAAAGAGGTGAAAAGAGAGAGGGAGAAAGACCAACTGAAACTGTTCCTTCCTAAAAGCACGTCCAGAGAGCAGCTCCCATTTGCCTGCTCCATCACCTGGGATGATTTTCCCTCACCCAGCATGGAATCAATGCATGGCTTATTGTACGCTCTCCAGTGGCCTTAGCCACTGAAATAAATCCCATTTGTTCCACATTTTTAAGCTTACCACTTACACATCACCTATCTGCATGAAGAAAGTCAAAAAGAGGCAAAGTGTCTGGGTGAGAAGGCAGAAAACAGAAGAAGCCTGGCCATGCCTCTGATGCACCGTGAGTGCAAGAGGGTGAGGCGAAAATGTTCCAGCTCAGCTGGTCAGAAATGACAGAGACAAATATCAGGGTATATTCTGCCTCTTTAAGGTCACACCTGGACTCCAGGACTTGAAGTAAAACCTTCAAGTGGGTGTCCAGGACAGTCCCTTCAGAGAAATGCAGAGGGAAGAGCTGAGGAGGTGGTTGGGGTTGTTCCCAGGCTAAGGAGGGGAATAGTCTTGTGGTGTTCACCTGCTCCTTGTTGAGGGAAGAGTGTTGGCTCTGGCAGGCCAAGCACTTTCTGCTCAGCTCTATCCAAAAACCAACCAACCAACCAACCACCAACAACCAGGTATATCAACAATAGCCTACATCTCAGACTGTACTCTGAACTGTACTGAAGCAAAATTCACCATCTGAGATCTCTAGACTCCTAAGGTAGCTTAGGACATGCTTGGAAGGTTTCACAAGGCAGATGTGCTTCACATAGAAGCAAGGCATTAATATCCTTCTGTGGATCAAAATTTAGTGATGGAGGTATGGCTGTGTTTCTACTGAAATATATTCCCACGTTTGAAAATAATCACAGAATAGTCTAGGTTGGAAGAGACCTCCAAGATCACTGAGTCCAACCTCTGACCTAATGCTAACAAGTCCTCCACTAAACCATATCCCTAAGCTCTACATCTAAATGTCTTTTAAAGACCTCCAGGGATGGTGACTCAACCACTTCCCTGGACAGCCTATTCCAGTGACTTAAAACCTTTTCAAGTTTTTCCTAATATCCAACCTAAACCTCCCCCGGCACAATTTTAGCCCATTCCCTCTTGTCCTGTCAGCAGGCACGTGGGAGAATAGACCAATCCCCACCTCGCTACAGCCTCCTTTTAGGTACCTCCTCTTCTCCAGGCCAAATAGTCCCAGCTCCCTCAGTCGCTCCTCATAAGACTTGTTCTCCAGACCCTTCACCAGCTTCGTAGCCCTTCTCTGGACCTGCTCGAGCACCTCCATGTCCTTCTTGTAGCGAGGGGCCCAAAACTGAACGCAGTACTCGAGGTGCGGCCTCACCAGAGCTGAGTACAGGGGGACAATCACTTCCCTGGACCTGATGGCCACGCTGTTTCTTATGCAAGCCAGGATGCTGCTGGCCTTCTTGGCCGCCTGAGCACACTGCTGGCTCATATTCAGCCGACTGTCAACCAATACTCCCAGGTCCTTCTCTGCCTGGCAGCTTTCTAACCACTCATCTCCCAGCCTGTAGCTCTGTTTGGGGTTGTTGTGCCCCAGGTGCAGGACCCGGCACTTGGCCTTGTTGAACTTCATACCGTTGACCTCGGCCCATTGGTCCAGCCTATCCAGGTCCTCCTGCAGAGCCTTCCTACCCTCGAGCAGATCGACACACGCACCTAACTTGGTTTTCGTCTGCAAACTTGCTGAGGGTGCACTCGATCCCCTCATCCAGATCATCGATAAGGTGTTAAAGAGGACTGGCCCCAGTACCGAGCCCTGGGGGACTCCACTAGTGACTGGCCTCCAACTGAATTTGACTTCATTCACCATAATCCTGGACTAGGTACAGGTTCACAGTTGCTGTAGCCTTTTGCTGAGTTCTGTGATGCTACGATAGTATGATCACACTGGGTAAAGTTCTTCAGGAAACCCTTTTCCCAGATAACAACACCCCCTCCCTAGTCCTGATCTTTTGAAGATGAAAACGACAAAACCTACATTTTTAGCTATCAACTTTTGGGTTCTTTAAAAAAAGAGAGGTTAAAAATAAAATTCCACTGCAAATATTGTTAAAAATATCACAGCCATCACTTTTTTTTTTTTTTTTTTTTTTTTTTTTTTTTTTTTTTTTT
>NC_048894.1:91586526-91625154 GCF_011077185.1 Oxyura jamaicensis | reverse complement strand
TTTTTTTTTATTTTTTTTTTTTTTTTTTTTTTTTTTTTTTTTTTCCCTGAGGCATCATCACAAATGTGCTAGTCCAGATCTTTGTGTGCCTGGAGATGTCAGACCACGGCACAAGGAAAAGAATGGTTTCTCCTACAAAGCCTCCTACCAACCAGCAATACATCTACATATTTATAAACCCACTGCTGTAATATATGAGCACTTCATGAATATTTAATCAGTAAAATCATTTCCCTTTCCTTTGCAAAATCAGCATTTTGAACAATTTAGTATGTTTCTGGCTTATGTGTGCCTTTAAGTGTGAGCAAATAGTAAACACACAAGGTTTTCCTTTCTGAAGCAATGTGGGACGAGATCCCATGGCTACTCTGGGTCTTGGGCAGGTGAGCCTCACAGACTAAGAGAAAGTCAACATGTCACACTTTTTCTGACACCAGAAGAAAGTCAGAGGACTCTATGGGTGATCAGAGAGTATTGAGCAAGCAGTCACTGTAAATTGCATGGCTAAACGTTGAATGAGGTTTTCTGTGATTTACTCAGCCTTCAGCAAAGAGCGGGAAGTGACAGGAGAGCCAGTGGGTGATGTGCTCCCTCCGACCTCAGGACACAGGACCAGGATGCACCAAATCCAAGATCCAGGGCTCTGCATCTCCAGATAACAAGCAATAAAAATCACGTGCAGGGGCCAAAGGAAAGTAGATCACACCAAATGTGTCCCAGCAAACAGCAGATATTTGCCTTCTGTGGGGCTGAACGTGAACATTTGAAGACATTTCCACTGTTGTTTATCACATATAAAGTGAAAATTTCTCTGTAAGTAGAAACATGCATCCAAATGCATTAAACATGCATTTTGAAGATTCCAATAAAATGGACTCTTAGTCTAACGTAAACGCCTTTTACCTATAAATGTGTGTTTCTATACATTTTCAATATTTGTCATCCCAAGCTGGCTTAAAAGGGCATGTCCTATATACTCATCATAAGGTCCATCAATTTTCTAACGTGGCTGTTCAAGTATTGTTGGTAAATTCAGTGATTAAAATAACAAGCAGCTAAGCCATGTTTTCATCAGACTACTACAAAGAATAGTACAGTTCCTCGAGGATTTCACTGAATTAATATAAGCTACAAGATGAACTCCAGGGCTGAAGGGCAGTGACACAACGCACACAGAGGTTATGAATCCATGCGGCAGAGGAGGTAGCGTGAGATGGCTGCCTGAGGCCTACGACATGAAAAGTCAACCCCATGATCTGCTTTCCTTTTACCCCTCAAGCCTGTTAATCCCCTCCCAAGAAAATAAGCAGATGACTGCAAAGAAGATGGCTGCACAGTGCTGAAAAAAAATATTGTGCTTTAAATCTCCCAGGTGAACACCACATGAAGGCAGGGTAGGAAAGTCTGACTCCACAGCAGGCAGGGATGCTAAAGATGAATAAAATCAACGTAGTACCAAGGAAGACAACAGGCAATTGATCTCTGGATTTAAATCCGCAATAAATTACTATTTGGCATCTGTGAATCTGCCAGGAAAGCTACTCATCTGGAAGATCCAGAGGAACAAGAGGGAGGAGGCAGAGAAAGACAGCGTGCATGGGGGTGAACTGGGGCAGAGCTGCACAGTCACAGAGCTGTGCTAGAAAGGGAAGATGCAGAGAGGAAAGGAGGAGAAAGGCAGGGAGAAAGAGAGAGAGATAAAGCTTCAGTTGGCTGATGTAGATAATAACGTGAGAGGAATCAGTGTGAAAATGACTGCCTGAAAATGTCCAAGGAGGAAGCTTGCTCTGGTACATGAAGTCTGGATCATGTGGTTGTTAATCTGAGCTTGTCAGGAATGATGAAATTGGTCACAGCATCCAGCACAGCACTCCCTGAGCTTGAGCCTCAAAAGCAACCCTTGAACCTAATTATAGTGTTTCATCACCATCAACAGTAAGATGTAACTATGAAGAAAGCAAGGAAAAATCTACAGATAAAATTCAAAAAGACAAATTTCAGTAGTTCCACCAGAAGATATTTAAACACAAAGAAAATAACGGGGGAAGTTAGAGTGGCATTCAGCAGAAGCCACGTCTATTTTAAATGAGGACACTTAAACTCTGTTGTCTAGTTCCCATGTTTCATTTGGCTTACATTAAGAAAGCTTAAATATGGGAAACATATGAATATCCAGTCTCTCTCAGTACATCTGTCATTTCAGCAGTACATGGAACCATCCCAAAGGAGGGGCAGCTAAGCAGATGGATCAAGCCTTAGGGATAGGGGACAGGAAAAGACAGCAGCTGAACAAGAAGACTAAAACACAAGCAAAATAATCTGAACGACGAACAAAGAGAATTATCGTGAATAAGTAACACACTGATGTTATGGAGACAATAGTTAACAGTTAGTTAAGAGTTTGGTTGATTGCTCTAGAACTGTTAAAAAAAGAAAAGAAAGTGTCAATTAAAAAAAAAAAAAGGTAGTGAACAAGTCTAACAAAGGTTAGAAGAGAAAATCAAAACATGGGAAGCCATGGAAAGGTTGTACCTAAGTCCTCTTGATCAGAAGCCTCCCAGGTGCAGGAGACCTCCCAGGAATTGGAGAAACACACTGGCAGGGATCATGATGAAAAGCATGGACCTACATTTTTGGCAGAGCAGACTTCTTCAGGGACAGATTCAGCTACTTATATGATTTTATTCTTTCACTTAAGGGAATATAGGAAAAGAGAAGGTGACTGAAGGGAACATAAGAAAATTACTACAGGACAAGAACTGATGACATTATCAATGGAAATTGACACATCTGCCATATATGTAAGTTTGAAAGTTAAACTCAATAAGCTGACTGCCACATAAAAGTTCAGGCTGTCAAATGAAGAAATAACTACTTTGCTTTCAAGTTTTTTGATAAGCTAAGCAGTTATCTCTGGATTTTCACTTGAAAGTAACGTCTCTGAATGTCAAAGGACTAAACAATATAATTACAGAGAAAAACAGTGGCAGAACTTAGAACAAACAAACAACTCCTCCCCCCCCCAAAAAAACAAACAAAAAAAACACCAATCAACAACAAAAAACAACCAAACCCAAAGCAAATCATAAGCAAAACCACCTCCAATCATGTTATTTTATTTCAAGGAAATTATTTTCAGAAATGGTGGAAAGTGATAGATATCACCAGCTGTTTATAGTCTCAGATGAAACAAAAATAAAAGAAGACTGGACACTTGCTAAATGTACACTTCTTCAATTTATGTATCAATTGAAGGATAAAGACATCTGCTGTTACTAAACCATGCAATTGTGAGGTTACTAAAGACAAAAGGCTCACAGGATGCCCACAATAACACAACAGTAATAACAACAACAGCTCTTCAAATGATTTCTGTCTCAATAATAACTGCTTGGAAAAGGAGAAATTATGCTTTAAAGCACTTCAGTCTTATACAGAAGCTTTACCAGAAGAATCTGATTAAGAAACAATAGCTAAGGAAGCAGGTGCAGTATCAACCTTTCTACTTTGCCAGTTCCATCTCCCAAATTACTGGAGAGGACTGCACACAAAGGAATGAGATTATCCATTTTATTCACATTCTTATAATTTATATCCCAAAATAGATTTCATGTTAATCTCTAACTCCTTAATGAAGTGAGCAAGATCTGCAGAACCTGGCTCCATTAAATTGTCGTATCACGGCCCTTTTTAAGTAAGCAGATAGCTGGGATGGATCAAAAAATCCAGAAATGAGAAAATTCTTTGTGTTAGCTGAACAAAGGGTTGGGGTCTGTCTGTAAAAAAAAAAAAAAGTTAAAAAAAAAAAAAAAGGTAAGGGAATAGCTCAAGATCAAAAATAAAACAAATACTGTAAATAAGGTTTCAGGAAGTTTATAAATCAGACGTGCCTGAAGAGACCTAAATAACAATGACATGAAAGTACACTGAGTATGGGCTACTAAAAGAGCAGCAATTGAGTATACAAACAGATATATAAAGCATTTGGTTTACAAAAAAAAAAAAAAAAGAAAAAAAAAGGTAAACTATTAGCTCAAAAGTCAAAGGGGATTAAAGAACGGCATGTTATTCCACAAATTAAAAGCTACCAACAGAAGACAGTTACACACCTTAGTAAGCCACGTGCTCCTTTTGCTAGTTCCTACATCTCTGATCTGCAAAGCTGTGTAGTTACTACAGATATCTGGAAGCCACAGGTTCACCAAAGACTTGTGAAATTCATAAGGAAATAATAAACTGAAAAAATAATTTTATGAGGTATTTAACGAGGTACTTTTTTTTTTTTTTTTCTTTCAGGAGGGCTATGGTTAATGGAAGAACCTATGCTATCTACACACAAATCCGTCCTTGTGTTCTCCCTGAAACAATAAATGCTCTTACCCAATAGGACTAATATAGTTATGCCTCATTTTCAGAGGACAGCCAGACTTCAAATAATCTTTAAAGAGAACAGCAAAAGATTAGAGGTAGACTTATTTCTTCTGTTTTCAACTGATGTATGTTCAACTGTTGAACTTGGCATATGAGAGCCATTCTTTAAATGGGCCACTTTTATTCGTGCCAGTCAAAAAGCATATCACAGAATCACAGAATAGTCTAGGTTGGAAGAGACCTTATACTTCAGGTTGGAAGAGATCATATACTTCAACCAATGGCACTGGATGTTCCCTTTTTGGTTTATTTAAAGGAAATGAAGAGCAACATATTTTTTGACTCTCTTACTTACAACATCTTCTGTAAAGACGTTGGAGTAAATAATAGGGCATGATGAATTTATTATGGAAAGAAAACTCATAGAAACACAATAAGATGGTTATTGACAAGACTATTTAGCATCAAAATTCAATGATGAATTGAAGATATAATAACAATTAGTATCAAAATATTATACTGTGTCAGCATAAACAGCTACTCGCTGCCAAAATATAGAAAGTTATCCCTTCAGAAAACATCATGTGTCAAACAGGCAATAAATGCTATCAAAAGCCTGGAAATCAAGTTTCAGGAAATCTACAATAGCTGTATAACAGCCTTCAGCAAATGCAAAACAGATCTGGGATCAAGAGTGATTTCCAGGTTATGGAAAACAACAATTCTTTTGCCAATGATATGTTCCATCTAGCTCTTCTCCTCCTGCCCCCGCAACTATTCCAGAAAGAATTACCTTGGCAGGAATACAGAGAGCATCTTCACAGTTTGCCATAAAATAAAAAACCACAAGAGTGCACATGGCAATACTTGGTACAGATCCACTTGCCAACTAACTCTCCTGCATATATGAAAAAAAAAAACCAGCCATCTAAAAGCTCTCATAGGTGAAGCTGCCACCTTAGTCTAATGAAACATAGACCCCTTCACAAACAGGAAGGTTGTTGCCGTGTTAATTCCGTCAGCCCACATAAATTATTCTGTACAAATACTATTTAGGAGGATTGAGTTCAAAATGGACCAGAAGGTGCTTTCTTTGCTTTCCTAATGGTACTGAATGCAATTTCCTGTGAGCTTTATCATGGACCTGGCAATTTGCAAGATCAGGGAAGGCAATATATGCATATACTAGCTATATAATATATATACTAGTATATATACTGTTGAGTATTTTCCAACCATAGTTTTGAGGGGGGGAAAAAAAAAAAAAAAAAAAAAAAAGCAGCTTTACTTCCCAGTTTATCCTGTGGCTCCAAAACTGTCAAGTTAAGCATCTGTTCCTTCTTTCCTTTATTATTATTATTACTACTAAAATGTTAAAACGCTTCTCAAGTTTTAAATAGAAATTTTGCTTTACTTACTTAGGTGTAAACACTCCAACTTAATTGTGTAAGTCTTTCTCTGTGGTCTGAAATAATAATAAATGTAATAAAGAAATGTATATGTATGTATGCATATATATAAATATAGTACATGTATGTCATAGTGAAGATGGGGAAAAAATTGAACAGACTAGCAACTGTACAAGCATGGTATTACCAACACACGAAATAGTGCTTACAAGAACACTTTATAATACAATAGAAGATTTTCAGTCCACACTGTTCCTAAAAAAAACACCACAATTTTCTGATGACCAAAACATTGTGAAAGTGTGTTATATTTGTCAAATAACTCTGTCCCCTCAAGTTAAATACATGACTCTGACATTCCATAAAATGCATTCTTTTATTTTTTGAAATAATGTTTCAATTGTAGATATACTTCAGTTTAATTCAAAGCAAATAAAACAACTAAAAATGTTCTTGAGCAAACAAATTTTGCTTGTTCATTTAAAAATAAATGTACTCACCTCTTTTCATTTCTACAAATAAAAGACAGCCAAGCCTAACGAGATATTCTCTTTTCCATTTTTTAAATCTTTCAGAGAATACAGAAATTGTTCACATATTCTATTTCCAAGATATGTTAGGTGAGCAAGATTTATATACACATACTTAAAAAGATTATATACTTTTACATGGTGTGTATATATGCATGGAAAATGGTTATATGCCTGAAAGCAACTGAAGTATGTTTTTACACGATAGATATATAGAAATGTTAAAGATCGCTGGGACAAGAAAAGCATGATATTTGAATGATATCTTTATCTTTAGCAATAATAGCCTCACACACATAAAGAAGAATTATAATTGCCTTCGCCAGTAAAGACGAGTCCTGATAGTTTCTTAACAGTCAAAGGAAAAAATGTCCAAAACCTGTAGACTACGTCAAGAAATATGGGAGCTTCTTTAATGGGAAACGTTGACCCATAAGCTATGTCCCTACTACAAACAGAATAAACAGATATTTAAATATATTTGTATTATTATAATACCATCAATGTTCAAATAATGTCTGCCTTAGAAATATGTATTTGTCCAACCTATTTGCAAATCAGAAGTTTGGTAGACATATCTAGTTTGATAAACATGAATCAGTTGTTTCACTCAATCAAATACGAAACATGTTGGTTAGGGAAAAGATGCTAATGGTAATAATACATTTCACCTTGTTAAATAGAAAAATGTTATATATTGATATAATTGAATCTCTAATGCAAACAAGCAAAAATATCACTTTTGTAATCACCTTAATTATGTTATTTACAAGGCTGTGATTTGAAAATCCATTCAAGCTCTCTAGATGAATAAATAAATACTTATTTAAAAAAAAAAGAAAAAAAAAATTCATAAAGCATCTAAGAGGGGGAAGAAGATAAGCTCCCACCACTCTGTCACAAGGGAATTGGTGACACTCTCTGGAATGTGATGCCCCCAGTGGGACCCCACAACTCATGCTTGCTTGAGGCAAGGATGAACTGGGAATTCTTAGAAAAAATAAAAGAGAAACTGATCCAATAGGAATTAAAATGCTAACAGCTGCAAATATGACTGAATGCTGTGAATACTTCCTCATTTTCAGGGATAAAAGGAAAATCAAAACGTGTTGCAATGTCCTGTCAGGTCACTGGAATTGTTGGCTTCAAAAGTTGTGCTCACAAGATGACTTGCTCTCAGCCTTAACTGTTGACTTAACAAGATCATAGAAACATAGAATATCCTGAGTTGGAAGGGACCCATAAGAATCATCAAGTCCAACTCCTGGCACTGCACAGGTCTACCCAAAAGTTTAGACCACGTGACTAAGTGCACAGTCCAATCTCTTCTTAAATTCAGACAGGCTCGGTAAAGTGACTACTTCACTGGGGAGCCTGTTCCAGTGTGCAACCACCCTCTCGGTGAAGAACCTCCTCCTGATGTCCAGTCTAAACTTCCCCTGCCTCGGCTTAATCCCATTCCCGCAGGTTCTATCACTGGTGTTTATGGAGAATAGGTCACCTGCCTCTCCAATCCCCCTCGCGAGGAAGTTGTAGACCGCGATGAGGTCTCCCCTCAGCCTCCTCTTCTCCAGGCTGAACAGGCCCGGTGACCTCAGCCATTCCTCATAAATCGTCCCCTCTAGGCCCTTCACCATCTTCATCACCCTCCTCTGGACACTCTCCAACAGTTTAATGTCCTTTCTGTACTATGGTGCCCAGAACTGCACACAGTACTCGAGGTGAGGCCGCACCAGCGCAGAGTAGAGCGGGACGATCACCTCCCTCGACTGACTAGCAATGCCAATGATTTAAATTCTCAGTCCATGGCAATTAGTCAAAACTTACAGCATTATAAAAGTTTCACTGTGAAAACCAAGACTATCCAGTGGGTACAAAACCCAAGAAATTCCTAGACCTTCCTTTGAAACTAGGTTTCACAGAGGTGAAAAAATAAAAAACAACCAGCCCATAATGAATTACTTTTTTATGGGTGGTCAGTACTTAAAGAGCCAAGCACATGCCAAGATTTAATCCACCTAAATCGATATCTTTGTCACTGATTTAAACCAGGAGAATCTTTAAAACTCAAAAGCAAGTCTAATTGATGAAGTATTCAAAAGCTAAGAAAAATCAAACAGTTTATTTATTAATGACTTCAAAGTGCCAGCAGTAAAGTGAATCAGTTTATCTTCTTTTAACACTTGAAGAAAACACTGCTACAGCAAACAATTTGCTACTCTTGTGCAACCAGGAAGGCATGGAGCTGGGACAGGGGAGGGTCAGGCTGGGTGGTAGGGGAAGGTTCTTCACCGGTGGTTGGGCATTGGGACAGGCTCCCCAGGGCAGTGGTCACAGCACCGAGCCTGCCAGAGTTCAAGTGTTTGGTCAACGCTCTTAGACATTGAGTCTGATTTTGGGGTGGTTCTGTGTGGAGCCAGGAGTTGGACTTGATGGTCCTTGTGGGCCCCTTCCAACTCAGGATATTCTATGATTCTAACCATTACAAAGAATATTTTTTTTTGCACAAAAACAGCTAGTTTGCTTCACAAAGCCACTGAACTGAAACACCACTTCATGAAGCATCTATCCTTTTGTCTATTTGTCAGTGCCTTTCCTCACAAATACCTACCTACCTGTAAGTGTAGATATAAACTCCCTGACCAGTTCCAACATTTCAAAGAGATACAGGGAGGTCCAGCATTTCAAGTTCACACAAGTTTCATGGAGCCTCGGTCTAGCTAAAGAAGAGAGGTCATGTTCCTACTGAAGGAAAAGCTGTGCTATGAACCCAGCAATGAACTTCCAGTGGGACTGCCAGCAGGTGGGTATGCAGATGCACACTGGTCACTCAGCAACTCAAAGCCAGCCACACAGAGTGGTTTGGTTTAGAAGGGACATTAAAGATCCCTTTAGACCCTTCTAGTCCAAATCCCCTGCCAGGAGCAGGGACATCTTTGACTAGATCATGTTGCCCAAAGCCACATCCAACCTGACCTTGGACACTTCCAGTGATGGAGCAGCCACAGCTTCTCTGGGCAACCTGTGCCAGTGCCTCACCACCATGTTAATGAAAAATTTCTTCCTTATGTCCAATTTAAATTTACCTTCTTTCAGTTTAAAATTTGCTCCTTGTCCTGTCATTACAGGCCCTGATACAAGTCTTTCTCCATCTTTTCTTTAAGCCCCCCTTATATACCAGAAGGCTGCAATAAGGTCTCCCTGTAGCCTTGTCTTCTCCAGGATGAACAACCCCAACCTCTGATTAAGGGACAGAAAAGTGCGAGGAAGAGACTCTGGAAGTGAAATAATACAATCGCTTAAAAAAGCTCCCATGTTCTGAGGAACTCCCTGCAAAAGTGCTTTAAGCAGACACAAGGTACATGGTTGATTATTTTTGTCAAGTCACTTCAGTAGCTTTGTAACTCATACACAGTCCATTAACAGAGTTCTTTGCATCTAAATCAAAGTAGAATTGGACCACAAAGTGGTCCGTTTGCTCATTTGAGGGAAAAAAAAATGCAAAGATCGAGAGAAGATAGGTGCTGACTTACTGCAGAGCCTCCAGAAAAGTACTGAGTAGATTTCTATTAAACAAAACACACACACACACAAAATGAAACAAAAAATAAAACAACAACAACAAAACATTGCAGAAGTGTGGGTAGTACCTACATCAGTAACTCGAGGTGGGCATTAGCAGCACATTAGTGACACCTATAGAAGAGCACTAAATTCAAAGGACATTACGAAGGAGATGAGCTCAAATATGAGCAGGAACATAACAACATGAAGAGAATCACAGCATAGAAATACATTTCAGTAGAAACAAGGAAAAAGTCAGATCTTGAAAGCAGTAATGATACCAAGGACCTGAGGATGACAGAAGACTGTGCAGTAGAGGTTGAAACCTTATACTTCAGAGCAGGAGAAGAGGAAGCAGCCACATTCACATAACCATGTCCTGTTTCATATTTGCATCTGGAATCTCCATAACCACTCACAAAAAAAAAAAAAAAAAAAAAGCTGGAGTTCATTCAGAAGAGAATGGGAAAGACTATTTACCCAGAAAATTATGTGAAGAAGATGTAGCTTAGCCAACAACAAATGAGGTAGCCTCAAAAAAACCTACTGAAATTTGAGGGAATCAAAGGAGAGAAACTAGGATACTACAAGTGCTGATGACTTAACTACAAAACAACAGTAACAACAACAAAAAACAATTATATCCAGATTTCTGCCCCCAAAATCTGTTTAGGGTGTCTCTCAGGCTGAATAACATTCTCCAGAAGCAGCACTGCCTCTGGCATTTCCAGTTAGAATGGATACAGAAGCTTCCTTGAAGCTTTGTAAGAATTTCACTGAAGTCAGCCGAGACACTCAGTGCTGGGAATGCTGGATCAGGTGTTAAGCAGAATTTAGACACAGAACACAAATTTTGCAGTAAATTCAGGCTTGAAAAGTTCATTTATTGACCCACATGTACATTTTTGAAACAATATAGGGTGTGAGTGGTGTATTTTTTTTTTCTCAACCCAAAGAAGTTACTTTTCTGCAACTGCATTTTGATACAGATTTGAACTTGCTGGTTTTGTATTCTATTATCTATAATATATTTCAACCTAACCAAAACGGTACAATTTTACAATCTTGAAAAGGCAGTATGAACTTGTGAAACTCTTCTGTTTATTTTTTTAATAAGGAAATCAACATATTCTCAGAATATTTAGATACTGACAACTGGCAAAAAAAATAATCTGTCTGCTGTTCTATTGATTCACCTTGTAATAGAAAGGAAACAGAGTTGAAAGAGCTAATGTGGTCTTTTTAATCTCTAATTTCTAGGACTTTGTACATTTCCTTCCTCTTTTCCATTTTTACAAGAACCTTGGCATTATCTTTAAGTTAGGGAGAGGAGGAATGTTTTAGAGATTTTTTTTTTTTTTAATTATTATTGAGATAATGAGTAAGTTAACTAGGTAAGAGAAAAAGGAGGTCAAATAGTATTCTCTAAGATACAGTACTTGTGTTTTTTTTCTTTTTCCTTCTCTCCAGTACTCTGTATTGAAATCTGAAAAGCCCTTTTTCAGATTCTGCACTTTGCCATTGCACACGTAATAATAGGACACTGGCCTTTGATACAATTCTCTCCAGGGAACAAAAGCTTCCTTTGGCACAACTACAGCCACTGCTTGTTGTAGGTTACACATGTCTTTCCAGTCAAGCATGATTAATAACTGTTAAAAAAAAAAAAATGCTCATGACCCATGGCAAGTATTCTTTCAACTATAATACCAGCATTATGGGCTCTGAATCTCAGTAATTTTAAAATGTGCTTCTACAATGGAACTATAATTTAATTACTTTTTCTGCAGCCTGTTCCATTTTGTTTCATCACTTTGATTGCACCATGCGCTTGGCAGCTTATGGAAGACTGCATCTGCCTCCAGGATTATTTCACTAGGCTCTTTCGACATCTGTTTCTGAAAATGACTTTATTTGCAGTGGCATAAAGAATAATCAGAGACTTGTTTAATTCAGATAAATTGAAAAAGAGAGAGACACAGAGACAGAGTTGGAGGGAGGGAAGAGACAGGGGAAAAAAGAGAAAGCAAATCTAAGCTGCACACTGCAGAAGACATCAAAATAATCTGAGCTGCTCCTGTGCTTCTGAGAATGCTGTTATCTGATGGATGATACGAAACATGAAAAAGATGAGTCACTAAGTCACTTTCCTTTTTATGTTTGGGTGGAGTTCTTAGATGCAATACACGAGACATCCTAGCTAAAGCTTTGCTTTGAGCTTGATCAGTTTAATATAATTTTCATGAACTCCATTTGCAAATCCATCCCCTAAGACCACAAAGCAGTCCGAAATGACCTGTGGCAATTGACAAAAGTCCCTACACTGAAGTGGATATAGGCAAGCTCCAGCGTGAGCTGATATCCTTCCAAGCGAGGCTGCAGCAGACACCTGTTGCAGTGCCATAATACAGACTGCTGAGCACACGGCTCAGCAGTGACTGTGTTGGATAACATCCGCACACCAGCAGACGTGAACTGGGTCACCTGTGCATCAGAAGAACAAGCGCAAGGCATCTAGAACAGGCCAGTGCCTGTATCGGCTTGTACTCAACACAGTGCAAGTCACCACTGGAGACTGCAGATTATTTTTGTGTTATGGGTGGGTTTTTACTAAGCTTTCTGGCACACCATGGCAAGCATTTAAAAACATTTTCTCTAACAGATCACAGATATTGGTTAGGTTTTGTTCTGTTCTTTATTATTTGCTCAGGGCCAACAGATCCATTAGCATCCACATCCGAAAAAAGGTTGTGCTACAAGAATGCACCCCTGGCAAGGGTACATGTAGACCAAGCCATAGAGCCTGGCTTTAAGGACTAGGATCACCTAAAGTCAAAGCACCTGGTGGGCAGTCCATAAAGATTACATGCAAAAGCAATCTCCAACGTGCTCTAGGTTTAGAGAGCTTAAAATCCTGCCTTATTGCTCCTTCCCTTCTGGAGATATTTCCTCTGTCTTATTTGCTGGTCTTTTGGGCTCTATTGCTGTAGCAAGCATGTCAGGAACAGTCACACGTGTCAGGAACAGTCTCCCTGAACAGATTATCTGAAAAGAGGCCGTTCATCTCTCAAAACAATACTGAAAAAAAATATCTTTGTCCTCATAAGTAATAGGTAACATGCAAACACACAATGGCTGGGCCTCAACAACCTAGTTATAGCCTGACTGCCGCAGCTGTGTAGCCTTAATTAACTGTCACAGGCATTTGGGCTTTCCCTTATCTTACGGCCAGCCTGCAGCTTGCCTCCCTCATCTGCCTTGAAGTCCCAGCTTCCTCCTGGGGCTTCATCCATTCAGTGCAAGTTAACTCCCCACACCCCAAAGATGTGCTCTTAGAGGTGCCCAGGCACTATGCTGCTGTCCCTGTGGGAAGGCCACAAAAGGAAAAGCCAAAAAATTCCTTCACTTGTTTATTTCACTGCTCAACTTTCCTGAGCACAATACAGCAGGTGAGCTGAGGACCTTGAAATGCTCAAAGCTTCCACCCACTGATATACTTAGAGGCACTACGAGAAGCAAAGCTCCTTTGGCAACCAGTGTGTCTCGCAAGCTGGCAGGCTTGACAGACTACATTTGGGAGCCTGGTTATTTTTATAAAGGAAGCTCAAAAGCAAATATCTCAAAGCTTTCGGAAAACAACCATAGATCTTGTTCAAAAACAAAACCATAAACAAAACAAAAAAACCAGCAAAACAAAAATATACAGCTAATGAAAAGGAGGAGAGTCCTCAAGGTAGAGTATATTGCTGGGGAACTATCTGAAACTCAAGAGAACAAGGTTCTCGCTCCTTCTTCCTAATCAACCTCCCAAATAGAAATCTTATGAGGAAGAGGGGAATATTTGACAGAAGATATCATCTGTTCACAGAAGATTTCTATTTCGGAAGCCATCCTGAAGAGAGATGCAGTCCAGTATCAGTGCATGACTGAAAATTTCATTAACAGAGATTATTAACCATTATGATTATTATTCTTTTTATTTTAGAACCATTCACTTCCTCCCCTTCACAAACCCGGGCTGTAATACAGCAGTTGCGTTGGGCCAATGACCAAGCAAAGAAGCTATTTATTGCTTTTTTAGAGCTTCAAAGTAAACTATACCTAGCATAAGACATGCAGGTGGTTATTATAATTTGTCAAGGCTCTGTCCTCTTGCCGGTATTACCAAGGAACAAGAAGCAGTCATGCTTAATTGGAATTTCTCCCCAACGGACGTGTAAGAAGATATTATTTTACAGCCAAGGTGAAAATAGGTTTGCCTCTGAAGTATCAGTTGTTCAACATTATTGCACAATCAGTAGATGTCTTTGTTGTAGTGCTGATCAGATATGGCTTGGTAGCACCACAGAAGGTTTCATAAAAAGTGTACTTAAAGACACTCAAGATAAGTGTTTGAACGAATGGATGTTTACCTTAACTTACATGACCCTGGGACAAAGCTTTCAGGCTGTTGGTAGCAACTGCAGACAGAAGACATTGCAAGCCCTTAAGCAATGATCACAAAATAACTGTTTTCAAGGTCAGGATCAATCCAGGACAGAAAAGCTCTTTACTCAAATTGTTTAAGAGAACAACATGGTTGCAAGTTTTTTTGGCTGTACTGATGTGTTTGGATGCTGGTGCTAGCACCTGTCCAGATGTTCAGAAGTTGGTTATGTACTTCGGTAAGCTACTGAGACAGTGATGGATGGGGACTTCTGCCAGCAGGATGCAGAAAGGGAAGGCAGAAAGAGTGAGACACCGAGGGGGCAGAGGTTCGTGTGGGGCTGACTTGTTTTCATACTAGAGAAGACTGGAGAAGCCTGAGTGGAATGGGTAAAATGGTGGCACTGAGTCAGGGAAGGGCACTTTTACCACCACCTGAGAAGGACAGAAAATGCCTGCAACACAGGTCTCCTGGCACCACAAGATCACTGCTTTGCACAGGATTGCATTTAAAGCAGAAGCTCCCTCAGCGTGGTAACAGAGCTATCCCGTGTCTATTTTCAACTGTCTGTAACAGAGTTAAGTTCACTTCTACGGCTTCAGCTGTATGAAAATGGTTTTAACTACTTTTTCTGAGCTCTTTGTGAGTTAGGCTGTGACACAGTAAATCTTCTTCAACAGAATTACTGGACGGTGATTATCAAAGTGTTAATGTAGGTCATTTGCATCTCTACTTTTTGCCTTCATTTAAGAAAAGCCAATGATGCAATGTAAGAAGAGGTGAGAGCTATAGCTGTACTATTTCTCATTTGGTCTTTTCTTCCAAAGAAGCTAGAAATGAATTCCCTCCCTCCCCAGTGGGGGCTGCTTACCATGTGCTAACTGCCTGCCCTTAAGGACTCAAGCTAAAGTCTCTTCTGCCACCCCAGGCTCACCCACAAGCACATGAGATCCACCTCAGGAAGCAGACATAAGAACAGTTCCTACTACCTCCAAGACACTTCCACTGAACTCCAGCAGAAAGTCAGGTTATGCAAAAGCACAACCTGTTTTTTAACCACCAGCTTGCACAAGGCAGGGCATAGAAGCTTTTACTGAGGACACTAAAGGTGACAATGGTAACACTTCCAATAGCAAAATCAACATATGTCAACTGAAGTAGCAGAGATGCCTGCTAGGCGTTGAGACACTGGCAGCCAAACCAACATGCCCCCAACTCTTGCTACAATAAAATATGTCTGCTTTTTTTTTTTCTTTCTGGAGTCTCCCAGTTACACCCAGTGATGCATCTGAAGAGCTAAACTGCTCAACAAAGTTACTTTCAGGTCAGCAAAGGAGGACCACACTGCAGCATATTAACTGTTCCCCTTCCTTTTCCCCTTGATATACTCCATACAAATCACCCATTTTTTTCCTCGCAGCATTTAAGAAAAGGTACTTATAAATTGCTTTCTGATGCTCCATTTCTCAACTATTTAATTGATTTTCATCTACAGCTTATGTATACATCCTTGAAGTGAAATCCATTAAGAGCTGCTGAAATTAAAACGGGTGCTCTTTGTCATGGGCAGATCTAGTTCTCATCTACAGTTATTTTCCACCTCAATAGGGGAAGTGATAAGATACGGAAAGAAAATAATCAGTGTGGGAGGCTTCACTGTGCTCTGCTTAATTACCCGCTGTTCAATATGTGGCACACACAGTAGTGGGTGCCTTCATGTCCACACACTTACTTGCATATAAAACCTATGTGCACTGGTAACAGTTGATGTATTTTCTGTAAACCGGGGTATAGCGACACAGCATTGCCAAGAGGATCTAATCTGCATTCATTTATGAAACAAACCAAGATTTTCACAGACTGCAAGAGCTCCCAGCCTTTTTAATACTGAGTTCATGCACAGGCTCTTTTTCTTCAGGATCTAAATCTTCAGTTGATATCATAAGGTGAAGTGCTGCCTCTGGACAAACACAAGCAACAACGTTCAGTCGATCTGTCTAGTGTCTTTCTGCTCTGTATTGTAATATAAAACCAAGATCATTAAGAGATCGATCATGCAATTCATACACACATTCATTCTCATGTAGCCCTAAATGCATAAAAGTGCTTGTATTAGCTACAAAATTCCCTCAATGCTCAGAGATAATATTCCGATCACATAAAATGCAGCAGCAACTGCTGTTTTATCATACAGCCGTTCCATACACAAATGTCAGATTATGCATTGTTCTTGCCACTGCAAATGTCAGTCTGGATCATTCACAGGCTACAGATGTGCCCCAGGTTACCCTGAGACCTCTGTGGAGCTGCGGCATGAAATTTCAGCACTGCACAGGGTGAAAAGCCTTTATTGCAATGATAGTGATAGGCAAGGACACTTGTCTTTCTGGCACGATACGTGTCTTCTGGCAAGGATACGTGTCTTTCTGGCACAAAACAAGTTGAAGTAAAATTCTAGTCTGTGAGCTTCTGACCCCTACAGTAAACCATCAAAGAAAAGCAGGGGAGGGCAACTTCAGTGGATGTGTAAAATTCTTGACCTAGCCCCTCTGATCTGTGGGCATGGGTGAGTGGGCAGTGTAAGACCACAGGTGGGGCTCTTCTAGATACAAACTGAACCTTTATGGATGGAGGCCAGACATCTAAGAACCATGGAAAGGAAAAGAGCACAATGTTTTGTGGCTGACTTCTACTGTTCCTTTACTGTTCCTACTGTGACCTGTTGATTATAAAAGGATGCTGGTGAACGTCTTTAAGATAAGAAGGTAAAAGAGAGTATTTTAGGTAAGGGTAACAGGCACAGAATGTTACACATCATAAAAGGAATATTAAATGTTACCTTCTGTTTCCCTTAACTTCCTTGTACTCTAAATAGGAAAGGTGGTGAATGACTCTCAAGGATTTCCTGGGTTTCACCACCAGCCTCCAGGTGCCTATGCTTCACAATTTTGTATTGCAACAGATTTGGTTAATAGCAAATCTGAAAAAAAAAGATTTAGGCAGCCTGAAAATGCTGAATCTTATCATTTTGTGATTTTGTGGTAGTATTTTTTTTTTCCCAAGTCAGACAAACATAAATTCCCTTGAAGTATTAGGACCTTGGAGAATAATTACACAGGTAATTTGTTATTACGGCTAGCTGAATAAAACCTCCAAAAAGTCTAACACCATTGCCTCCCAGAGTATTTCTTCCAAAACAAAGCTTCAAATGCTAAATGAGGCCTAAGGCATCCTGTTTTTGTATGAGGTGCATATGTTGGTAATGGAGGGATATCCACAGTGATATCCCCAAGCCCTACGCAAGCTAACAGCACCTCTCATTCCTCCTGGTCACACTGCCTGTTTCCTTCCGAGCACACACAGCCTGGCAAGGAAGGTCTCAGCCAGACAGTCAAAAGACTCAAGCCCTAATATTCTGAATTTTTCCAAGCTATTTTGTTAATAATTCATAAATGTGAAACTGCACTATGACTCCTATTTACCTAAATATTTGCCAAGCATCCGCTATTCCCAGATATTTTCACTATGAAAAAACAACAAAATCCAGCTCTCTAGGGAATGCAGATAAAAGAGAGAATCACAGTACTGAAATGCTACTGTACTCCAAAGATGTTTGAGAAGACCAACAGAAACAACCGCAAAGCAACAGAAGAGTTGTAAGTATGAAATGTAAAGACGATGACTAAGTACTTAAGCAGTACTTTTCTGCTCATGCAAATACATAACACAAGTCATTCCATTTCTATTCCCTTAATGTCTGAAGCTGATGTAGAAGAACAGTCACTTCCCCACTTCTCATACCCTCCTTCCCATTTCCACTTCCCCCACCCATACACACACACGGCAGTTGCTGACATTCAAGCAGTTCTAAAAAAAGACTGTTTTGCTATGAAGCTATTGGAAATACATAATGCAAAACTCTTACCTCCTCCTTACTGATGGACACAACCTAGCATGACTTCACTAGCGGACTGAATACACCAACAGCTGTACTCTTTCATAAAACAAGACACAGTGTTGCTAATTTTGACACCAAAGTCATCATCCTTTCAGATGACATACTTTAAAAAAATAAGAATCTATGGAGTGGAGGATAAAATGACTCACGTATTTTAGCAAAGCGTAGACTTGCAACTCCAAGTCACGTAGATTTGGCAGAAAGTAAATTTGTACACAGCCTGTTACAAAAGACATCTTGTTGGTCTCTCCCACAAATGCATAAGTCACTAACAGGCTACTTGAGAAACAGCTTTTTCAAGGAAAACTGAGTTTTTCTATTGTTGTTTTTTCTTCTTTTCAACAAAGAGTCTTATTTTGTCACATGAAGGACACTCCATATTCCACTTCAAAACTCTGATCGCAAAATGCATTTGCAGCACGTATTAGAACCACAAAGCTTCTTCATAAGGAGACAGACGTCTGTCCTGAATGAGCTGACAGTCAGTGGATAGCATGTAGCTGCTAGAATTACCAAAGCGTGAGCCCACTTGCCAGGCTCTCTCCCCTTCCCCCTTTTCAGATCTGGGCAAAAGAGCTGCAGTCTGAGCTCTGAGAGAAAACTTCTTCCTTTCCTCAGCCCATTATCCCTTGCTCTGAAGAGAACAGAGCTCAGCACGAGCAGTGAACTCAAGTATGGAGAGACGACTGGTGTAAAAATGCTAGCAATGACAAAGTAATTGACAAAAGATAGGCAGGAAAGCCCTATACCAATGGCACCTGCGCTGCAGAAAATGGTAGAATTACATTAAACTCCAAGTTCAGATGGGTGAAATTCCTTGAAAGTCCCTGAACCCAGTATTTTCCATCAGATAGGGGCTGTTGGAATATACAGAAACTTGGTGCAAGGGCACATGTGAACTAATGATACCTGAATCCAACTGCCTATATCCTGCACTACCGGGGTCTCATAGTTTCTGCAGGAATTTGGGCCAAGCAGAGCCTCGCTATTTGGACCTATGCATCCTATGACTACACCCTTAAGGCTCATAATCTCACATCCCTGCTTTCACGGTCAAAAACAGTGCTGCAAATTGTTCAGATATTTAATACAATAACATCCCATGTACTTAGCCAGCTTATAGCAAGGGGACAAAAGACCTTCCCAGTCTTTGCAGGTAAGTTATGACTGTAACAGCTAGGCAGGAGCAAATTAAATCGGAACAACAGCCACTTCTATCAGTAGCCTTGAGTGTTAAAGTAATAGTCTGCACAACTGGCCTCCTAGAAAGGCCTACTTCTAGAAGGCTTTATAGAAAGGCCTACTTCTGTACTACCAGTTTCTGCTGGCATTGGTTGTGAATGGGCAAGAAGTTGTAATTTGAAGTGCTAAAGCTCTACCAGTGTAACCTTCCAGGCCAGTACATGGTCAAAACCATGTCCCTCAGTAACAGTGCACTGTGAGTACAGTGCTGTAATGAGCTAGTGCAAGCCACAACCACACAAGGTGCGCACTGATGGTATGGTGCTGTGGATTTACAAAGCCATCCTAGTGTTTACATCACCTGAGCATCATGTGGTCTTAATTTTGGTGGGACTGCTTAAGTGATTAAAAATACACAGGATTGGGCCTTATTGTTATGCTGGTAACGTTACCTTCAACTTCGCAAGGTGAACAGCCATTTACATCTTTAGTAGATTAGAAGTGTTGGCTTCACTTGAGTTTGTATTTCAAACAAATTTAATTTGGAGGATTTTGTGTCCCTTTTGTTTGTGGTATGCTAAAATCTAATCCACTTATTTTGGTGCATGTCCCCTGCTTTAAGATGCTTTATGACTGCGCACTTTTTGCAATACGTTTACAATTTATCATATGTTGGCACTGAAGGAGATTAAATCCAAAATCCTGCGATATTGTGGCAGTTAAGTGATCACTATGAACTCTGGAGTGAGTTCAACCAGTGCTTGTCAACAGTTTGACAAATACAGTGTTTTTATTCTGCTGGTAAATTGTCTGTAAAGAAAATAAAGTTTTTATAAGTATATTTGCCATTCCCAGGTGTATTGGGATTGATTTATTTGGCTACAGGTTTATCCTGTTCACTGTTAATAAAAAATGTACTGGACAACATACCACATTTTGTATTCAAGGACAGCTGTGAGTGCAACAAACTTTGTTTACTCCATCATAGGGCAGCCTGGTTCAAATTAATAAAACAAAATAAAGTGTTTCACTCAACTGAATACAACCTGGTTTATAAGAACCTTCTAAATGTACTGATAAATCCACATTAAAAACAACTTCTAATTTAAGAGGTCACCACTCTATGAAGCTTTGGTTTCATGTGTACTGTAACTAGCCTTTCTAAAGACTGATTATCTTTTAAATGTGGGCATGAAGCTAAAGTAATATTTTCATGTCCATGAAATAAAAAATAATAATTTCAAATTAATTAAACATTCTCTATGTATGTACATATGTATTTAAGAACTGTAAGCAACCATGAGCCAGTTCAGCTCACACTTGCAACCTGCTGGTAACACGGCAGGCAAGGCTGTATGCACGCTGCACATCCTTATCATCATCAATATGCATGCCATTACATTCACGACCTTAGCAGTCCCCCAGGTAACCTGACAGGTAAGGAGGACCATTTCATTAGAAGATGTTGAAAGTGCTTTGTTTCCATAGAATATTTAGGCAGTGACAGATAAAGATCTTTCCAACAATTCTCCTTTCTCTTTGTTTCATTATACAATACCCAAGAAGATGCAGTGTAAAACACTGCCACATCAGAGCAGTAGCACTGCACACCTCCACCCTGTAAAAATGAAAGCAGTTACAGAAAATTTTTATATGATGGCAAATGCAGTTTAAGAAGTTCCCATCCTCTTTTCTTTATATGTGCTTCTTTCCAGCAGTCCTCTATTCACCACCCCCCAGTCATGCTGATGCAACTACAAACTGAACAAAACTGTACTGAAGTGATTTGACTTGAAAGCCAAACCAAGCCAACCAGCCACCACCACCAGTAACAAAAAAAAAACAAACATAGCACAACCTTGCAACCAATCTGCTGGTACAACATGGAAGTGTGTGAACAATGCATGAATGATAAGTTATTTAAATGGACTTGCTGAAAATGTTTGTGTCTCCATACCTGGTTATACAAAATGGACAACACCGAAGAATTAGATGTTGATTTTTTTTTTTCCTTGAAGTTTTGCCCATTTCTACTTGGCCAGAGTAACAATTTTCTGCTGTTTCTTAGGGACCACTGGACAACCTGGTATCTTTCTGTGACTCCTTGCTGTTTTTCAGTCATGCAGCCTCACTTCCAGGAAGGAACAAGTTTGTGGAGCTGAATTCTTGACAGCCTTAAGAGCAACTATCTTTTGCTTTAGCAAAATAAGAGGAGGCATCATTTCTTGCTATTGCTATCTTCATCAGTCTTAGAGCTGTAATGCTGGTAGTTAACCTAAATGTAAAGATGTGTCAAATCTGGAGGTTAAATTACTCTGCAAATTTTCTTCAACAACTTCTGCATCAGGTCACAGGCATGATTTTTTTTTTTTCTTTAAGAGAGCAGTGTACAGTGTTTTTCAGTTACCTATGGCAACTAAAAGATAAATACAGACTGTAAAAGCCAAAAAATATATTTATTTTGATTTCTTATATTAATTATGACTGTTTAAGAAAATTTAAGCTCTATTGCAAACACATTTTGTTCAATGAATGAAAATGTTCTTTCATGTTTCTGAAATGTTTAAAATCCCTAGAGGGAAGATAATGTGTAAGCCTTATTTTTTAAATTACCACCTCCTCATCCTTAGAGAAACAGTACACAAAATGCTTACGGAGAATTTTAATAGAGACACTATTTCTCCATTAAAAAGTATTTTTGTTTCCACCCATTTTAGAAAAGTACTTGGGCCCAAATGTTACCAGGTGAAATTCAACAGCAGATGTCCTGTCAGTGGAATGCCAGCAAAGCTGAATTTAATTCAGTGATCCGCTGGCACTCCAGCATAAATGGCTCAGTGTTAACTGAATTCTCCCTGCTCACCTGAAGTGGATTTAAACTCATTTTTGTCTTGCAGGAAGAACCACACAAGAGCAATCTGATTAGTTCAGAAGCTGCTAGAATGGTTAAAGGAGGATGCTTAAACTGAAGTGTGTAGCAAGGAACAACAGCTAGTACCAGCAGGATTCTTGCTTTTTTCACCAAAGACCAGGAAGTAAACTTTACCATTTCTTTTCTGTGTCATTGTCCTGGCGTGCCTTTGTATAACAATCTCTTTCTGACCATTTTGCTAATGTGGTAATTCTTTGCTAATTCTTTTGGAGATGGGCTGAGGCCTGAGCTCAGACACCTGAAGCGGCGTTTCTTCCTATCCAAACCCACAAGTAGAATTATTTTTACCAAGCACCAGCAGGCAGACCTAACCTTCAAAACTGAGCCTTACTTTTCTCTCCCCCAACAGACAAAGTATAATTCCCTATAGTATATTTTAATAGTGTTCTGCTTGTTATACTGCTCTAGATCAGAAGAAAGTTGCTGCTTCAGGTTAGCTGCAGAACTCTTGCCAATGACCACAAAATCACAAAGGTTTAAGTAGCTAAGGATTGCATGCTCCTAACATCTCCTCAGAGGTGCCGTCATCCTCAGTAACACACTGGTTCAAGCTCAGGACTACACCCTGCCCACTAAAAACCTGCATCGACACCGGTGCCTGGCTCTAGGCTCCACAATTTCCTTTGCTGTCTTCTGCAGGGCTGGTAGTCTGGTGGCCTCCCACCAACACCATCTTTGGACCACCTTGAATTTTTCTAAGTCTTCAAGCCTAGACAGACTTCTCTGCCTGCATTACAACTACGGAGAATGACCATTTCTCATCACTGGCTTGCACCCTCCAGACTTGGGGTGGCAACATGCCCAAAGCTCCGGCAGTCCCGCAGCTGGGCTCTCCTGCAGCCATTGCAGCAAAGCACACGGAGTTGGGAGCCCTGGGGAGCAAGGTCAGCCTGGCTTGCCCATGGCTGGCAGGAAAGGATATGCCCTGTTGGACTTGTCCCTTCCCACGCTGCCCAGAGCCAGTTCCTCATCCTGCTGCCTTTCCTTTCCCTGTAGCCCTGGGGCAGTGCCAGCAGTGAGCTCTCCTGCCTCAAGTTCATCTGACTTAAACACAAGACTGTCATTTCCTTTCCTGGAGTCATTCTCCCTCTTCATCGCACAATTGTCAATTCCTAGATTAACTTCTTTGACAACATCCTCATTCATTAAATCAAACTGATTCATGCCCTGAACACTGCTCCTCTCAAGCCCAAAGGGAGTGCTGTTTCTCTGGAAAAACTACTGCACTGTTGTTATTCAGGATCGTAACACAATACGTATGTATACGTATGCGTAACAAGGCCAAGTTGAAGGCACGGAAGAAACCACTCATCTGGCTTTCCCTAGCTTCCAAGAGCTTATTTCTGCCACTTTGCGGTTCTTCTCATGTTGGTTTTCAGTGCAACACTACATACATTTTTGTTAAGCGCTGACAGTGGGGTTAGAGCCATAATGGAAACAGATATGAAGAAGTGTCTGTCTTGAGGAATATCCTTTCAAGGAAAAAAAAAAGAAATAGAGAGAAAAAAAAGATGTTTAAAGAAAAAAAGCCTGACCTCCTTTGGCCTCTCAGAATATCATGATCTTCACCTCACACTGCCAGCAACGTTAAACCTACAGACATCTCTCAGCCACGCAATGCTACTAGGGAACACAAGGGAATCTCTTCATCAAAAAATAAAGCGAACCACCTACTAAGTCTGTATAGTTACCAATCTACCGCGTAGCAACATTTACAGCACAGATGTAAAATCCCCAGGATCTTGCAACCTTCATTCATAAAAAGTCTTTTTTTCTTTTCTTTGAGCAAGTGACTTGCACAAGGACTCAGTATGGAGGCTATGCCTTAACATTTACTTCATTAAGCTTCATCAGCCTAATCAATATCACTTCCACTTTTGTTCTGCTTTACAAGTAGTGTCACATAATGCACAAGTCATCGCACGCCATGAGTTTTTTTAAACGAGCCCCAGCTGCACTACATGCAAAGTACCAGCACTAGGAAAAGGCAGTACCACCTTCAGTTCTGCCCTCTCCTTTCCTTCAAGGCAGTCCTCTCCCTGCTATCCTCAGTATGTTCCCGCTTCTAAAAAGTGCAAGTTTAATATGCTGAGAATTTTAGGCACTCCAACAATTTGTAAACAAGTTTGAGCTGCTGAATATAAGGGTCAGTCTATGCTAAATTAAAAAGAACTGAATATTCATTTATTTCAAACAAAGATGCTTTGTTCCCTGAAGTTGTTGCTATGCACATTGATGCAGGAACATAGCTTGATCACAGGAAACAAGAAAGTTTTGTAGTTTGCTTATTTATTTATTTTTTTTTGCTTACAAACACAGACCTGTTCACAGTGGTCACAAAGGCATCACTTGATTTTTCACCACTATCAGTAATGAAACAACCTTTTCTTGCTAACAGCTAGTGCTGCACAGTTAATACACAACTGTAACCCAACAGACCTGTCTTTATGGATTTTAGGGCTGGAAAGCCTGGTTTTTGCACAGTGTTTCAGGCACTGAAATGGTACCAGTGATCGGCAGGGGCCGATGGCTTATAGTCCATCCAGCCACAGCTCTCCACAGCTGGTTCACATGGTGCAAGACAGCCCAGACCTGCTCAGGCAGCTTCCCATGGCCTTTTGCTATCCATTTTGGACACACTGTGAGGTTCTCCATAGCATAAGGCAAGGATACCTCAGAAAACCAAACTCCCCGGTCCGTGTTTGTGTCAGGAGTGATAAAACTGGAAGCAGAGGCCCAAACCCTGTAAACATCAGTCTGCAACCATTGCACTTGTGCAGGTGTGAGCACAGGAAGGCAGTCAAAGGAGGTCACTGATCTCAGACCAGACATGGGACAGCTGTGGGCATTTCAACAACATAGCCTGCTTTCATTTGTGGTCATGCAGATTTAAGTACCCACTTGGACGTGTTCCTTTACCTAAGGAAAATTATCCTGTAAAACACATGCTAATAAATAAATAAATTATTAGAGCAGAGACATGGATATTTCAAATGACATCAGGAGCAGAGGCAAAGAAAAATATTCCTTGCTTTTGAGTGTGTCTTCAATGAGAAACTCAAAGCCTGGGAACTTTAGTCTCTCTTCTTTGACCCCAACAAACTGCGTCATCATTTACCTGGGCATCAGAGAAAGTCAGCTACTGCTGCCCTTCTTCAACTCCACCCGAATTCCTCTTGGGTTTGCAGGCAGGGCAAGAATGGGAACTTGAGGCTGGAGAGGCATGAAAACTTACTCAATCCCCTTCCCAGAAAAAGACTGTACTAAGCATCTTGCTTTAAGACCGCCCAGGGTATGCAGGTATTGTCTTAGTCTCTGCTGGAGCATAAATGATACACATGATGTGAGGCACCAAGTGGCTTAGCAACTGAGGAATAGCAAGCAATGCAAATAATTTCATAAACCAGCAAGCACGAAAGGGGATATCATGCTGTGGCCAGAAGACTATCAATGACAGTTTGGAAAGAGTACTTTTCATCTGACAGCTATAATTCTACTTGATTTTGTCATGCTGACTTACCGTACTTTACAGACTTACTCTGAAAGCAACCTCGTTCATCAGTTACCCTCCTTTGGCAGGGGGAAACTACAATATGACTGCCATTTATATGAAAGAAAATAGGTATCAGTTAAAAGTTTGGATAGACTGCTTATCTTAAGGACTTCTTCCAATAAAATGAGTCAGATGAGCCTCTCTGACATCTACAATGCCACCTTTCCCTGAATGTTTGTATTTAGTCACATTGTGTATCAGGTGACATCCAAAATGCACCCGATTTGCTCCCAACAAATCTGCGAAACCACTGAAACAGGCAGACCACGATGACCTTCAGTGGTTCGACGACAAAACAACATCCATTCACTTTAACCTGCAGCATGCTTCTAAACGTGTCCTTAACACGGTGTTAGCTGAGTATTCACACATAGACTTGTTTAGGCTGCGGAATCAGTGTAAAATGAGAGAAAACAGTGTTGCCTTAACATGATGTCATTACCCAGGAGGCTTTCCTTCCTTCTTTTTTTTTTATTTTTCTCTGCAAAGAAAATCTGGCTGTCAAGAGTCAGTCTAAACTCAGATTAAAATGTTGATGAGATTTCAGTAACAGAGATGTCTCGTTCTTTTCCAAGCTTTGCAGTAACTAGAAATAATCCTTCTCACCAAAAAAAAAAAAAAAAAGAAAAAAAAAAGGCCAATTTATAAGATAGGGAAGCTTGAATTACAATCAATACTTCACAATCTTCTGTCCGCTACCCTAATGTATGGGGACTAAAATAAACTAGAAAGTCAAATTCTCAGGATGTAAAAAACCACCACCAACAGAGCTCTTGCTTGTCTGCTTTTCTTTCTTTTTTTTTTTTTTTTTTCTCCTTGGCTCTTCAGTTTGGTTCTGCTCTGTTAAGCTAGGATGAAATCACACCAAACACTACACTAACGCTTCTGTTAATTAACAACATGCTTCCCAACTGCACTTTTCATTCCCACAAAAAGTGCTGCATTTTCACAAAGTATCACTTGTAGTAAGGCATTCAAACATGCTAATCGCAGCTTTGCCTCCCAGGGAGATGGATGGGCTTACTCTGCATTAGTTAAAGGCTTCGGAGTTGATTTCCTGTTATTACCGCTATTATAACAGTTTGAAAAAATTAGAATTTGTTTTATTTTTGCAAACTTGCACAAATTCAGCTCAAGAGCAGATAAAAAAGATATCCCAATATGCTCTCCAAAGATAAAAATAACCCAACTAGGTTTCCAGCTATCTTACAGAAATGCAGATAGGAGTGGGCTGAGAAAAAATATCCTTCAGACATCTCTGTCTTTTTGCGCATCACAGAAACGGAAGACAGGGTACTCTGCTTTGGCTATGATGGAAATGGGACAGAGAAACAATTAAAAGACTGTGCAAATCAGATGCAATTGCAAATTGCAGCATACGCAAATTGTTCAGTATAGCTTCCTACAAACAATGCATAGTCATTTTTTTTTATGATCCTCACTTGTCTTGTCATTGAGTATTTCAGGCTTTATTCCTCTTCCTTATTTTAATCCAGTTGCTGGGTAGTAATAACAAAGATCGAAAAGTTTAGTCACAAGACAACAGGAACTAGGACTTCATTATTGCAAATTCTTGTTTACTGCAGACACTGACGTATGTGAATAAAGAATCTGGGTCAACAAAGCACAACAGAGGATGCTACCTGTCTTTGTACTGAATAGCAGGCAGCTGGGAAATCAGCAAGTTCTAGCACAAAAACAGTAGGAATCTGCTTCAATGAGATGATTCATTTCTTTAGAAAGGCATTTCAGATGTTCAGCCAAAGTGAGAAAAGTTGGTGCTTCCTGTTGAATTAATGTTCCACTGTCTGGAAAACTTCCAATAGATCTAGGAATCTGTGGCAACTATTTCTACACCCATGCAGCAGCGAGATTTGTCTTGCTAGGCACCTTTGAATTCTAACCACAGCAGTACTGATTGTATTGCTAAATATATTAGCAAGCGTCTGGACCTGTGGGCCTGGGAGAAACCACTCATCAGAACAGTTGTCCATTGCTAGATAGGGAAAGAGAGAGAAAAGATGCCTCAGAGAACACATTATTTGGAAACTGCCTGGGAAGAGAAGCTCCAGGGATCCTGCTCTATTTTGAAAACAGCTGCTCTACAGATGACTTATGATAATTTGCCTGGAAGATTCTAGGGTAATGTTGATGCAATTTTTGATCATGTGTAAGTGGTAGGATATTGTACAACATGGAAAAAAAAAAAAAAAAAAAGACAAAAACCAGGCCACTGCATGAAGATAATGTCTGGAGTGCATCAGGAGTGAGTTAACAGCAGACAGAGAAATGAATAGAATAGAAGCCAGAGAGCCCCAGACCAATTTACAATGAGTCATCATTCTCCAAAATAACAAATCAACATAGACAACATATCCAGTCATCTTCTAAGCCATACAGCAGGTTGTGAGCCAGATCTTGGAAAGAGTATTTTATCTTGAAATTTTATGCTTGAAACTGAGCATTAGGATGAGGTTTTTTGTTTGTTTGTTTTCCAGTGAAATAGGTGCAGCTTATATTTATTTCAATAAACAAACATATTTAATTATATGTTACTTGTTGCAAAGATGTAGCCCAGCTTGAAGATATCATGCATTGAGTTGGACGCTCTTCAGAAGTTCAAACATGCCCAATACATTATGCATTATTAGTCTTCTTGTTGTATTTATACACACATTATTCAAAAGAAAAAGCTAGCAGGAAAAAAAATATAAAAGCTTCTCTCTGAAAATGCATGCATAAATTTAATCACATATACCAAACCTTTACTGCCTCAGACTCACTAAATGTTGTTTTCAACGAGACTAATAAAAGCCTAGTGTAAATTAATTCAGTTTATTTGTATTACTGCATAGGGAAGGGCAAGGAATATTAGACTCCAAACTCCAATGCTAAAAATAGTTAGATAAATTTGCTCTAGGTGTTTTAAAAATAGGATCATATTTTAAAAGAAAAGAAATAATTATAAAAGTCTTCCTCCAAATCCATACTTTCATCCAAAAGTTAAGTTCCTGAAAATTAAAAGCCCAAGACTCGTCTTGTGGAAACCACCAGGAGCTTTGCCATTAGGATAACTGACAGCACATCAATGGAAGCAGAAATGGTGGATAAATTAAACGTCTAGGAGCACACCCTCATTTAAAAAGACACAGTAAGCATAAGATTAATTTGTTACAATTTAGATGTTAGGTGTTACAGAGTCAATTAGTGAAATGAAAAGTTAGGGCAAATCCATCACTGCCAGTTAAGACGTATTAAAGATAATACTGTCTCTTTGGTATTCTTACAAATTTAAAGGTATTTACCCTTAGGCTATTGCTATTCAGCTCTTGTATGCAAGATTAGGCAGTGTCTTAATGATACTCGATAATGTATACAGTTTAACAGGCTGTTTTCTCCATTTAAAGCTGAACTGCCAAGCAAAAATACCGTGTTTCTACTGCTGCTTTAGGATATTTAGGAACTGCAATAGCTTAAATACAGTCTGCTAATATATTTTGTCATCAGCCCTTTCCTCAGGGGGTCATGGTGGGGCTTCTAGCAGTGCAGCATATGGTTTATTAAGGTCTTATCCTTTGATAGAAGATGTTCCTCCACCTCCAGAAAAGGGCAAATGTTTTTGGGAACTGCACAAAGCCTGGTTGCCTGTTGGCTTCTATCTCCACAAATCCCAGAGGAGGGGAAGCGTAAGCCCAGGCTGCTCAGAGAGCAACCACTCTTCTGCACATGCAGACACGTATGTTGCAAAACTGGAGGAAGAAGGGAGGCCAGCAACCACCCTGCAAACCCAGGGCATGTCTGGCCCCATTGCCACAAAGGGGCTGCACCAATGCGAGTCAGCTCCAGTGGAGCACGCTGCCAGTCCCACGTAAATAGGGACCCCAACCTGCTCTCAGGTTTGATATACACCTGAAAGTACTGGAAAATTATTGGGTGATTTAGTTCATTCGCTGTCCTCAAGAATCCCACTGCTCCTGCTTAACCTACAGGCAGACTGTTTCCAGTGTACAACTAAATCACAAAGTAAAGAATAAGAACCTACATTTTCCCTCAGGAAACCAGGTCCTTTCATCAGTACTAGGAAAGATGCAGATGAACAATGCATTGAGTGCTTAAAATTGCTTGAGATAAATCACAAGGTTCAGGGTCTATAAGACACCTCACAAAAACTGTCAGCTTCTTGAGTGGCTGCTTTGCTCAGATACAGAAAACCTTTGGACTAAGTCGTTCCCTGGTACATTACTAGAAGGCTTTATACTGAAAGACATTTACACAAACTGCCAGCCCAGACGTGGCTAGGTGAAAGGTAAGAGCAAGGGTGTCCTTTCTATCTATGTAAAGAAATGAGCAGTCATACACAGTGTGCATATAGCAGGCATTGCTTTTTGTAGACATTGTAGGACTCTCCTATGCATCAGCATTTTAGCAAACAGGTGAAAAAGATGGTTGTTAATCTGTCATGCCCTATCTGTTGTATAAAATGCACTACTAATAAAATTGTTTTGTTAAACAAAGGCATTTAACTTGGGCAAGCATTAATAAAAATAAGTTATTTAATTTTTAAACACTGTCGACAGTAATAACAGAAGATCGTTCATCTCTTTCTCTGTCAAGAAAAAGAATCCAAGACAGTACTCCCATTCCCATTACAGGCATCACCTTGCTTATATGGGAGAAGACAACAGATGCTACGGAGGAAGAGAGATTTTCTCTAAATGCCACCCTGCTGTCCTCCCTCCCATCCCTGCCCACCAGTTTTGCAGAGGGCAAGACGCTGAAATCCTTTGTTACATTGGGCATGGCTTCAGCCATCTCAATGAATGACTTCTCAGGTAAAAACAAAAGAATCGTAACATTTTGTTGTATACAATGAACCTCAAAGGTCTTGATCTTGAAATGTCACTGGCGAGAGATGTCCAAATAAATATGCTTCAGCAAGAATTGTAACCTTTAATAAAAAAAAAAAATACAAGTACTTTCTGAGGATATATATTTGTCTTCAGCACAAATACAATGTATTCAAATAAAAACAAGATGCAAAAACACAGCTGGTCTTCAGTGACACTCAATTTACATAACAAAACCAGAATTAAGTGTTTATGGAACTTGCAAAGTACTAAGAAGATGTTTTTACCTTCAAACACTGAAACTAAAAAAAACTTCTGTTTCCATAGATGCTTTCTGATGCATTACCTTTTTAGTGCTAAGAGATATAATCAGAGACAGGCGCTTAGCGAAATACAAATCCACTTCCACTTGCTCCTTCAGACTGCAAAATTCACCTCAGAGTAATTTCCCTTTTTGCAGAGGACCAGCAAGCTTTAAGTCCCTCTTGAACTGAGGTTTAAATAGGATTTAGGAGGGGTATAGTTACTGAGTCGATGACCTGCCTAAATGCTTAACTTAGGTGTGAAATAGATCACACAGCACAGCACACAGGTCCACGAGCCTTGTGATCAATGGTGTCAAAGGCTGACAACACAGCTAACAAAAAACAGTATAGGCACCTCCATAATCTGCATCCACTGCTAGGAGTCAATCATCCATTGTCTACATATGCACAAGTTCTGCTCGTCAACATAAAATTGCACCACATCAAGTCAGGTCAAATGGATGGATTTCCTGATGGCTGAAGTCCACAAGACTTTTCTGGCTGTGCTGCAATGCCAGCTGCAAATTTGCAGTAATTAATTGATTTTAAAATCAGTACTCATATTAACACTGACAAATAATCCAAGTTAGCACTGACGGAGTGCTAGAGACCAGTCAGCTTTATTTAGGTTTGGGACCAGTGATTCTATCTACTGTCTCCAGCAAAAAGGTGGTCTTCAACCACATTGTCACTACATCAACACAAGCTCAAGTTTTCAAGAGCTACCGTTCCTCAAGTGCTCTGCTACAGCACTTGCTTTCAGACTGTTGAAGTTTGCCATCAGCCTCAGTGAAATGGAAAGTCCAGGACACCAAACACACAAGCTCCAGAACAGGAAGCTCTGCAGGAACTACCTAGAAGAGCTTTCATCAGGCTGTCATCCAGCTTTTTTCTCTCATATGTCTCTCTACTTTAAATATTTTTGATATAAACTCCACATTATGAACATGTTGAAGAAAATGTGGTATCCGAAAGGGACAGGATGGTTAGCTTAGAGTCAGAGGAACTGGTGCAATTACCTATGCTGCCGCCAATACTCTGAGTGATCTTATCTTGGGTGACCACTGCTCAGCATCCCCTCTTGTAAGCCTCACAGTCCTGAGCCTTTCCTCTTCAAGAGGCTGAGAAATCTCTTGGGGATGCATAGAAGGAGTCCAAAGTCCCATCTTCTTAAGGTTTCCATTAATCATTTGGGCCTGCTGCTGTTTTGTACAAAGAACTGCGTAAGTTGTGTGGCATGTGAAAAGGTAGCTTCCTTCATCCTTGGAGCATAAAAGGATGAACTGCTGCACCCAGTTTGCTTTCTGAAGTTATTCTGCACAAACTATTAAGGAGTAAGTTGAATCTAGGGTAGGGATGCATTTACCTGAAGTAGAAATGGAGAGGGTGTTATAACTAGGACCCTGCTGCCCTCCCGCCCCGACTCCAAAACCCTATTTGTTGGGAGAGAGAAAGAAAAAGGAAGAAACAGAGCAGCAGTCAAAGCTTAAAGTCTAGCTGTTTCCATGACAAGCTAGCATCCAAACATTCAAGGACTATACAAGCTGGAACTGCAGTTTAAACAGGCTGACAGGTTCATGTAATAGGTAACCTTATCTTTCTATACTCTGTTGTGCATTGCATATGGCAACTGAATTCTGCTTTCGAACTCTTTATCTAGATGACTTTTAATAAGCAAAAGGGGATAAACAAATGCTTAGAAAACTTCTGAACGTTTACTGAGGCAAAATATGTTAGAAGGGGACAGAAATTCATGACCATTTTTTCATGCATGAACTATGCTATTTTGTTGAACATTGCAAGGAAAAAAAACACAAGCAAGAAATCCCTTTTAACAGGGTAGTACATCTGTATAGTATATTTGCATTTTGAAGCTAAATGAGAACCATTTATAGCCACTTCTTTAGAGGAGTTGTGACAATAAATAATTTTAAGAATAGCTAACTCTAGAAAGAACTTAATATGACACCAACCTGGGAAGGAAAGAAACACACACACACACAAAGGTATTAGTTATGGTATAGCTAGAGATGTCTTCTTAAAAGGTCAGAAATAACTGAACTGCTCAGAAACCTCTAAAAACCTCTCCGTGACATCAGGCACTGCTATATGTATGAGGCCACCTTGCTGGGAGTAGCTGAGAAGTGATTATATCAATACCTCAGAAATCCAGCAATAAATTCTTATTTCTCTATTCCTGTCAGGGAGGCAAAATTTCAGATCAATGATAAAATTTCAAGGTAGCTCATGTCCTTCCCTCCCACCCTGCCAAAGAAAGGTTGGGCTTGAGTCTTACGTGGGTGGATGTTGGTTCATCCATTGGTACAGTTATATTGGAAAACAAAACAAAACCTACATTTATAGTTAGGCAAGTCACTCCAGGAAGCTGTGAGAAGGTGAAACAAAAAGACAACATTGGGGAGCTCATTTTAGAGAATGCACAGCAGTATGCACAGCCACAGAAAAACAATATTCAAAAAATATGACCTAGATAACAATATTTCCTAGTGACTAGAATTCATTAAAAACAGTGGATTAAAAATGTACTGCACAGGACTCTTTGAAGCTTGAGTGTCACATTCAGTTTAAATAACCCAACCCATCTTAGCTAAAAATAGAAGCAACTTTTTTTTTCCTTACAAAAAAATAACAACGAAGAGAGCCGAGAGTTATCCTAGTAAGAAGAGGCTAATAAGTCAGTATGAGACAGAGCTCTGACTTCGTAGGGCTCTGCATGAGTGAATGCCTTCTTTGGCTTTGAGAGAGGCTGATAAGCTCACAGACCTGAATGAATGTTGGCTTCAAAGGGACTCCAAATGCAAAAGTAAGACTCAGCAGAAAGTCTCCAAGTCTCCACGACATAAAACTCAAGCACTTTCACATAATTTTGGTGGAAAATCATCATGATTAAATTATGCCATGTCATGGCAGCAGTGTGTTATCACAGGTGAGGAAATCTCCTTCAAGCCTTTCCTACTTCCCTGCTTCTCAGGGAGTGCTACAAACAATGAAAACCCTTCTCACAACAGGAGTCCGGTCTTGAACAGGGCCCCAAGTTACCTCTTTGTTTCAAGAAACTACTTGCATGCTTCTATACTTAAACATGTGCTTCAGGACTGTGCTAATGTCAACGTACCTTTCTAAATCAAGCTTATACTCACTTAATGAGTAGATATGCTTTACTTTAAGAGCTTTACTGTCAGGGAAGCATGAATAAAGGGATGAAATACATAGACTCATCTACCTTTTCCCATAAAAGTAACGCACATGTTATAAAATATTTAACAGTGTAAATTCAAAACTTCAGATGCCTTCAGAAGGCCATCTGACCATCTTCGTAACCAGAAGATACTTTTTTTCCCTACTCCCAATCAACAAAAAAGAACATAAAACCTCTGGTTTAGAATTCCCTAAAAGAGAAGAATCACAGAACTACACCAAACATAAACAAACCGTCGTGCTTAGCATGGTCAACTGAGTTTGACACTTTCTTTAAAATGACTCAGTAACAGCTTTGAATTGTACAATCACTTTATACCTACTGACTTCATGCTTTGTGATTTGTCACAGTGGTACTTATTTTGTGCTCTGAAACAGTTACAGGAGCCAAACTAAGATCTTGTCTTTTAGAATACACTAAAATAATGCAGTAATAGTAAATCGAATAGCACACTGCCAAATACTCTACCTTGCCTGCTTATCGTTACCAATCTCCAATTTGGGATTAACCTTGGCAGATAAAATTGCCTCATTTTGGATTTAATCCATTAGAACTATTTAATGCTTAATAAGGGAGTTTCTTCTTGCATGAATGAATCTGAGGTTTCAACTTTTGGTGTGTCAAACTCCGGAAGAGAGAACAACTTGTCGTTTTACTTGAGCTCCTTCTTCTAAGTAACATTTTGGTATGGCTTTGGATCTTATGAATTAAATTCAAGGGGAAGTCAACAAGAACAGTAGGACACAGACAACCCCAATGCACCAGGACACTCTGAGGAAATGGATTTATTTTAGGTATGGATAATGCCACTTAAGCTCTGGAAGAGGAGCTCATTCTGTGGGGACACAAATCTGATCTCTACTACACTAGGGGCAAATCAGGAGCAACTTCAGGATATTCACTGGTTTACATCAGTGTTGGAGGAGAATAATATCAGTAATTTTATAGAATGAACTTCAAAAAGTTGAACACAAACAGCCTGTAGGGTTTTTGTTTGCTAGCTCCCCTCCATGATGTTACACCAACTTACAGAATGAAATTCAGAGAGGAAAGACACTAAAACTCACCACCGCTGTTTAACATCCTTGTAGGTGGGATCGAGTGAGATCTAGTGCACCCTCAGCAATTTTGCTGATGACATCAAGATGTGTGGTGTGGTCAACATGCTGGAGGAAGGGATGGCATCCAGAGGTACCTGGACAGGCTTGAGAGGTGGGCCTATGCGAACCTCATGAGGTTCAACAAGGCCAACTGCAAGGTCCCGTGTCTGGGCTGGGGCAATCCCAAGCACAAGTACACGCTGGGCAACAAATGGATAGGATAGAGAGTAGGTCTTCAGTGAAGAACTTGGCAGTACTGGGGGATGAGAAGCTTGACATGAGCTAGCAATGTGTACTTGCAGCCCAGAAAGCCAACCATATCCTGGGGTGCATCAAAAGCAGCGTGGCCAGCGGGCTGAAGCTATGATTCTCCCCTCTGCTCTGCTCTCCCGAGACCCTACCTGGAGAACTGTGTTCAGCTCTGGGCCCCCAGCACAAGAAAGACATGAGCCTGTTACAACGTACAGGGGAGGGCCACAGAGATGATTGGAGGGCTGGAGCATCTCCTATGAAGAAAGGCTGATGAAGTGGAGGTTAGTTAGCCTAGAGAAAAGAAGGCTCCAAAGAGATCTTATAGAAGCTTTCCAGTATTTATAGGGGGCCTACAGGAAAGATGGGGAGAGACTATTATAGTGACAGGACAAAGGAGCAATGGTTTTAAACTTTAAAGAGGGTAGGTTTAGATTAGACTGTGAGGGCACTGAGGCACTGGAGAGGTTGCCCAGAGAAGCTGTGGATGCCCCATCCCTGGAAGTGTTCAAGGCCCCATCCCTGGAAGTGTTCAAGGCCAGGTCGGATGGGGCTTCGGGCAACCCTAAAATCTAGTGGGAGGTCTCTGCCTATGGCAGGGTGGTTGGAACTGGGTGGTCTTTAAGGTCCCTTCCAAACCAAACCATTCTGTGATAGGAGTTTCACAGTTTCCACACAAAGACTTACTCCCATTGTTGTAAGATAACATTTTAAAGCTCAGCTAAGGTAAGACTAATTTATAAAATTAGTAGTTAATGTGTCAAAATGCAGGTTACTCACCTAACGAGGTGTTCCTTCAGAGTAATGTCATAAACTATCATCTCAGTGCCTACTTCAGAGGCACTGGAAGAGGATGGAGCTTAAGTAATTGTCTGAAATACAAGTTTGGTGACTATATAATCCACTCATATCCACATGTATAAATAAAAAGTATCTAAAGTGTCTGACAGTTGTACTGTTTCTCAAAGTCTTAATATGCCTCAAAAAAGTTGATGTATGTAGAGTTCACAATCAGAAATAGCTTGTTAAAAAAATTTTTTGTAGACAGATACAAGTAAATGGCTTTCAAATGATTTTTGAAAAGCCCTTTTGCATTTCCCAAAACTATGAATTTTAAGACACAGATCTCACATTTGAAAGCTCAGAAGTAGCTGTTGAACAAGGCAGAGTAGCAAATGGAGAGCCAGTAAATGATTGACACATTTGTCACAGAATTCTGTGACAGTCATCAATCACATGGTGATCTCCACATTTGTGTTTATAAACTTAAACATCTATAACCATATAGTGACTATAGGTAACAATAATAAAATTGTACCAGGTGTATAGTAAATTACTGGAATTTTCAATTATATAAACATTTCCACTTATCCTGAAAAAGTATCTCCTCCTTTTAAGCTTAGAATTTAAATGTAAGATACCAAAATTTACGTTAATCAAAACATAAGAAAGCATCTGTTTCACTGGAGATTTTTTATAAAAATATTATTCTCTGCTTTGCTTGTGGTTGTGCTCCTCAGACTTATTACTGCGATTCTCTTGCAGTTCAGTTAAATGTCAATGCTCCAATTACTTTAATAGTCAAACTGTGCGCTATTTTCACCACACAGTCATTCAGGCTTGTCATGTTTGACAAATCCAGTAATTGAGATGAACTCTTGGAGAACACTGACATGCAACCAGTCATTTCCTACTGCAGAATGTTGACCTCTGCAGCAGAAGCCGCAGAGGATTTATTCAGCAGCTTGAAAAAACAAACAAGCTTGTTAAGTTTATCATTTTATACATCTCCACTCATTTCCTTGTTTACTCACTTTATTTTTCTGCTGCAGTGGGAATTAAAACATTAGGAACACCTTGAATAAGTGCAGAGAAAGGACTAGAGGAAATATTCTGAAAGACCATCATAAAAATTTCCCTAGCAGGTTATTAGAGGCTGACTGTAATGACAAGCAGCTTCACAACCCCATCAAGCCTCCCCTGCCCCCAAGCAGCTGCACACCTCCAGCTTCAGCTCATTAAGAACCGAAGGTATTATACAAATTACATAAAGTATTTACCAAGCAGTGCTGCTTCCAATCAGTCACTACAATATGTTTTAACCCTTGCTGGTGTGTGCGTGTTCTTCTTACCATTCCTCCACCATGCTGTCCACCGATACACAGGCAATACACTGAAACCTCAGGGTTATTCCCAGAGACCTGCGGAACCCACCAAGAACATGTTTGTTGGGTTAGCAGGTCCTTGAGTGATGCCTTTGGGACAGCCATCAGTATTTAACAGGCACAGATATCTACAAGCGTATTACATTTGTATTGAAGGAAAAAAAAAACAAAACACAAAAACAAAAACACAAACCTAACATACACAAGATAAAACACAAGATTTTGCAACGCTACCTCATCACAAAGAGAAAATGCAGAGAAGTGTGATGAGGATGTAACCTAATTGAAATACAATTCTGAAATTCCCTTGTGATCTACATTAACTGGCGATCTGTTGCTACTTTTGTTAGGGCCAGGAATGCTACTATGGACCTTTCTCCCAGAATTTAGTACCTCTCTGGATCAAGTGCTGACATTTCATATAGAGAATAATGAAAAAAAGTGACTTGCGATTGAAAGCGAATGGTGGATAAAAATATAAAGAAGAAATAATCCATACAGACAACAGTAACTTCTAAGAAGTGACCTTTGCAGTTGCCAAAGTTAAATATCTCTTTGCATGCTTCTGACTGCCTTTATCAGAGACAGAGGATGGGTCCAGGGCACACGTTACAAACCTGGACTGTAACAGACCTGGTTTCACATCCCCTCCTCCAAAGACTTTTTGCTTCATCTCAGGCAGGTGAATTCATGTATCTATTTTAGAAGCTGATTGATCAGTCCTCACTGGAGTCTTTGAAAGAAAGATGTGTTAACTACTGCAGGTCACTCAGATTCTGCAGGAGATAAAGACCTCTGAAGTACCACTGATAGCCTG
>NC_048894.1:91585937-91586426 GCF_011077185.1 Oxyura jamaicensis | reverse complement strand
GATCTGTTGCTACTTTTGTTAGGGCCAGGAATGCTACTATGGACCTTTCTCCCAGAATTTAGTACCTCTCTGGATCAAGTGCTGACATTTCATATAGAGAATAATGAAAAAAAGTGACTTGCGATTGAAAGTGAATGGTGGATAAAAATATAAAGAAGAAATAATCCATACAGACAACAGTAACTTCTAAGAAGTGACCTTTGCAGTTGCCAAAGTTAAATATCTCTTTGCATGCTTCTGACTGCCTTTATCAGAGACAGAGGATGGGTCCAGGGCACATGTTACAAACCTGGACTGTAACAGACCTGGTTTCATATCCCCTCCTCCAAAGACTTTTTGCTTCATCTCAGGCAGGTGAATTCATGTATCTATTTTAGAAGCTGATTGATCAGTCCTCACTGGAGTCTTTGAAAGAAAGATGTGTTAACTACTGCAGGTCACTCAGATTCTGCAGGAGATAAAGACCTCTGAAGTACCACTGATAGCCTG
>NC_048894.1:91270322-91271841 GCF_011077185.1 Oxyura jamaicensis | reverse complement strand
TTTCCTTTCCTTTCCTTTCCTTTCCTTTCCTTTCCTTTCCTTTCCTTTCCTTTCCTTTCCTTTCCTTTCCTTTCCTTTCCTTTCCTTTCCTTTCCTTTCCTTTCCTTTCCTTTCCTTTCCTTTCCTTTCCTTTCCTTTCCTTTCCTTTCCTTTCCTTTCCTTTCCTTTCCTTTCCTTTCCTTTCCTTTCCTTTTGCTAAGTTACTGCAGACTGATAAAACAAGATTAACTGATGGTCTAGTTCTCACTGGATACTTGACTGATATAAGTAAGCTCCAAGACTAAGTATGTTAGTGAGATTAGCACAGTTTGGTAGGCAGCTTTCTCTGTGCCACATATCAGCAGTTCACAATCAACCCTATAATACATGAGAATAGATGGGACATGAAGATGTTGAGTCCAGACTTCACGAAAGTACTTGAAAGGAGTGAGCTGCAGAGTGCCTATAGGGGCCTTTAATTTCTCCTGATATTCTTCTGGGTAGAAAGCTTTCTCCGTGTCATGGGATGGCACTGGTGTATGGGCCCTATCATTTTTTCCAGATGCACGCTCCATCTGTTTCTCCCTCTTTGCCTCTACATGTTTACATAAGAAAATGTAAGAATTTAGCTCCATACACTGTTCAAGCTTGAGTAAGCAGCTTAATTATTCAGACAAAATACCATTGATTTAGAAACGAAATTCAGGATCGCTGACCTCATTGAGAAGGACAGCCAACCTTTTTAAGGAATTTCCAATTGTGTTACTTACATTGTTTGTTCTTCCTTTACTTTAGAGCCATTCGATACAATACAGCACAACTTCTGGCATTGCACACACTGAGCTTCTTTTGAACTTTGCTTAAGATCTGCTTCCTCTGATTTCAAAAACAACTTATGTGCACCCGAGGACAATATATGAATCATGGAAGCTGATAGAATTGAGACAACAAGAAAATGGCATGCTCAATTAAGCATCCACTAAAATGAATAGGGCGATATATGTCTATGAATGTGCTACTCTTAAATGTGAAGTAAATAACACCCTTCAGTGTTGTCTTCTTTTATCACCATAACGTCATGTTTTTCTAATATCACTCTACAGAGTCATTTTGAAACAATGTATTTTTTTCTTCAGTCTTTCCAAGTTTAAGTATTTAGACAATGAACAATCATCTCCCCCAGCATTCACTTCTATCATAGCAGATATGCTACAAAATAGAAACAGTATATACTACATTTATTAAACGTAGAAGACAATTTCCCAGAATATAAATGGACATTATTACTTATTTTGCTAGTCTTATAATTGTTGAACACCAATGAGTTGTGGATACAACAAATATCCAAAACCAGCTACTGAAAAAGATCTAAAATTAAGTTCTTAACAGATAATATCTAATGCTGTACACTCCTACTCTTTATGTTACAAACAGTATGTAATTTACATTTATGCAGAAGAAACCAGTATTTAAAACCATTACATTTATCAAAAAAAGAAAGAAAGAAAGAAAGAAAGAAAGAAAGAAAGAAAGAAAGAAA
>NC_048894.1:91258789-91270312 GCF_011077185.1 Oxyura jamaicensis | reverse complement strand
GAAAGAAAGAAAGAAAGAAAGAAAGAAAGAAAGAAAGAAAGAAAGAACATTACAGAAAGCAGTGCCTTCCCATAAGAGATTTACAATTGATTAAATAGGATGGCTTGTCCTAAAACTCTTACATGATTGCATGCAAAGAAAACAGATGGTCTGTGTTACAGTAATTTGATTTCTTCCAGTAAACATTACTCATGATATAGAAAATGCTTATGTTGATCTCTTCCAGAATGATGTGTGCACTTTGCATCTCTTTTTAAATGAAGCCTGTAATTCTGTTCAAGAAACAGCACAGTAGCTCTGGTTTCCCAACAAATCAAATAAAATCAGGTAGTCTAATGCATCATTCTTCACTTAAGAGCCTGACAACACAGAGATTCATTTTAACTTTTCACGTTCCCAAAAGTGCTTAGCATAATACTATGATCCTTTCTCATTCGCTCCTTTTGTAATGCTTCTTCATACTAAAAAAAGAGCATCACTTTTACCTTCACCTCTGTTTAAGAGAAGTGTCATAAACCTAAATACAATATCTATTCTCTTCTGATTTCATCCAGCATTCTTCTTCTTATACAGCTACAGGTATATAAGAAAGGAAAACATCTTACCGATATGTCTCCACCTACCCACATCAAATTTTGTTCTATTGTTTGAGTCAAACCAAGAGCACTGTTCAGGAAACTTCATTTCTCATATTTCCCTGAACTGATTCTTCTCAAGCTTTATGTTCCCAAACACTGGATGCAAAGTGATCTGCCCTTGTAAGGCAGACAACACTCACAATGTCGTCCAAAGTCAAATTCAAGTCCTTGGGATCAAACCATGGATGAGAACTCTGTTTGTTCCTACAGAGTGAGAGTCTATGCTGATAAAGGTTTGATGTTGCCTCTTACTGATCTTTTGCACAGGGGTGAGTACAGGCAGATCCTTCTCAAAGACTCAATTTTGACCCCTAAGAATGCACCCCTAAATCTGGCCCTAATTTTTAGAGGAGCTTCACACCAGGGTATGTTCCATCATCTGCAAGTAATAACATTCCTGCTGGGTTGTAACCCTATTTGTCATTATCTTGTCTTGTTTGATTATTGTCACTTCACCTGAATGGCCTGGACTTACCACAGCCATATGAAGCAAGGGCACAGTCCTATTAAATGCCTGCTGGGAATACCTTAAGCTGCTACTCTTGTCGGTGGGAATTAAGAGTTCTCAGCACATTGTAACAGGTACTCAGACCCTTGAGAAATTGGACTCTTAATTAGATATTCCCTCATGACATTGTGTGATTATTTAATGTTCTGACAAGATCCCTCAGCAATCTCACAGGCCCTGAATTAACTGTCCAAGAAGAGCTCTTTGCCAACTGCAATTCTGTAAAACCTTTGTCATGCTTGGCCATGGAAGCAAATTGCATTTCATGGAGCATATGAAATGATTTACCCAATGAATTGGCTGAATTATATATAGTGTGAACTACTGGCAAGGCTTGAGATGTCCAGTTTTAAATAGCTGTTCTTTCTTTGTCCCTTGCCTAATCCCCTGTGTGTGCCATCCCCGCAACTCTACCATGCACACTTCTGATTGTCCCACTTGCTGACAGGGCTCAGCAGTAGCAGCAGTCCTTGTGGCAACGTGGGATGATTCATCCCACGGCCCACATGAGTCAGATTCATACTGCCAGAACAGTCTTTTATTATAAATTTCCCTTTCTCCTGTCTGGCTCATCTGTTTTATAATACTTGTTACTTAAACATAAATTTCTAGTTCAAGCCTATCCATCCAGGGGCTGCTGATGTTTTTTAATCTGTATTGAAAAGTTTAACAAAGCCCCAACAGAATATATAAAAAAAAAATCTTGCCTTGCAGCTGATGTCATGTTATCAAACACATTAATAAAAGCTACAATAAGCATGAAAAACAAAGTGTAAATAAAGAGAACAGTGCTGAACAAGGTAGTATCACATAACAAATGCAAGTCTAGTCATTTTTTACCATTCCCTACACATAACACATTTAGGCACAGCTATCTCAGGGGAAAGGGCATCATATCAAAGGTTTTCTATAGGATTTTAGTGACAATGCTATTCTGATTACTAACCCTGGCTCAATTGTGCAAAATTTTGATGCTTAGCAATCAGTATTCATTTCCCCTCCACTTTATAGAAATGGAAGCTAGGGAAGGAGTATTTGAACCACCTACCCTCTAGCTCCAGTGACACCCAAATACCTTCCCAAGACCCAGGGACTGCAGTCAGTCTGAGTGTATCCAGTTCACCGACACGGAGTCTCTCACAGCCACTTCCCTGCTCTGCTACCCAGCCAAGACTTTTAGACTTCTACCTGGCAGCTTTACCTGCTTACTTTTTAGGATGTCTTTTTTTTTTTTTTTTTTTTTTTTTTCCATTCTTTTGTTAAAAATATTTCGATTGTTTTTTTTTTTTTTTTTTTTTTAAGGAGTTTTCAATACAAAAATTGTGTCTCACGAGCATCATCAAATCCACTTCCACAATAAGGAATCTAACTTCAGATAAATCATTCTACCAACTCATTTCAACTACAACAAAAAGAGTTCCTTGAGTGCTTTATGCATTCTGGCAAGCATCTTCTTTGCCAGGAGTGGATTAAATAACACTACCTCTATTATTCTAATAGTGTGGGAGATCATATAAAATATTTATATCGTGAACTGCAGGCAAAATGCCTATTCTGAATTATGCTCCGGAAGCTCAGCAAGATCTTATATTGATAGAAAAATACTTCAGTTTAAATAATTGGGCAATTTTAGTTATTCCTTATTCTATGAATCTCATGTCATTTTGCTGTTTCCCTCTCGGGAACGTGATCTGTTTTAGTAAGTACTATTTTCCATGTTCAAGGGTTTCCTGTGTACTAGTACAAACATCTCACCCACTTCACTGAATCACAGGGCCAACATAAAGATGGCTATATATAAAATAATAATAAAAAAGAAAAACAACAACAACAACAAAACAAATGCTGTCAGTGCAGATCAATGTTCTGCCTGAGCTTCTTCACTGCCTTATACAGGGCATTAGAGATTTTTAAGTACATAGCTACAAAGAAATTTGCTTAAGGCTCAATTTTCAGCTGACTTCCAAATTTGCAAACAAAGAATTTGCATGTGCCATTATACGCAGAGACTGTATGCACAAAATCCCATCAATGTGGTACCAAACTGCTTGTGCAAGAATAACATTTATACAAACTGAATATCCTTTCTCCAAAGTCATATTCTTGATTTTATTCAGGTTGCTCCAACTCACAGTGTGGCATGAGTGCTTCAGGATCACAAGCCCATTCTCACAGAAGTCACTTGTTTCAGCAGGCTCAAGTTCTAACTTAAAGGATATTTTTCTTAAAATGTGGCAAAGACTATGCTTTCCCCACATTGCACAATTTCACAGTGCAAGATACTTGGCATTAGATTTTGCAACCAGCTAAATGCACTGTGTGCTTATACTCTTTTGTGCAGCCCCAGGAGAACATGGCATGAGGAAGAAGGGCATGATCCTGTGTTGGATTTCCCCTGGGCAGCACATTTTCAGTCAGTCTGAAGCCAGTAAGAACACCTCACTGAATCCACACCAACCTTGACATTCATTTTGTCTAACCCTTTCCTCAGCTGAGGAATGGGAGCATCACCAGCAAATAGAGGAATGAAGAAATGGGAAGAGAGAAGGCAAAGAAATACAAATCACAGAGTACAACATGCCTCCCTCTCCACTGGCAGAAGTAAAAGGCATCAGAAGCAACTGCAAATCCCATGCAATCTTTCACATTATACAGGCAGGGAACCTCTGTAAAGGTGGATGTCTCAGGCAACAGCTGAAGTCAGCTGTCAGACAGATGTCCAAGCTAATTGCATTTTGGTGGCCATGACCAATGTTCTCTGCAGACTGTCCCACTTGGTTCTGTCTACACATAGATTCAAATACTACTGTGGGTCACCTTAGCTCAGCTCAGGTCCCACTGCTCACAGTTTACCTGACAAAAACAGCCATATAGTTGCTATTATATGTGAGGTTCACCTTCTTGACGGAATGGACATCTCTTGTCTTCCATCCATACTCCTACTAGTGACAGCATGCATGGGCAGGGGCAGCAGGAGGAGGGAAAGCTGGCAGGAGACACAGAGCAGGATTTCCTTGACTCTTGCATTTGGCAAGGGCAGAGAAATGGGTATAAGGGCCCATTCTTTTCAATGAGAAACTGGGCTTTAAGCAGTTCCTGCTTTTCCTGATCCCTTCTCACTCCCCTGGATGCTCTCTGTCCCCTTGCTTGTCAGGAGTGTCCCCAGAACAGCTCCCATTCCTCTGGTTGCCAATCTCATATGTCCAGGCTACAGCTGGGTCTTGGCAGCCACTGAGATCCAGAGCAGATGGGGATGTAACTGGTTTGTCTGTTCATCCTTTTTGGCCTGGGCAAAGGATTTAGATATACACTACTCTCAAACTCTCAATCTCTTTTTTTAAAAAATAAAATAAAACAGGGAGGGTTTGATTTCCTCCCATTTTCTCAACCCAACCCTCATGTTGATCCTCAGGCTCCTGAACCTCTACCAGTCCTTTTCTCCTTTTACTATCCCCAGTTGAGCAATAAAATACAGCTAGAAAAGTGAACAATGAACATTCATAACCCAACAATCACTCATCCCATATATTAGGTTTTCAAATGATTTTTCAATAGAGATTTATCAGCTGCCTTCCTAGTGGATGGTAAAGCATTCAGCCAGATAACACCTTCTCTATTTTACTGTTTAATGATACTAAAAAATCTTAAATAAAACAGAATCAATTCTCAATCCTTCAAAGAATGTAAAACTGTTTTGTACTGCTTTCTTTTTTCTCTTTTGCAGTTACCATCAACTATAAAAATACAGAAACTAACATAACTAACATTTTTTTTTCAATAAATAGTCAATAATATACTGCTCGATAAATATGGTTTTCATTGAAGAAAAAATCATGACAGCAGAATTATCCTGGTACTAAGAGAATTCATTTCAGGCTTGTTCCATGCCTGGCACTCTAAAAGCACTTCCACAGATCTGTTCCTTCACTATCTCCTTGGAGAAGACCCCAAGAACAACAGAAATCCCTCATTGCTGTCTAAGCAGTCACATCTTGCTTTTCAGCAAAAGAGAAGATCATCTCCCATTATTAGAATTCAATAGTCTAGTTGGAAGGGGCCTGCAAAGATAATCTAAATCCAACTGCCCAACCACTTCAGGGCTCACCAAAAGTTAAGGCAGATCAATGCGGATATTGTCCAAATGTGTTTTTAACACTGACAGGCCTGGGGCATCAACCACCTCTCTAGGAATCCTGCTACAGAATTTGACCACACTCACAGCAAAGACATTTTTCTTGATGCCCGGTGAACCTCCTCCGGTGCAGCTTTTATGTCATTCCCGGGTGTCCTGTCTTCGGTGACCAGGGAGCAAAGACTGTCACCTCCTGTCCCCTTCCCCTCCTCAGAAAGTTGCAGAGAGCCATGAGGTCACCTCTTGTCCTCCTTTTCTCCAGACAAGACAAACCAAGTGTCCTCAGCCTCTCCTCATAGAGAACCCTTTCCAATATTCCTGCAGATATATCAAATTGTTTGATTTTTCACTTCCATTTTAATCTGAGATATGACTTCTCTCATTGTGTAGACATAACCTTAGCATCAGACACAGTCTTGACTATGTCAAGGTGTTTATTCCCGACATTAAGCAACTAAGGCTGAAATGTCTACAAGGCTGCAGCCTATGTAAGAATGACATTTAGTCTAAAATTTAGACTCCTCATAACAAAATCTGATACTGCAGAAGGAAAATATTTCAGGTAATCTGAGAGGGTCCATTTCCACTTCTCCCACAACAGGAGTGCACTCAGGCTTGAAGCTGAGCTTTCTATTTGATACTTAAACAGTTTCACAGATAAGGAGGGAGAAAAGACTTCAAGTCAAAATGGGCATTCAGCTACTTACCAGTGTGTCCTAAGGTGGCCAGGAGGGCTGAGTTTTTGTATCCTCTCTTTTGAAGACCTAGTCAACAACTACAAAGAAGCAAATACAGACCAACCATTTAAAGAAGAACTGCCATGTCAGACACAAATAGAAAACCTATTGTGCTTCGAATTTCTTTGCCCTAAGGTCTATGGTGGCAGTGTGCTTATAGTGAATCGGATTCTATTGATACATTCCTCTTCCCTCTGGCAAAATCAGAACCAGGTTCCCCAAAACTGAGGTAAACATTGAAATGTATTCAGAGAGAGTCTTTTCTGGGTTCTTACTAAAAGTCTTGCTCAGTTTTGTGGCTTGTCATAGCTGACATAATTCTTAATCAGAGCTCCTTTAAAAACTTAGTGAACAGATAATAATATCTGGAAAACTAGGACATTAAAACTTTGATTCACATAGCACATCTCTCTAGTCTTATCATGCATTATGCATAGCTGTACTACATTTTGAAGGGAAATGTTGTGATGTGTTTTCAGTAGGAGATGTACACATGACTACAGAGTCTACAGCAGATCAGAAGACAGGATTCTGATCCACGGAAGATGTTCAGATAATTAGGCAAAACTGCAAAAAGGAATATTTTGCCCCAAACCAGAACATTTTGGGTTGATAATGGAACACTTGGATTTTGTATTAGACCAGAGGTACCTCATAGGAGGTACAGTTCAGTTGCCTCAGCAGCCCAGTGTCAAGGATATTTTGTTTGTCTAAATCTCCAGTTTGCCATCTTAAGGCTACATCATTGGAACTATTCAAATTCTAGTTAGTATACAATAAAGATACACGTGCCTACTTTTATCATGTTAGTTTTTCTTTAAAAAACAATAAGAATTATTGACAAATTGGTATTGACTCTGATCTTTTTAACTGTTATGTAGATGTATTTTCATCCTTATCATTTACTCGACAGTGCTAACACTATATCCCCACTTTAGTGATGTGACCGACTTTAAAGATTCATAAATTCATTACTATGGTACACAGCAAGGTTAAAAGAGGGAGAATTCCTTATCAGTATGAAGGACTCGTACAGTTTGCAACAATCCTAGATCAAATTACCCTTTTGTCTTTCAATAAGCAGAAATCTCCTGCAGTGGCAAACGTTCATGATGGACTGTTTCATCTTGGCAATCATCTGAAAAGCATCTAATTTAATTAAAGCTTTAGGACAAAGTGATCTCTCCTTTAACAATTAAATATTTATGTTAACATACATATCACTTAATCGGCATAACGTATCAAAAGGTATTAATTGATTGTACAGTGTGCAAGAACTGAAAAAAGCCTCGTGCAGGTTTAAAAGTATTTTCTGTGTTAAAAACTAAATAAAAAAGGAAAAGATAAAATAATGACTAAGAAATAAGACCATTGATATTTTAATGATCATTAGCTCTATGCTACCACTATAACTGCTGGGAGTACAAACTATAGGACAAGTCCCAGAAAAACTATTCACAGAAGCTACATTTACAAATGCTGGAAATGAAAAAAAGAACTGGTGCAGAGATTAGAAAGATCCTAAGCTCAACAGTGGGTCTGTGTACTCTTGGTCATTAATCACTGCTGAACATTCAATTCCAGAGCCATGCCAAAGAAGCTATAAGTGGCATAATACTATCTATGTCAACATAACTCTGTAATGAAACAATATCTACAGCCTACATCATCTCTACAAAGATCAAAAGAATGTATCACATTTTATTCAATTATCTGGCAGAGAGAGACAAAATTTAAATATGTGAAAACCACACTAATTGGAAACATCCTTTTCATTTTTTTACAGCCTTTTTCCTAGGGAATTAGAAGATATCTGTGAAGGGAGGGAGGTGAGAACTTGTCTGAATAGTTGCTAAAATTAACTTAAATGTGTAGTTACAGGCCATCTCTTCAGCTAACAAGCACTTACTGATACCATTTTATTTAGTAAGAAACTGACTTCTACACTAACAAGTAGCTCAATGGGGAACATTCAAGCAGCTTCATGGGGGAATGAATTACAAATTAACCTCTTATACACTGCTTTTTAGGTTTACATGCTTTACTGTTAAAGACCCCTTTTTTATTTCCCTATCACAGGTCAGAAAAGAAAACCAAAAAATAACAGATGTAGATGTAAAGTACAAATTCAAGGGACCAGTTTTGACATATATATATGTGAGTACCCTGTTATGTAGCCCTTTGGAAATGTAAAAGCTCTTCATTGGAGTTGCAAATATTAGCAAAAAACAAAACAAAACAAACAAACAAAAAAAAAAAAAAAACAAAAAAAAAACGGGTTAAGCTATAGTTTTAACACTTTAAGATGGCACATATGCTGCTACCAAAAGTAGTCCAGGACCTTCCTGTTCTGGCTGCCTTTGTGGATTTAACCCAGGCCAGTCCATCCCAGAAACACTTGTGGTAACATAGGGCCAAAGCAAGTCAATAAAGCAGTGGGGTAGAAAGAGGACAGAAGTGTTTTCTTCAGTGGCGGTACATGTTGAAAGTGTATGATCTCACCTCCACCCTCTTTGCTAGCAAAGCAGATGAGGAAGCAGGTGAGAGAGAATATATCAATCTGAAACCATAAGGACTCTTCAATCTGCATCCCAGAACTAACTGCAACATATTCAGACCAAGGTTGTACTTCCATGTTTTGCTAGTGAAACAAGAAAATATAACAACTTGCCAGAAATTCTAGCATCAAAATTTCTACAACTGAAACCCATTTAATAGGAAAGCATGCCAAATGATGAGAAACAAATATCCAGAAAATAAGAGAATGAACCTGGGATAAGACAAGACAGTTTAAAAAATGTAGCGGTACTCTGTGTAAACAGAAAAGGAAGACACGAAATGTAAATTTGCTATAGAATCATAGAATCATTCAAGTTGGAAAAGACATCTAAGATCATCTAGTCCAACCTTTAACCTAGAAGTCCACCACCATGCTACTAAGTTTTAAATCTACGTGTTTCTTGAAGAGCTCTAGGGATGGTGACTCAACCACTTTGCTGGGCAGCCTATCCCAATGCTGCACAACCCTTTCATTAAAGAAATTTCTCCTAATATTAAATCCAAACCTCCTCTGGTACAACTTGATGCCATTTCCCCTCATCTTATCGCTATATGTAACATCTCTAGAATAAAACATGAAGTCATGTAACCATCACTAGTTATTTCTGTTTTCAGCCACACACCACTCAGAAATACAGTCTGTGGACTCTCCTCCAGAATTTATTAAATAATAATAATAATAATATATCGATTCCTCATCTCAGACTTCAGGGAATTTGGAGGAATCATTTAAGTAAAGAAATTTAAGAAATTTTAGTAATCAATGGTTTGGGGACTTCCTAAGTCTGGACTGTTTTGCCCTTACTCAGTCTTGAGAGATCACTTCAAAATAATTTTTTCAAATTTATATCCAAATCCATAGTTTTGTCATCTAAAATATTTTAGAAATAAAGCATTTCCTTATATTTTAAATTTCTGCAACTTCTTTTGACAACTCCTGCTTCTTGCATTGTGAGAAACACTGAATACTTGTTCTTATTTAACATTACCTTTTTGTATTTAACTAATTTAAATACACCCCATCTCAGATGTCTCTTTTCCAAGTTGAAAAACTAGACAATAAAACAATAGATGATATTAATTGTTGATACAGTCAAAGGAATATATGGAAAGAAGAAAATATCCTCTATCAAAAAACACCTGTGTGTCTGACCTAGATATGTTGTTGAAGAAACAAACCTCAGAATCACCAGCCAGTTCTGTGAAAAGATCCAGACGGACCTGCACAGGTGGTCAAAAGACATATATAACACTACTGATAGTCAGCAAAGCAACAGAGAAATATAATAATAATAATGCAACATGTTGATATATTATTATTATTATTGTTATTATTATTATTAGTCTTCATTATGCTATTGTGCAGAACTAGCTTGGACCCATACTTTCACTGATGCACACAGTTCTGCTCCCTACTCTGTGAGAAAGAATGGAGCAAGACTTGACTACATATATATTATAGAGACCTCACCATAGAGACCTCAGCAGGCTGGAAGACTGGGGGAACACAAACTGAACGAGGTTTAACAAATACAACTGTAACGTCCTGCACCTGGGAGGGAATAATCCCAAGCAGCAGCACAGGCCAGGGTTTTACTGGCTCAGGTATATCGAAATTAGAAAGGGCCTGGGAGTCCCAGTGGAGAACAAGTTACATATGAGCTGGAAGTTCATCCTTGAAGCAAGGAAAAAAACAACCAAAACCCAACAGATAAAGATTGACACTGTTTCATTCTACTTGGCATTTTTTAGGTCACACCTAGAATAACATATCTAGTTTTCAACCTCCAGTACAAAAGACACAGTGAAATGTTGGATGTGATCCAGCGGAGGGCCCTCACGATAATTAGAGAGTTGAAGACCTTGATGTATGGTGAAAGGTTGAAGGAATTCAGCTTGCTCAAACTAGAGAAGAGAAGGGGCAAGACAGAGTCTAATCACATTCTCCCAAAGTTATGGAGGAGATGGAGGTACTCTTTTCACAAGGACACAATGCAGGATAAAAATCAAAGGGCATAAGGAGCTTCAAAAAGAAATTGCATCTGCAAATAATAAAATGTTCTTCAATGGGAGAACAACAAAACTTTGGAGTAGATTGTCCAGAGAAGTGGCAGTCTCTGTGGTTGAAATATTCAGGACTTATTTTTTGGGGGGGCAATGGGTAACCTAGTTCAAAACCCTGCTCTCAACTGCTGAAGGGTTCAGGTGATCTCCAGAGGTTCCTTCCAATCTAGGTTTTTCCCTGCTTCTACACGGGAGGGCAGCAGGCACAACGAAATTTCTGAAACAGCTTCCACAGAGGGCAAAAAGCAGCAGACTAGCACTCTTTTAACAATGAAAAATAAATGATAGAAGACAGAAAGGGAGAAGGCAGAGATTTACTGCCTCATGAAACACCCAAAGAAGGTAAGTATGGAACAGATACTCAATCTTTTTCACAATACAGGAAGGAGGGGATATCAAATCAAATTTTCAAAGGGATGGCTTGAAAGAAGTCAATGTATTTTTACCAACAAAACTTAACTGACCTGTGAAAGTCACTGACATACATTTTCTGTGTATCAAAAGAATAAAAGGAATCACAGAGACATGTTGAAATGAGTCCATCAAGGTCTGTTAATAGAAGAGATGCAGGCTCAAACTTTGGACAGGAAGTCACCAAGCTCCGAGTTGAACAGACATGGGAGTGTATACCACAGACCATGGTATGTAGTCAGGCCTTTTTTAAAAGGATTTTCTGTATGTGGAAAAACTAGAGTTCATGGGAGAATAGGAATGCTTTACTTGAAAAATCTCACCAGAAATAAATTCTGATGTTTATATTGCCATATCTGAATGATGATACCATTGTTCACCATCTTATTGAATCTTCTTCCTTCCTTCCTTCCTTCCTTCCTTCCTTCCTTCCTTCCTTCCTTCCTTCCTTCCTTCCTTCCTTCCTTCCTTCCT
>NC_048894.1:91248875-91253789 GCF_011077185.1 Oxyura jamaicensis | reverse complement strand
AAATGAGATCCATGGCTTACCACAGGGAAGCCACAGAATGCCTTAAGGCCCCAACTGTAGCTGCCTGTCTAAACCTGCTGTGCAGCAGGATTTTTTTTTTTTTTCTTAAAATGTACTATTTACATATTTTTGCCAGAAGGGAAGTTGTTCCTTTTCCTATATTAAAATAATAATAATATATTTTTTTTTTTTTAAAGTGTAGATTTTATCAGTAGCCTTTGGAAAATATTTCTTTCCATCTTTTACCTGAAAGGCTTTAAAGGGAACTTGGCTCATGTAAAACAGAAAGATAAGCTCACATGCCTCTTCTTGGTAGGATTCTCGGAGCATGATGCTGTAATAGAGGTCCAGCACAGCAAAGATCTGGTTAGTTCATTTTCATTGTCACATGAGTTGCAGAGGAGCTAAGTTGTTCAGCCATGCCAAGAGGGCTACAGAGTGTGAATAACCATAGACCCAAACTCCATCTCCATTGGCATCAGTATCAGAATGCCTACTGGTTTCATTTCAGCCATGATTTCCTGAGTTCCGAGTCCTTATATGGGGTAGACATACTGGTATCACAATTTCTCTATATTTGTACACAATGGAGATACATTACTAACATTAGAGGACTGAGCACTAGAATTATTATTTCATCAGGCAAAATATTTTTTTTCTGTTAGACCCAAATTTCACAGCTGCTTTGTGATGCACTCATGTTCCATAACCAAGTGACAGTAGGATGAAACACATCTTTGAGCTATTTCACAGGTATCCTGGCCCACCACTTAAACTGATTTTAAGATTGTGTATTACATCTTTTCTGTCAAAATATTGATAAGAAATTCAAACATCCAGATCTGAGTCATTCACAGCACATGGCTCAAACACTTTCTTCCCAAAATAAGTGGCAAAGCATTAAATTCCTTTCTCCTTTGCTTTTTGAAAGTCCTTCAAAAATCAGAGGTAACTCAGTGGGCCTGTTCATATACAAATACCTCGTTTGTCAGATCCGTTTTGAAGTACCATTTCACTCTTTTGTGATCAAATGCAGACTCTTGAAAGGACTCAATTCTGTCTACATAAAATTCTCAGTATATTCCATGACAAAGAAACAAATTTTATTCCATCAAACAATTCATTCTATCTAAAATCAGGATCCATTTAAGTAGAACACAAATTATTATTTTATTCTTTAAATATTTCTTCCTTTTTTTTTTTTTTTCCTGATTAAATGAACCAGATTATAATTATTCTGATTAAATTTCAAATACCTTTGGCCCTATGTTGCTGCTGTTTGGAATACATCCAACAAAGCAAAAAAGGCTTGTTGATCTGTTCCGTCAAGATGATGAGCTATTATAAGCAGATAATCAATGAGTTTCAGATATGGTTGTCAGCTTCTTAAACACAAATAGAAAATCAGACTTTGGAGAAGAACAGAACTGATGTTATTATCCTGCAACTCTAACTGAAGTTGATTTTTCAATCTCTATGAATATAAAATACAGAAAATAAAAATACAGAGTGCTCCACAGCTACTGTATTTAAAATACCCCAAGGAGCATCTTTTTGTCAAAAGGCTTTTAAAATCCATTTACATTGCAATAATGGAAGCATAAAAAAATTAATCACAAGTTAATTTTTTAAGTGGAAGGCCTAGAGGATAAAATACTGACTCCTTCACTGACATAAACCCCACATAAGTATTAGCAAGTGACATCCACAAAATTCAAAAGCTACAGAATGCTACAGTCTCTCATTTTCTCTCAGGCTGGCAATCTCTGCAAAACACAAGCATTTATGAGTCAGCAGTTCATTTGCGTATTACCCCAGAAGATGAGAGAATTGCTATTTTTGTGGAGGAATAGGGTTGTTTTTAAAGTGATGAAAAAGGCAAAATGATACCCAGGGAAGATTAATTTAAAACAATGGGAACACTCAGATCATACACAAATCAGTTTATCAGACCTGAAATGGAAGCATATAAAATCTTATGCATGGCTAATGTGCAATATTTCTAAGTATTTTACTTCCAAAAGAACACCTAAGACATCAAGCACATAGGACCTATACTGTAAATTTTAAAAGATTCCTAGATTCACAACTACAATATCTACTTGATCAAATTCTGATTTGTATAAACCCTAAAACACGTTAGGGTTTATACAGGAACTCAGGAATTCTGCTCCTTTTTCCAATGTACCTGGGGGAGCTAATCTGAAAAGGCAGGTCCTACCTATACATGCACAGAAATCCACAGCATCTAAACTTCGACTTCAAAATGGCCCATTTATAACTCAGTACCCTGACATTTCATATGGGATTTCAGTTTACTTTCCAGGTTTTCCAACATAATAAAGTCAATCCTCCATTACACCCATAAACCAGAGCATCAGATGAAGTAAACAGCCTGAGTGATAACACTCTTGGTTTCCCCAAGTCCTGAGCTGATTCTTCACAGTTTCTAGCACAATTTTACCCAGGCTTGCTGCACAAGAAATGACCATTCGTAATATGAAAACTGGCTGGGAGTTCAAAATTCCCCCAGATCTGGAAGAGAAACTCTCAGTTCCCCACATCTCCCAGGACAGAAATCATCAGCTGTTTGACTATGTTTTTTCTTCAGCACTCCCCTTCCCTGGCAACCTGAGGATTAAGTAAAGCAATGGGTTAACCAGTCACAGTTATCAAAAACCATGAGTCTGAGTCCAGAAAGCATAAGGTTAATTAATACCTGGGATATTAAGACATTTCCTCTGGACTGATTTCCCTGTCTGCTAGCTCTTACTGGGTTTTCAGACCATAGAATATTGTTATATTGCAGCTCCAAATAATATTTTTTGTTAACAGTCCTTATATCAGATAATACAGTGCCCTAGAACATAAACCCCTGCTTTTCCTCATCCCAAATCACTTCATTTCATACTTTCTAAGCCAACACTTGACTTTTGCCTCAAATCCAATTCCACCTTTCTTCCATGGACTTGATGTTATTCCTTCCTTTTAGAACTCAGGAAAAGAAACACCAGAGAAATGCTCCTTTTTCCTTCTCTACATTAAGAAACAGAGAAGAAAGCAGGATATAAGCTACTGTCTAGTACCAGGATTAAAAAAAAAAATGCAGCAGAGAGGTGGTAGGATAAACACTATGTTCTCTTTTCCATCACTTACCACTAAAAATGTTTTGTTACACCAGGATAGAAGAATAGTTACCAATGTTATTTATAGAGGTGACTTTAAATACTGTATTTTAACTCCATTTTGCAGCTTCCAAGAGAAGAGGTGATCCTCATCAGTGTTAACAACTATATTATGCTGATTTTCATGCTAAGTTTGACGAGCCCCTTAGCAGACAGACATCACCAGATCACATCTTCTCACCTGCATATTCTGTTTACAAGTTGGGTAACATGTTTTCCTTTTTGTCTGTCCACAATGTGTCTAAAATGCTTAGAAATACTTTAATTCTAGATTAGACAATCATCACATTTGCCTTTTAGAAAGAAAAACATGTTTTCATAAAACCTGATTTAGAGGGGAAAAAAAAGGGGGCGTTTGAATATTTTTGGTAGAATCATCCTTTATCTTTTCCCAAGAACCTCTCACTCCACTCAGATGTTCTTTTTTGAGGAGAGGTGATGAGGAGAAGGAAGAGAGGGCTTTGTCTTCCTTTGAATACACTTGTAAGTAGATTTTGTTTTCTACAGAGAGAGAAACAAGAATCACACTGAACAAGGAGACTTGCTTCTGAAAAACCTACTGCCTGCATCACCTTCATCTGTCATAAAACAAGCTAAAGCAGGAGCCTGTGCCAGCACTGAGAGAGATGGGTTAGTCTTTAAAAGAAACAAAAATGAACTGTATGAGGCTAAAAGCAATGGTGGATGACAAAAATTGGCTGGAAAAAAAAAGTCTGCCCTGCAGACTACATTCATGCAAAAATGTGAAACATGATAAAGTTGGAATTGTCGGGTTTTCAACATTATGTGCTTATTGGCCAAACCTGTTTTTTTTTCCCCATAAAAATTGATGAGATTAATCAAATTAGCAGAAGTAGGATTTGGCCACAGATATGTCATTTTAAAATGAGGAAAAAAAGAAAAAAGAAAAAAAGAAAAAAAAAACATTTTTCGTCTGTATTTTTAAAGTCAATAAACATGACTTGACTCAACTGAGTATTCAGGATTATGCTTCTGAGACATGAACACTGTAAAATCTGTGTGTTCTGAAACTGCCACAAACTGTAAGCTGAATCTTTACTGAGTTAAAACCTCACTGAAGGTTCAAGACAGAGGTGGCAACAAGAAGAATTCAGAACTAAGCTCTTACAGGCACATTTAAAATGCTATGGTGAAGTCAGTCTTTCTATTAACAATTGTCATTAAAGTATAACAAAGACAATAAAGGGAATAGTGATTCTTCTTCATTTTCTGGTGGCAGTAACACAGAGAGGAGTTTGCTAGAGTAAATAAAATTCTTAATTCTGTATACAATGTAGTATTGAAACTTTAAGGCTTCTTGTTTACTGGGATGTGTATTTTTTATTGGTGACATGAAAAGCATTGGGATTTTCTGCCGTTATTAAAACCTTACTTCAATTTAAGTTTTATATCCTGATGTTAAATCCAGAATAACACTTTTATGTTGTTTGGCAAAACTATAAAAGTGCTTGCACATATATATCAGTTGTTTTTTGTTAGAAGGGGCTTTCAGAACATTCCTCTGCCCCCATAGAACAGATGTCATGCCATTTTTCAATATATAATTCTAATTTATCAATATCAGTAATAGTGAACTGCAAATACAAGTAATTGTTGGCAGACAATATAAACAATTCATTCAGAGCACGCTCCCACTGCTATACTTCTAATTCCTGCCTTAAAAAGAAAGAAAGAAAGAAAGAAAGAAAGAAAGAAAGAAAGAAAGAAA
>NC_048894.1:91236432-91248865 GCF_011077185.1 Oxyura jamaicensis | reverse complement strand
AAAGAAAGAAAGAAAGAAAGAAAGAAAGAAAGAAAGAAAGAAAGAAACAACAACAACAACAACAACAAAAACATATCCCACTTAATCTGTGATTCATTTTCCAAACCATGGATTCAAAATCCATGTTAGTTATTAGTCCATTAATGGAACAGAAGGAGATGGAGTTTTGCTCTTGGACTGTCACTTAATTCTGAAAACTTAGGAAATTCAGATATCAGTGCTGGTTCCACTGGAGTCAGTAAATGAGTTCCAGTAAAGACTGGCATGAGATAAACTGAATTATACATGATTGAGATGGGATAGGTTCAGATTTCTACACTCACATTCTTTATTCCAAATTAATATGTGTAGAAAGAGGTCAGCTCCTCAAAACACTTCTGTGGAACGACAAAAAATGACACATACATACAAAAACCAGAGTCGGTCATAAACTGAAAAAGATTAAATATTTATTTACATTATTATCTCCATAGACAATTTTAAAATAGAATGCAATGTAATAGAATAGTTCAGTTGGAAGGGACTACAAAGATTTTCAAGTCCAACTGCTTGACTACTTCAGGGCTAACCAAAAGTTAAAGCATATTATTAAGGGCATTATCCAAATGTCATTTGGATATCCCATCTCCCATCTGCTTGGTTTTAGAGAAAGAATTGTTACTTGGTGTTTTATTCTGCTTTGGAAAGGAAAATATTGGAATAACAATTTCTGGTGAAATGGAAATTACAAATTTTGATGAGTTCTAGAGCTGAATAACTACCACGAAGGTTTTGTCTTGTATTGTTAGTACCAAGACATCACTTGTGCTGAGGGAAGAAACTCTTGTTTCTTAGGCAGAATATCACACAGAAACCCAAACAAAACCTTAATCTGAGAACATACTGTCACTTTTACCCACAAGCAGGCAGTCTAGTTGCTCATTCAATATCAAGTTTAAAAACAAGATTGATTCATCTTACCATTGCACAAAGCTCTGAATGAATTTCATATGCAGTACAACATAGCCCAAAAATCTAATGCAGTCTAATTGTTCCTGGTATTGGTCCCCTCATGTCCCTTGCTTAAATTCATTTACAATGTCAAGCTCAGTTTAAAACACATGGCCTGGGAATTCATCTCTTGATGCTCTAGTGCTACCATTTTACTTTATCATTTGAGACTCATCGCTTCATATATTGTCTTTAACTCCTCATATATAGAGTAACAAAACTCTCGTGTTTTGGTGCAAGCATAAGCTTGCTAAACAGCTTCAGAAGGGCTTGTCAACTGCAAAGCTAGCATTTCTGAACCAGGACAGCAAGAGGACAAGTGCCTCTCTGGCTGCTGCTTCTTTGAGGCTCTTCATGGACACAGGAGAAAGAACTACACTTTGACTCATAGGATCTGATAGCTACAAATACGAAGCAACACATATTTGGAATTTTACAAAACATATGGTTTGTCCCATTCTATTCCAGGTACTCAAGGCAAAGCAAATCAAGGACGTTTTGCAGTGCTACTTCAATGTAAATGCCAGAATCAATTTATAAGTCACTATAGAGTAAATGTTTTTCATGAACTACTCAATAAATTTTACTTGTAAAGAAATTAGTATGTGATACTGTTTAGGAATGTGACTTCTGATGCTATAATGTATTGGTAGAAACTTATTTGGACAGTTTTTCTGGGAGATGTGCTATTGATTATATACACAGGCACTTACATTGATTTCAAAATGCATAGACACTTGTACAGCTGCACATGCATTGAAAGTGAATTTTTGTACCCTCCATGGATTAATGATAACTATGCAAATAACTAACACTGTGCAATGTTTTTTTTGTTTTGTTTTGTTTTGTTTCCTTTTCTTGTGATTGCAATCAATTGTTTATCTTTTTCATTGTCTGTTGGAGCACTACATACTAGACGTAATAAATGTTTCCATCCAGTAAGAAGCAACATCCACCACAGGAAGATTTAATTCATCCTGTCAGAGGCAATGCAGTACCAAATGAAAGAACCCTCCATGCATTGTTGAAGCATAGTAATAAAAGCTATACAGCTGAGATTAAGAACAAGATATCTATATAATAATTCTTCAATCAGTTATTTTAATTTCGTAAGAAATATTTCAAGTTTTAACAATTTAAGTTACAATATGAATAATTTTCTTTATGTTTACTGGTACTAATGTTTCCATTGACATACATATACTGAAGAAAAAAAAAAATTAGAACTTTCATTGAACCCACAGTTTCTCGATTTGCCTTTGATAAGTCTCACGTTTATAAAGGACATACTTTTCCAGGACTTTCATGCTCACCTGTTACATTTCCTTTCATTCTTACTGCTCTGTTTCATTCACGTACATTATTTGCGTAACATTAATTAATGTAATACTTGAACAAATATTTTTCTTATCTTTGAAGACACATTCAGATTTTATTTTTCTTTTTAAGTCTATATAAGTTATTGGTTCATAACTTAGATGGAGTAAAACTTGCAACTTGTGTCATGCATAAGTCTGGAAGCAATGTAAGCACTTGTAGATCCCAGATCCAGAGAGTAGTAGAGAAAAGATGTATTTCTTCCTCAGCAAAAGTGTAAGGTGATTTCACTAAGTCAGTTGCACCTATCTGCAGCTCTGACTGGCACCACAGACATCTTCACAACTGTAGTGCACAGGCACATTTTCACATCTTTGTGCCAGTGTACTGGGTCTGGCTGGGATGTTAACTTTCCCTGCAGCAGCCCATACAGTGCTGCGCTCTGCACTTGTAGCTAGAACAGCAGTGGTATCACACCAGTGTTGTGTCTGCTGCTGAGAAGTGCTGGCACAGCATCAGGACTCTCTCTGACCCTCCTAGGGGGTGGGCAAAAAGTGAGAAAGAAACATCAGCAGGGCAGCTGACCTAAACCAACCAAAGGGATATTCCATACCATATGATGTCACACTCAGCAATAAAAGGTGGAAAAAGGAAGAAGAGGGGAGGGGTGGGCTCTCGTTGCGAAAACGTCTGTCCTCCTTCCGAACACCGGCTACGTGCGTTGAGGCCCTGCTTCAAGGACGTGGTCAAGCATCGCTCATTTGTGGGAAGTAGAGAGGAATTTCTTTCCTCTGCACTTCCACATAGCCTTTACTTGTTTTGTTTAGTTATTCCCTTTCCCCCTTCCTTTTCCCCTTTCCCTTTTTTCCCTTTAGTTGAATTGTTTAATTAATAATAATATTTCCTTAATTATATATATATATATATATATTTCCCCTTTTTAATTAAATCATTCTTATCTCAACCTGTGAGTTGTTCTTTCCTTTACTTCTTCCCCTCCTCATCTGAGGAGGGGGAGTGAGAGAGCGGTTGTGGTGTTCAACTGCCTAGCATGGTAAAACCACCACAGCCAGGCTTCTTCACATGGTAGCCGATGAGCCAAATGTGGTCTGTGAGACCGTGCCATTGAATTTGGCTTTGCATAAAGCCAAAGTTGATATAGCCCATAGAGGTACTCACTGAACAGTCAAACATTTCAAGGCTCTGCTTCTGGCCTATATAGGGCTTATTTTCTTTCCTATCTGTCTCTCTTCCAAATACAGTAAGAATCATGCATTATGCTCTGCTTTTCTCTTCTCCCAAGTCAATTTTCCTGTTTCAGCTCTGTTCTCCAATCACTTTGCTATATAAGTGATATTATCTTAGACTATCTAGCATGATCACAAGACAGTGTTGTTTGCTCCCTCTGTCTGCTCCCTTTTATGTCACATCTAAATTGGACCAATTGTATTTGTTAAGCTTTACATGCTGTTTTAGGAACATTTCCTACTTTACTGAGTTCAAGAAGCCTGATGCAATGTATCCACTGTAGGAAATATTTCATTCACATTTCTGCATTTCTAGCAGATTCTTCCCCCTACCCATTTCTGAATACTTAAGTTCCCTCTGCAATATATGGCTTTTGACAGAGGCAGTTCTTACCTTTATATGTAACTAAGCAAAGAGGTAAAGAAAAAAAAAAAAAAAAAGTGCCATGTCATCCCTGAGGATTACTGTATAATAAAGCATTGAAGATTTCTGCAAGTGCCTGACCTAGTCACCATAGAGGAAGAAGTAGTCCATAGTAAATACATGGCCAAATCCAGTTAATGTTAGTCCATCTTCACACGGTTCTCTTCTGTATGACTATGAGTCTCTGGCATTTCGAGTACCACAGAAGGAATTAACAAACCAACTACTATAAGACTTCATCAACCATCCCTTTGTCATCTGAGAGTATTAGATGTAATGCTGAGAGGGAAGGGAAATATTTCCTTCCTGAAGCATTATTTTTAATGAGTGGTGTGTTTGTCTTTTAACAGTATGCTTTGACTAATTGATTCAAGAGCAAAAGAAAATATTTCAGTTTTAATGTCATATCTTAAATCATCATTCTTCAACCAAAGTGAGTCAGGTTTATAAATTGTTTTTTCACTAACTCCTTGTGTGTAGTCATCATTTTTATATTTGACTGCTTCATTTTGTTTTCATTTTGACAGCTGTTGTGTTTATATATGTGTACGTATGGGTATGTATATATATAAAGAAATAAAACCTGTTGTTAATACTTGTGCTGTTAGCCTAGATTACCACATTATCAACACACAATTCTTTAAATAGCATGGCATTTCAGATGTTTAAATTTATGTTTTGGAACAGAATTCTTAGTCACAATTATGGCATTTTTCCAGCTCTGTTATCCTGTCACTTGTGTAAAGGGACGGTATTGTCTTTAATATGTCATTTGGAGGAGTGATTTACTATTTATTAGTAGGTATTTAATAAAAAGTCAGATTTTTCCTAAAACATAATTCTACATATTTTACATCTTCAGAAGCCATACACAGAGCTGTCAGAATACCATTTAATGAAAAGATGGTATTTGTACAACTACCTATAGTGAGTTGACTATAGAGCACGTATTTCCTCCAGGTTCAAATGAGTGTTTCTATAAAGGTTTGAAAAGCAGCAGTTCCAAGGAGATGGATGCACAAAGAATGAATCATGTGAAAGATTTTCGAAGACTTGGAGGAGACTCATAAGGTTATTCACTAGAAATATCAACTCTCAGTGAAAATTATTGAGAGACAGAAGACTTACTGATTTTCTCTCACAGAGAGAATTCACCATTCTGTCTTTGAAAATTTCCCCCTTCCACCTCCTCCTCTCAAAAAACAACAACAAAAATGAAAATCCAGAAGAATCACTACTTACTTGAACAATAACAACAACAAAATCTACTTGGGAGAAGGAAAATCCTTCTCTGGAATTTGTAAGGAGATAATTTTTCTATGGTAAATATTCTAAATTCTCAATGATGAGAATATTTTTTTGTCTTGTAATCTCATGAAAAATAAAATGGTATATGACAACACTTTCTGAAAAACATAAGTGCAAATACCTGTAGTCACGCTAGCTAGAGGACAGACTGAGTACTTTAAAGGAAAGTTTTGAGTGACACATGAGGGGTTATGGAAAAACACTGCATTGTTCTGGTAGAGGAAAGACTCTGCCTTCCAAAGTTGTTCTGTATTTATCTTCTGATGCATAACTAAACTGCTCCCCTCAAGAAGAAGTGGTATTGACTTTAGACAGAAATACAATCTTAGAAAATAACAACTTACAAGAAATGTCGTGCTTGAGTCTATCATAACAATATCATCAATAGCTAACTCACATACGTAGAGAAGTCTGACAGGAAGGATTTCAACACAGAGTTGCTTCTGCCACAAGAAGTTCTTAGTCTGATACAGCAGTTAAACCAGAGAAAACTTCAGTTCAAAAAACACTATTAACAACAATGTCCACTGCAGAACTTGGTCTCTGAGCTCCGGATTAGATTTATTATATGAACATCCTTGGTACTGGCTTCCTTTTAGGAACAACCAGAGATCATTTCTTGGCCCTAATTTACCCCATAAGATGACAGAATGACTGTTCTGCATGAGTAGCTCTACCTGTCAATATCTTGGAAATCATGAAATTTGAAAGGCATTTTTCACTGCACGACTTCCCCAAAAGAGAATCATTTATCTGAGAAGCACAGGTGGCATAAAAGTCAGATTCACTGAACTCACTGCAACAAAGTTTACTTTGAAAGGAGATAAACTGAATCAAGACTAATGCTTAGGCTAACCTTGTTTGGAATGGCTAAGAAGAATAGCTATTAGGAGCAGCTGTTTTGAGGAAACAGCTCCTAAAGTGTATGATAAATTTCAAATAAGCCTATGGGGTGAAGAAAAAAAAAAAAAAAAAGAAAAAAAAAAGAAATGGGAAGATAGGAAAAAGATGACAAGAAAGCATTTCTTTCCTCCTCTCTGGAGTCCATCTTAAAATAAAAATTGTGCCTTATGTGCTAGAAGAATGTACAATAAGTGGAAAACATTTTGCAAATAGTTATCTGCAGTAAACTTTCAGTCAAGTAAGTATAAATATAAAAAACATAAACAATACAGATTCCAGATGAAAATATCTAATGAGAAGCCTTTTACTTTTTAAAGAGTCTCTTTTTAAGAGAGGCCAAACAAGGTTCAGGAAATCAGGATTACTCTTCCTTTGATATATGGTGGAAAAAATAATGGCTGTCACTAACAGGAACTGAGTATTTTCACTGAATTCACATACTGAATGAGAACATGACTGAATTGGTGTCTGTTACCTAACCAAGCAACCCTAGAAGGAAAAAAACTTTGATCATCCTTTCACTAAACATACAAGGCAAGGTAAACATTCAGGCAATAAATCTAGGCCGAAGACAGGTTTATTTATACATGTAGCTGCCTCAAGAGTATTGCCCCTTTACCAGGCTGAAGCTTCATATAACTTATCAAATAGTTCTGAGAGAAAATGGGAGATGTGTTATTATAGTGTACAAAGTATCAAAGGTACAACAGTGGAAGAACTACTGGCTTTGCTTTGATTGTGTAGGAATTTGTTAATTGGATCTTTCTCACAAAATGCTGTGAGTTTGGGAAGCTTAAATTGCTCCATACTTTTGAATTGAGAAAGTTGGGGTGAACTTCCTTGTTTTGTGACACACAGCACTTGGGTAGCTAGAGAGCAGCTTTCAAGACTACCTGTGATTTTGAATATTTATGTTGATGTTCCTGTTGATTTCAACCCAAAGTGATTACAGACAGTGGCAATCCATTGTTGAGGGCTAAAGGCTACTTGAAAGACCTGATCTTCTCCATTTATTTTGCATTTCAGGAAAAAAGAAGGGAAAAAAAAAAAAAAAAAAAAGAGTATTTCAATTGTAATTAATTTGTTAACAATAAGTCCTCTTTCCATGAATACAGAAAACAAGAAGAGAAAAACAAACAGGTTTTCCTTTACTCCTCAATAAAGTCTTGCACTCCAACAAGCTTTGTGCCCAACAAGTCCTCCCTCTTCCTTCTTTTAAGGAAGATTCACTCACACAGATTCACAGACTGGCATTTTCTATAGCCTGCAGCTGGCATTTCTGCTACCATCCACAAGCCACAGTCTATCTAGTTTCTCTAACATTTCATCCTGCCCAATGCTTCAGTAAGCCTTCAATCAGTACTATTCAGCAGCTGTTAGAAGTAGTACTTCTACTTTATTTCTACTGTAATTCGTTGTACTTCCACAGACTCTTGTAGTTGTGCTGTTGCCTTTAGATCTGGGATTGCTTGTCTCATAGCTGGCATCATGCCACAAACTCCCTCTGTGGTTATCCTCTCACTCTCCATGTGTTCTGGATCACTTGCATAATGCTGAAAGAATTGGTATGAACATAATAAAATCCCTGCTTTAGACACAGTTGCTAGTTCACCTTTGTCCCTTTTAGAGAGAAAAAACATTTCCTGGTTTCTAAGACTTCTGGTTTTGTTTCTCTTAGCAACTCCACATTTTCTGTTGGTTCTTTCTTCTTGTCACATAGTTTAGTTGGCTGTTGCAAAGCAAATTTTATAGATCTAGTGTTGTCACTACATATTTTATTTCAGCAAAGACTTTATCATCTGTACTTCTGGCTACAAGACTTACTGCCCAAATGAACACTTCATTCTTTGGTTTTAGCATATTTCTCTTTAGTATATATATGTTTTGTTCTCATTTCTCATAAAATACACATTTCTCATTAAATCTTGCAAAGTTCCGTGTATAATTTGTCATCGGTTTTCACCTTGCCATGTTCATACACAAAGAATAACTTAAAATTATCATCAATTAAATGATTTTCAATTGAATTGTATTTTATTATTTACTACAAGAATAATATAGATCACATATCTGTAATATAAAAATTTTTGTGGATATATTTAATAGGCCTACAACCTCTGTAGAATGTTACAAATCCATACAATGTTCCTAAATGTCCATAGGAATTGAAGGATAAATAAAACTGCTTGCCATCGAAGAAGCAGTTATATTGCACACATCATTAAGGAAGTTCATATGCATTGTTTATTCCCATATGTGACAGAAATATGATATGTGAAGAACTAATGTAAATACTAGGGGAAAAAACTCTCTCCCATTCTAAGCCACACATTTTATTATGAAAGGTTTATTTGGAGCTGCTATGTCTAGCAACCAAGCTCCAAAAACATAGGAAATATAGACAGTGAAAAACAAACAAATAAAAACAAACAAACAAACAAAAACCAATGATCTGCACTTCTATTATACTTCATAATATATTTTTTGAGAGCAAGGTGAGGTTCAGATACGTAGGTTTGGGTCTTTTCTCTCTCTCTCTCTCTCTTTTTTTTTTTTTTTTTTGATGTCTAGTTTATATCAAGTCATCTTGCATTAATTTGAAGGCATTATTACTTAAGTTTGAAAAAAAATGCTTATATCCTATCTTCACTCTTACCACATGCTGCACTACATTATTTAAAAATTGATTGCAATGGGAATTTCTGCAAAGATTGGAACAGATTGCCCAGAGAGGCTGTGCATTTCCATCTGTGGAGATATGCAAAACCTGACTGGACATGGTCCTGGGCAGCCTACTCCAGCTGACCCTGCTTGAGCAGAGGGGTTGGACTGGATGATCTTAAGTGCTCCCTTCCAACCTCAATGATTCTGTGACTCTGTGAAAAAAAATTATGTATGTTTACGACTGCAAGCCAAGTAGGTTCTTCAGTACTCCCTTTTCTTTTAAGGGCATAGGACACAAGACTGGTTTTACTCTTAAAATTAGGCATGTGATTAAACAATCTGATACATCTACATATCTTATTTTAGTACAGAGAGTTAACCTGCTTCATTTTGCTGATGCATGAAAAATTGTGAACTGTAATAGACCCTTTAAAAATAAATCAAGTTAGCTACACATTAAACATGACTGATAATTAGATATGGAAAAATTTATTCTTACATTTATCAATGATCTATGACTGGTTCTATATAGATACTTACTGAGATAACCACCTACTTGTAAACATGCACATATTGGATTGTATTGCATTGTTTAGCTGCCATCAACAGAAAACAAAAACTATTACTTTGGAGAGAACTTAAACCAACAGCTTAGACTGGACACTGAGAGTAGCCTGAGATAAATCCAAAATTAGTATAGTGCAGTCAGGTATTCCTTTCAAATATTTACAGAATGGACTGGATTCTGTAAGATATATTGAGCTGTACAACAAGACCTATTTCATTCAGCAAGTCCCCTGTGTAAATACACATATTTTGTCTAGTTCATAGGAGCCCCAGCATACTGCCTCCTTCCTGGAACTGTCCAAATGCAAAAAACCTACTTTGTGTAGGGCCTAATGGAAAATGCCTTCTGGTTCATAGGGATTACAGTTAGAGTTGAATAATTCACCCATCCAGCAGCACAATAGTGGAAGGACACAGCACTATAAATTATCTTTGGATTTTCGTTTGTGCTGTAATTACTGAGGCTCTTGTTTGCTCCTTATTTTATTAGTAGAAACCAGTACTTTTGTTACAGTATTAGGGAAAAAAAAAAAAAAAAAAAAAAAAAAACACCAACCAAACAAACAAATTTCAGGCAGTAAGCCTAATGTCTTCATCAGAGCCAGTGGTATAAATACCAGAAAGAGTGACAGCTAATCCACATGCACTCAAAAGAAAAAAATGAAAAGGCCAGTTACTTGTGCTTGTCGGTGCTAGTCTCATGCACACCTATTAGCTTGCAAGTCCTTCAGACAATCAGACACTAATGAAATGAGTAGGGGGAGGAGAAGAACAGAGGAAAAGGATGGAAAAGAGATGGAACAGCAGCAAAACATCATTTCCCACTCATGTAAATGGGAACAGCACATTTTAAATGGATCTTTACAGTGTGACTTAAATCATTTGAGGACTAAAGATCTCTCTGTACTGTATCAGCTTCTCAGAATCACTCTTGTTTTTTTAGTGTTTTGTGTTTTTATCTCCTTTTCCACCTCCCCCTTCTTACTCCCCAGTATTGTCAGTAGTTCAGCCTTGGCAATATCAGAGCAAACAGAGGAGGGATTGAAACAAGAGAATCACATATACGAGATTGTCCTGGCAGCACTGTGCACTGCTGCTTTACTAATCCAGCATATGCAAGGTATTACTGACTTGTATTCTATTAAAAAACATTAGCAGAGCAAAAAAGTATCCAGTGCCAACTCCAAGCACTGCTGAGCTCCAAGTAAACTTCTCTCTTGCAGTCTTCGCTTTTCATTCTCACTCTGCAAAATGAGATAAAAAGGGAGAGGCCACAGTTTTTGTTTGCCTGATAACAACTTTTAAAAAGCAATATGCATGGGGAGCCAGTGTAGTCAGTAATTTGATCAGCCGAGCCCAACTGACATGTGTGTTCTCCCAAACTGTGATTTAAGTTACAGGGCATCTATGCATCAAAGGAGAGAGGAGAGCTTTGCTATCTTCTCTAACAGCTGTGGGATGAAAGTACTGATTGACAATGCAATTTTGCACATATATATAAACAAGGCACTTAATTCCTTTAGGCTCCTTGAAAAATCCCATGTGAATATATTCCTATGGAAGAATCTTTCCAAGATTACATGCAAGGGATCCACTGACTTTTCCATTGAGGTTTCTGAGTTCACTCAAAGAGGAAAATATATCTCTGAGGCTTTGCAGCCACAAAGCTCAGGAGAGCTTTAGAATTACCATTTTCACAAACTTTGTCATTATGTCAACATCCATGAACAAAGATCATCATACTGGCATTTGCAAAAAAAAAAAAGAAAAACAAAACAAAAAGTCCTTGATGAATCTGCCAGTGAAAACATTGTTGCATTAGCATTTTGTTCAAGCAAGTTGTTGTTCTGTGAATCTAAATATCAATGCAAGACTTCTAGAAGTCTTTTCTTCTAAGACTTCTAGAAGTCTTAGAATTTTTTCAAATTTTTATACTTTTATTAAGTAATACCGTATGGGTAACATTGAAATTCAAAAAAAAGTAAAGCTATATTGTATCATGTCTGTCACTAAAAAAAAAAAAAAAAAAAAAAAAAGTAAGCTCATCAGTAGTAAATATATGCTAGATGTAATGTCTTGACTGACAGATAATGAGAGAAATGTCAATTTTTACTGTATTCAGCTTTATCCTTCAAATTGCCCTGGCTCAAAGAATGATGGACACACATATTTTCTTTTGTAAAAGGTCTGCTAAAGTTCCTTTATTAAACAATTTTTGAATTTCTAGGAATTATTGCTCCAGAGAGATATTACAGTCTTTTCAGTTATTCCTGAAAAGTGTATTCTGCACTCTTAAAGAAGATGGCATTCCTCTCGGTATTTTTCCAGGATATACATAGGATTCATGTGAGATTAAATTTGCTTGCAAAACAAGCACAAGTCACAATAGCATCAAAACTATTAGCCTTTTCTGTGCAGAAACAACAAAAACTTGCAAATAAAAAGAAAAAGGAAAATGAAATAGGACATTAGTTATGCAACTAAATTTCAGCACCATGCTTATTCTTGTCTTGGGCTTTTATGGATGTCTCAAGACAAAATGAACATAGATTTAAGATGAAACCATCAACTGCTTGAACCCTCTCTTTTCTCACTTCTTGTGGATATTAATCCCCCTGTAGGAAAGCTGCCTGTTTCTTAGAGGCTCCAGCTGACAGACTGGTATATTAACGCCATGGCAGTTGGAGCAGATATGTTGTACTATGATTTGCAGTGGCTGAGGAGCTGATACATGCTCCCTTCTGTTATTTCTGTTACAGAGGCCTTGTTGACTGGAGGATGAACAACACAGACCATGGGACGGTATAACCTCTTACACTGCTGAAGCAAGATTCAGCAGGACTTGACTCACTTGTGACTTTATTAGATTTGTCATTTTTAGCATTAAAACCTACATCTGGGCCACTCATATCTGTGTTTGTGATAGTAACTCTCAAACTCCCTCCCCCCCCCCCCCCCCCGAAAAGAAAAAGAAAAGAAAAAAAGGAAAGGAAAGGAAAGGAAAGGAAAGGAA
>NC_048894.1:91144410-91236332 GCF_011077185.1 Oxyura jamaicensis | reverse complement strand
AAAAGAAAAGAAAAGAAAAGAAAAGAAAAGCCCCCAACCTTGAGGAAGCCACAATCTATTGGCAAAGACTCAAGCAAGCACTGACAATTGGGTGGTACTTTGTTCTCTACTGACTTCTTGAGGATCTGTGTTTGCTTGAACATGCCATAGTTTGCTGCTGGCACAGATCAGCATCAAATTACTACTACTCAGAAAACAAAAAGAAGTGCAAGATGAACTGAACTGACAGGATATATCAATTTCTCACTGACTGAGGCTTCCTCCAGATTCTGACAAATATGTTGACACACTGACAGCATCAAAAACAACTAGTTTTAAGCTCGTAGCATCCTCTCTCTTTTTTTTTTTTTTTTCCTTTATTTTTTTTTTCTTTTTCCTTTTTTCCCAGTAATCCAATGTTTTCTTTTATTTTTAAGGAAGTATTTGGGTCTGATTCATTTATTTTCTATGTGACAATACAGAATATTCACATTCAGTGGAAAAAATAATAATAATAATAAAAAACAACTATAAACACAAGGCAGGCTGTGTGCATATAAATGTACTATTTTATTGTTAGAATGAAAGGCCAGCCCACTGAGGAAAATAAAGATATTGCTCAAAACATCACAGTGATTTGTCCAAGATAAAATTTTCAATGTAATTTATGAGCATCATGTGATGGCTAACTGCTGTACAGGGAAAGGCAAAGGGGAAAAAATAGGAAATTTGTTTCTTTAATATGATTTGATTAGTCTCAATGGCTCATGTGAGGACATAACATTAGAAAGACATTTGCTTTTTTGCAACAAGAAACAAATGCTATGCTGCAAAAAATAGTCAGCATCTTTAAGCTATACTGCAGAGAAACCTACAGTTGTATGGCCATCTGTTTTAATTGAAAGGTACTGTGGGGTATTGCACTTCTGAGAATTCATGGAACAACTGAGTATATTGAAAAGAAAAAAAAAAATGAGTCAAAGGATGATAAAGAAAAGCTTGTAAGTTTTAAAAAATGTTTACTCTCTTTGGGATGCCACGTCCTATTGGTTAAACAGCACTGCAACCTTTTTTTCATTACATCCTGAGATTTTTTTTTCTTTTTGGATGATTTTTCTGCAAATCAGCAGGAATAAAGGAACTTGTCACTCAGTAGGGTATTTTTAGGCTTCTCTCCAAAGTGCTTCAATGCCCATGTAGCTGAGCCACTCAAAAAACTTGAGAAACAAAACATAAATCTGCTTGTCTGATTTAGTGGCTCAGAGAATATTTTGAAGTTCGACTGAAAAAGGAAAGCAAAGCCTTCAGAGCTCATCTTCTATTTTATTTTAAATAATTCAATCTTTCAAGCACTACATTCCACTTGCTTGCACTAAGCTATTCATTTGCTTTTCTTATTTTTATTGCTTGTGAATGTAATGATCATGAACTAAGCTGGTATGACAGCCCCAGTGAATGAAACTCAGTGTTTGGGTTTAGGATCAGAGTTCAGCACAACATCCTTTTTTTATCCAGCAAGGGCACTGACAGCAACAGATTGCTCTATTACTGTGACCAGTCCAAATCTAACAAGAACTGGATCTATTTCAATTACGCCTTTTGCCTTTGGTGTCTTTTACCAATCAATGTGTCATTTTTCTAGGCACAAAATCTTCCTAATTACATTTTTACAGCCATTTGCTAGCACAGATGTAAACATACCAGACACTAGACCAAATTAAATAAAAGTGTCTTTCATGTAGTCTCATGCTTAGAAGGATGAACTTGCTCTGGACTCCAGGAGCACAAAATGCAAGTTACTGAGCTCTTCTGAAAAGTGAGCCTGTGGGATCTGACACAGCTCTTCCAGTTCCTCACATAGAGATATCCAGACCACAGAAAGGTGATTCCACCTAACACTAATTAATACCCTTGCTAGCCTTCTTTCTCTGACCTCTGAGAATCCTATGTGTTTTGGGACCTGAATTCTCTGATTCTTTGATTTGGTGTTACTTCTAAGCATGAGACTACATGAAAGATACTTTTATTTAAGCAGTCAAAGTCTGCCTACACTACGGCCACTGTATGACCACTGAAACCTACAGACGTGGGCCAGTACAAAATTGGTTTGAGGGGAGACCGAGGGTCAACTGTTAAGATTTCAGGTCAAAAGTTTTATTTTTCTTTGGGTATGTTTTCAAGCGCTGTAGGCATGACACTGATCAGGGATACTGAAGAAAACAAAATCTTATCCTGATCTAGTGATGAGGATGTGTATGTACCCTAACAGGGAACATGGACAATGTATGTCCAGCATAGAAACAGCAGCAAAAATGTCAACATTTTCAGCTACAAGATCAGTCACCCTCACCACAACAAATTTTTACAAGCCCATGATCTAAATTTAGTAAGAAAGGCATGTTCTTCCCATCATTTTGTCAACATTACCAGTAGTTTTATATTTCGGAAGGTTTCTACAAATTGCTACCTTTCAATTTTCTTTAGAAAAAAATATATAACTTCCTTTTCTAATTTGATTCTAAATCAAAAGGTTTTGTATAGCAGTACCATACTCAAATGATGTATTAAATTGCAAATCTTTTGATGTAGTATACTCTCTGAGAGAGTATTTTGAAATGTAGAAGATGAGAAATCACTATTCATTTCTAAGACCTAGAAGCCCATGGTGCCAACCTGGGGTAGAGTTTCCATTATAACTTGATACATAAATGAAGTTTCAAAGTATACATTATTCTGCTCAGAGGAAGCATCATATTTACATTCAGATAATCCTGAATGGGAACCTTTCTTGTATAGAAAAACAAACTGGGTCATCACAGTTAGCAGTATACTTGCAATTTATATTCTCCAGTGAACATAAATAATCCTCACAATATATTCAAATAGGTATCCAAGAAAGCAACACAGTGGAGGGTAGAAGAAAAAGCAGTGTTCTCATTAAAGATGCATGGCAGTTCTATCCTCATCTGGGTGAGACCAGTTATTCTCTTTCCTTCCATTTAAACCAGGGAATCAAAAAGCATTTGGTTTCCAAAGAGGTTTGGATTAAATTAAGAGATAGATTAAATGGATTAAATTAAGAGAGAGAAATAGTTGGCAGGAAAACTACCCATACTGTCTTCAAGAGTACCAAGGGGGTTTGGGAAGTTCTGGCACAAGGGACTAATAAAACTCATAACAAACTTTTTATGTCTCCTGTGGGTGCTATTAATTACCACGTCACAGAAAATTCACCTTGTGCCGATGTGCAGACAGAGACCTCTCTGCAATGAGCACACCATGAGAGAATTGTGCCACAGTTTTCACCTCTACACTAGGGTTGGACTTTGGAGGGGATTTAGGACCTTAAAGATGCACATAGATGCATGTACAGTTCTGTGCCATGGAAATCAACCAATGTTTCCTTCCCTTTGCATGCAGCATGGAAGTTTAATTTCAAATAAACCTGCATTAATGGAAGCTCTTTAACTCAAGATGGCGAAGCTTTCACATCTCAGATGAGCAAGGCATGAGAGAGAATTGCAGATCCAGGAATCAAGCCTGGTGACTCAGTGAGTTGCAATAAAATGAGAATTAAGATTCACTTCCTCCAGCATATTTTCATATTTGCATTTTTGTTGTTGTTTGGGTTCGTTGTTGGTGATGATGTTTTGTTTGTTTGTTTCTTTTTGTCTCATTCCCATCTCCAAGGTAATCTGGGCACATAGTTACCAGCACTGACATGAATGTCATGTTGAAAACTGGCAAATGAAATGATAAACTGGGGGATACCTGGTGCACACTAACAAAATAAAAGACCTATTATGCATACATGAATAACCCTTCTTTCCAAGGTATGCTTGAACCCTTATATCCCTCAATGTTGTCTAAAAAATACATGGCATCCTAAAAGAAAGTGCCTGGTATGATACATGGAAACCAAGATATATCCTATAAAAAGTCAATTCTCTCTCCAGACTTACAGGATGATGTGTGCTCAGGTGTCTTGAGAAGCCTTATAAAATCAGCTCCCATACTTCCTATAGATCTGACAGCACGGCAGGCATTTAAGTCTTTTTGCTTGTTTGTTTATGCATGGTGAGGCTGTAGAAACTAAATTGTCAGTATTGCGTTTCTTTTCTACCCTGTGTTATTCCATAAAATTCATTTTGAATGACAAGGTCTCTTAAGAACAAGTATTTATAAATGAGAGAGAGCTCAAAATGTTAGAAACCTGTGTAAAATTTCTAAAATTAGAAGTGTGTAAATAACTAACAGGCATTGCTCTCTCTGTTTGTCAACCTGGGAACACCTCTCTCTTGCATCTGCAGAAGTTTCACACACTGATGTGAGAGAATATGCTAGTATCTCTTCCTAGTCACCAGCAGTCGCCACATTTCCATGGATGTGGAATTACAGTGTCACCCTGCAGTTACAGTCTGCACTTATGATCTCAGAAGTAGCAAGGAGGTTAGTTGTTCTCCAAGATCCACCCACAGACAAACTGCAGCCTATGCAAAGAAATGCTGTAGACATTCAACTGCCCAAGCTTGTCTGTATTCTAGGTCCTGTATGTTCTGGAGGGAATATTCTTCAGGGAATAAAAGCACCATCCATCTGGATCAACAAAGTATTTGGTAATATTGTGTGCTGTCTCAGGGCAACTTTAAAAAGGCAGCATAGGCTGACTTGTTCTTCACAGTGAGGAATATTCACAGTAATTTAGTGGCAAGTGCAGCTCAAACACTTCTCACAAAGAGGCAGTCATAGCTGTAGGCTAAGATAGACATATAAACTGTCTAACAGTTGAATGCAATTTTAGACTCCAGTTTGTCTCTGGTCTACCTGCTACAACATGATACACAATTCAGTAAGCAGATTCATGCAAAAAGTAACCACATCTAACAAAAGAACTGGACAACAAATACCTCTTTTAATGTCTGCTCTCAATTTTATGTGGGCAAAAATTGCTAATAGTGAGGTCTAATGAAATACAAGGCTTAACATTTAATTTTTCAGAGCCATGTGGTAATTTTATTAATGACATGGTGAGCTTTATCTTAGCAAAATAAATACATAAATAAATAAATAGATAAATCTACCTGTATATATAGAGAGAAATGGAATGGTAATTGCTTGGGTACAATGCCCCATTCTCAACACACCTCTGTTGAGAGCAGCCCTAGACTCCAACTCTTTCTTGGCAACATACGTGTTGGAATACCATGTGAGAGTGTTCCCTACATCTCACATAAATGGCAGAGAAGTTTAAAGAAGCTACAAAAAAGCATTGTGCAAAGAACTGCATGTTTAGAAGAAATTCATAAAGGACAAACTTCTGATTTCTACTGTTGAGGAACAAGTTTAATTTACATCAACAATAGTTGAGAGAAGGGGGAGAGAGGAGGGAAGAGAGAAATTTAAAAAAAGTAAGTAAGTAAATAAATAAATAAATAAATTATTGGCCTGACAAGAAGGAAAACAAGCCCACAGCCAAAGGCCTGGGGACTATTTTGAAGCCTGATTTAAAATGTATATTTTTCCAACAATCCTGAGTCAATCAGAATATTCTTCTGTAGATACTGTGCTAGTAGATATTCTGATTGATCTTTTTAATGTAAACAGTGTGCTAATAGAGTAAGAACAGACTGCTACTTCAAGTCTGGAGCACTTTGCATTAGTTATCTGAACATGGGTGGAGGATTTATTGAATAATAAACCGCCTATTGGCAATAGCCTTGCAATAGTTCAATACTTCCTTATTAGTTCCTCAAAATTTTGCAGCACAATAATTAGGCTTTGAGTGGAAAAGTGACATTTTTCTGCATTCTAGAAAGTCTCAACTAATGATTCTGTGAAGTTCTGGCTGTTCTCAACCGAAGTATATTCATATCTGTTAAGGTCTATTGGACTTGCAAGTCTTGATCAATCAAAAATGACCTCTATATTTATATGAATTTTTGACTAAGTAAAGCATATAGATTTAAGACTTTAAGACTTTATTCAGTGCAGTACAGTGAATATTATGCATTTCATCTAAACAAACAGAAGCTTCTAGTAAAAATATAAGATGCCTCAAACAATCTCTTAAAATTTCTCTCTGTCTGTATGCCAGGGACGAAACCAGCACTTTACATGGCACCTGAATAAGCTGAATAGGTCAGAAAAAAAAAAAAAAAAAAGTATTAGCCAACAGAGTAAATGTGGAGCATAAATCTTCTTTTTAGTTACCTCATAATTTTTAGTGAGTGGTACTCTCAAAAGACCCAAGAGGACAAAATGGTACTTTAGATGGGAGGTGCAAATAAATTTAGCACACAAAAGAAATTCCAGTATTACAAACAAGAAAACATAAAATCCAACATAGATGCAAAGTTCTCTTGCACAGTATAGCTATAGATTCCTTCAGCTTCTGCAAGGATTTATTTTGGAAATGCTGGTAGATGCTGAGCATAAGGACAAGACATAGCTGATTTAAGCAAGAGCAGATCACCTCTTCCTCTAAACACACAGAGAGTATCCACAAGCCTTTCCTGACTTGAATAGTCTTCTTTCTGGCATAACACAAACCTAAATAATTTGGAATACCCAGATTTGGCCAGTAATTAATTGTTGGTTCAGAGGTAGAAAGATGCCTCCAGTTCCATATCAGCCACAGGCTGGTGATCTGAAGACAACAACTACTTGCAGGACTGTTGCTGATAGCTCACATCATCATGCAATGCGATACCACAGAATCTGCAGTTACCTCTGCCTGAGGTGCACTACAACACTGTTGTGAGAAAAACACTCCACTTGGTGCCTGGCTGTGGAACAAGTAGCCACAACTAGAGTCATCAATCCACAATTTTAATAAAACATGAATGTTTTAATCATTCATCACCACATTTACAACAAACTAATCTAACCCTATCCTTCTGCCCTGAGGGGGCATCCATTGATAAAATAAAATTAATAATTTGCAAACTATTAAAGGTTAGGAGAGAGACCATTTCTTTTCCTAATTACTGAACTGTGTAGCATACACACACATACACAGGCACATGGTTTGGGATTAGATTATTTTCTTTCCTGAATCTTCCTCTCTCTCTTAGGCTTTCACCATTATTATAAGGACACCTTGTAGGATCTAAATAGCAGTAGGCAGCATAAGCAAATTAAGAGACCTTGAATCTCTTTCTGACTTTGAACTACAGATCTCACAACTTCTTTAAGCTTTATTTTCTCTAAAGCTAAAATGACATTCTTAGCAGCATTCTTAGTAAACTGGTGTGACAGCTACAGTTGAATCATGCTACTGAAAGAGCAAAATAGAAGGAATGAGCTGTAGAAACATGAACAATACAGAGAAATTCTTATCCATAAGCATGATATACAGAATCAGAACAAACTACTGCAAGATCAGAGTAAGTGGGCACAACAGGTTACTATCTAATACAGCTGGGGTTGTAGGATAATCAGGGAAAGAACAGAAGAAAGCATTGTTGCACCTGACTTTATTTATAGAGATGAAACTGCAGTTGTGACTAGGTATAAAGCCAATTCCCATACTAAGAAAAATAAGTTAGTCTTATAAAATACATGCCATTCTGTATAAATTTAGATCAATCTTGAGGCAATAAACACTATGAAACTATTCTTTACAGCTTTATTATTTCCCCATTTTATCCAAAACAGTTCAAATAAACTATCCACTATATATATCGAATCTTTACGTAAAAGATCTGAATTACCATATAGAACAAATGCTTCTGCTTGCTTTTAACAAAAAAGCTGCTTTCTAACTGTTCTCTTTCCAACTTCAGAGGCTAAAGTAGGTAACATAATAGTAATCTGTGTAACATCCATGGCATTAATGTCAACACATTTATCCATTAAATAGCATATTTACATGGACTTGCTCTGAAGTGAAGTTTCTGGGAAAGCACATGAGTAGCACCAGAAAGGGTCCAGCCCAGCAGATATTCCACACAACTATAAATTGTAGCTTGTTCACTTCATTGGAGAAAAAAAATAATAATAATAAAAAAAAAAATCAGAAGTGTAGATCTCATCCTGCATTAATTAGCAAAGGCAAATCCTTTTGAACAAAGTGATTGTCAAATTATGACTTTCTCTTTTGTTGTATTTGGCACCAGCACAGTACAGTACACTAACAACATGCACTGACCACTATCAGGGAAGTGAAAAACAAACAGCAATCCATTACATTTTAAGGAACCTAACTACGACCGAAGCTGGATGTACACAGGAGGCAGGGAAATTTTCCATGAGATCTTTTAAGTTGGATTAAAAATCATTCTGGATGACCTCAATAAACAACTGCCTTTAAAGTGGAGCAGCAAATACATAACTGAGCTGGCATCTTCTCTTGTTTCCTTGCATAACATAAAAATAAATAAATAAATAAAAAGATAAAGATAAATATTTTTGAAGAAGAAGTAACTCTACTACTTTTTTCCCACGTAAAATTCAAAGTTTGTTTACCTTAGTAAACTACAATAGCAAGACAACTCATGAAAAAAGGACACTATGAAAATTTGGGCAAGTAAAATATTTTTATTTTTTATAGACAGCCAAATTCTTTGTTTCCTAAAAATAATAATAATAATAATAATAAAAATAGTAATAATCTGCAACTCCAATGATTGACATTTTGGAAAAAAAGACTTTATGTTAACACTTCTGTCTCTCAGCTTAAAGTGTTAGAACTTGCAATATACATCTCTAAGACTTTCAGTAAGTATTCCCAAAATAAGAATCAGAACAGGTGTTTCTGACAATTCTTATTCTTAATTAAAAGTGAAAAATACAGTATCTCTAAGCATCTTTCCAATCTTTCTTATTCATTGCAAGAGAAAATGAGATGAAAAAGTTCAAATGGTTAAAAATCACCTGACAGTCACCTTGTATTGCCTAGACATTTACAGTAAACAATTTTTGCTGTTACCCTGGAAATGGATTTCCAGCATTATATACAGAAGAACTTGGATTTCATCTGACCTCTGGTCCTTAGAGTAACATAGCTACAGCAGAATTAGGCTCTAAATTGTAATTGTTAATATCTGGATATTATATAAAAGAAAATAAATATAGCAGGCTTTTCTGTAAGGGGCAATATTTTAAGTAGAAATATAAATAGGAGCATAAATGACCTAATTTGTTTTGATCATAACTCATTTCTAATGTTAGATGAACTCATACCCAAAACAGCAGAAGGTACTGCTTGAAGTTATTAAGATAGATGTCCTTTGATCCCTTAGAAGCATCTGAAGACTCTTCTGTTACTGCTTATCCTAGAAAGAACTATCTGCAACCATTGGCATACACAAACAAGTTACCACATAAACTGATTATGTATCACAATGGTACATCATTCCTTTGCTCAACATAACTGAATTGGTTGTTCCCAGTTTATACCTAAGCAAGAAACATTACACCTTATCTAATTCCAGAAAGTCCTGATGCTCTTGCCTGTGATGACCAAAATAAGTTCTTCTACCTGCCACTCTAACATTAATGCAACGTTTCCCTTACGAAGTCAGGGCAAGGAAAAAAATGCATTTATAGCTTTACTTGTTCCAATGTTAGAAAATTGTGTTAAATTTTTCAAGACCTGTTGTGATGTTTTCCAGTGAAGTCTTTTAAGTGTTTATGTCATAATTTAAAGGAGTCATTAATTTTTAAAATACCTTCTGTATGAGTGGCAATTCCTTAAAACTATCGTTGTATATAATGCAAAGACAATTCCCAACCCCCGGAAAGTTGGTGCAAGCTTTGGCATGGACCTGGATAAGGCCAGGACTGTATTCAACTTCTCAGTTTCATAGACCATCCACATAAATCCTGATGATTGAACTCTGAATACAGATTTGTACTCACACTGAAATAACTCCCAATAATTGTGAAGACTGAAGCTACTGAGTCATTGTTGATTTCAAATGAGAATCAAGTCAACCAGACAAAACAGATACTCAGTCTTTGCTTACTCAAAATGATACGACCACCCACTGCCACCACCGCAAACCATCATAAATACTCAGAAGATTTGGCCTATGCCCATTTCTGTGGCAGAATCTAAGCTATAGATTAAGGCATCCTCTAAATGGTAATGCATGTATTACCATCCCATGCAAATTAGATGGAAGAAGAACATGAGCAACAATTCACATCTATATGTTTTGGCCTTTGAGTATCTACTGCCAGAAAGGAGTTACAGGCATTCCTGAAGTCACTGTGGCATTGATGACAGCTTCAGAGTGAGTCACCAGAGACCATTGGCCAGGGCCTGGGAAAAAAAATAATTTCAAATTCCTTGTTCAAAAAAAGGGACTTATTCTAAAAGCCAGGATAATATATTTTTATGATTCTAATTCAGGAGAATGATTGAAAATATGAAAAGTTGGAGGCCTTTTCTTCATTTTTACTTTATTTTACTACACTTTTCTCCTCTGAAAAAAGTAAGAGAAGTATTAAAAGGGAAAGAGAAGAAAAGCGTACAAAAGCCATCTTTGTTATTTCTAATAAAAAAAAAAAAAAAAAAAAAAAGGAGGAATTTGAATAATGTGCAGCTTTAAAACAAGTACATGAGAATGCACTGCAAATCCAACTTACCAATTTCTTAACTGCTCACAAACAGGAGTGAAACATTCATCATCTAGTCATATACTGATAATATACAGGGACTGCAATTGAAGTTGACACTAGACTATAGCCCCACATGTCAAAAAAATGACCGGCAATGTGATACAATGTTTGAAATGCTAGGCCGTGAGCACTATTTTTGTCTGCAGGTCTTCCATTCTAAGCTATAATAGTTTCATCTATAAACTTAAGCCTTCCAGGCTACATATTCATAACCTTTAAAAATCTCTTTGCCCTAAAAGCAGTTTTCTCTAAAGTCTCTGCTTTACCAAAAAGGAAAATGTAAGGCTTATATACATCAGGTCTGAGATGCCTAGAATCAGTAAAATCACAGCTTTTCATCCTTATAACTTACTACAGATGAAATAGATTACATATAGGCTGCCAACGTGTGAATGTATCCATATGTATTTAAAACTGCATTTCTTGCTTGCTCTGCAGCATTTTTCTTTAGAGATTTATGCCAACATCTTTAGTAAAATTCCCCATACTTCTCACTGTTTTGTGGCATGCTATGAAAATGTTACCTACTGCCCATCTGTAAGGTGGCTGAATTTGAGCAAACTTGTAAGCGTGGACTGAGACATGTAAGCAATGAACGTGCCAGAGATTTGCAAAATGACATATAAATTAGTGATGTTATTCTGCACTTTCATTTACTAAGCCACATGACTGTATTTCAGTCAGCAGGAGAGCTTAAATATTGCTTTATGAAAACTATGCGTAATTTGCTATTTATTACTTCTTTATACTGCTGATCTTACACGTTTACTTTGCTCTTCAGATCTGATTGAGAACATCTACAAGTCAAATCTTCTGTTGCCTTCTGGCATATATAAAAATACATTTTTTTTTCCCCTAAGTCATTTATCTTCAGTTTCCTATACAAAATGCTGAAGCTTAGTTATGTGGCTGAAAAGTCTTAGAGGTAAAAGATAAAACATGAACTGTAATTTGTGAGCTGAATGAATCAAATGTAAATACCTCAAACACAGGTTCCGAAGCCATGCTTTAACTACAAGTCTGAAAAGCTTTTTTTTTTTCAGGTGCAGTTGGCAGAAAAAAGACCATTTGGTGAGTACAAGGGATAAATCACAGATAGGTTTGCAAAGGAACTGAACTTGTGATAGCAGGAATCCTTTTTGGTAAAATAAAATAAAAAGTAAGCCAAATGGAACCTTACTAAACAGGCAGCTGCAGGAGGCTTAACCTAGTAGAGACTCCTCTTCCACAGCCTCCGAGAAGTACAGTCCCTATGCTGTCTGATCAATACCTGCCTGAAAATATCAACTTTCTGCCATTCATACAAAAGTGCTCAAGGCCAAAATATTAATTGTTAAGAACACCTAGTGCTGTTTGAAATCTTTGGGCTTTCATAGCGTTGTATACACATTACAGGTGATAACTTGATCTAGATCCTGTATCAGAGAATAGAATGGTATTAGAGACCAAAATGCTCCCAGGCAATAATTTGCCCCATTCAAGATATTTATTTATTTTTAGTTTTTTATTTTTTCTTTTTTGTTGTTGTTGTTTTTTTGTTTGCTTGCTTTTTCCCTTAATTTCAGTGGTTGTGACCTGTAAGAGTGTAATGATTGCAACTGTTAGAATACAAAGGAATCTAACTTAAATAATTATTACTATAATTATTACTGCTAGACTTCAGTCAACCTTCTGGATATATATATATATATATTAAATAGTTCCTGTCTCTGTGTATAACATTAAGGTTTCAGACTGCAAGTAATTTTTTTAACTTATTTTTTAATCTTTTCAGTGTCAAACTGTTTTGCCTGTCTTTTGAAATGAGATCATGCTACAGTTACATGTATCCACCCAAAGAAGAAAAAAAAAAAAAAGAAGAAGAAAGAAATTAATGTTCTTTGGTATAAGGAAGCCTAGTGAAACTCACAACCCCTTGGTAAAATATAGTTTCCATGGAAGAATGAGTTGGTGACTTTCCGAGATGCAACGGTCATTTCACATTTATGCACAAAATGGAATTTACCCATATCAGTCCTTGTGATAGTATTTCAGCGTTTATTTTAGGAAAATTAACAACAAAGAACCATTTCCCTGATGCATCAACAGATGCACTATATACAAATTAGGGAAGGATAAACGAATGTATGTGAATATTCAATATTATCACCTACTGTAGGAACATGATAAATTTTACAACATGGAAAATGAATGGGTTAGCAATTCCACTAAATATTAGGTAACAGAAGGATCCTGTCTAGAGATAAAATAAAACAGAATGTGGTTCACAGATTGAGCAACTTTAATAGAGTAACTGTTATATTATACATCATATTAGTTCAGTTGTAAACAGATTTTTTTACAAAGCACCTACTAGAATTGCTTTAATTTTATTTTTTCCCTGGGTCCCCCTGTAAGGACAACATTATTAAAAGGATAAACCCAGACTGTATAAAACACATTTTCCTCACCGGATTTGGACCACAACAAGTATAAATGTCCTGAATTAAAGCTTGCTGTTGAATTGCAACTTGCAAAACTCCCTGTTCATTTTCCTGATGGGCATGTATCTTCTACACATATGTGAGATGTATCATCCCATCTGCATTAACCCTCACTAAGGTGTAGCAGCAAGCTGTACAACTGCAGAACTGCTCGAGGACGGGACCTACTCTTCTGTCTCAGCAGCCCCAGGAGGGATGACCTTCAGGTGAGAGACCTGCACCGCTCTTCAGCAAGCTCATGTTGCAGCTGTGAGCACTGAGCAGCAATGTAAACCCACGAGCGAGATGGGCGGCTGAGAGCCCAAAAGCAAGGGGATACCGGGACAGATTTTGGGAGACAACCCCCACCTTCACTGTCTCACCTCCTGGTCTTTGGCAGAGCGGGCTGGTATGGCCTCCTCTGAAATGAATGAGCAAACAGGCCAAACACCTGCACTTCTGGCTAAGTTGCTCCTGAGATAAGTGTGCATATTTACATAAATGATGTATTCTTAAATTTCTGTCCTTCCTATGCAAATATAAAGGCTTTGAAATTAGTACCTCCTTCCTGAGCAGAAACTATCAGCTCTGTGTTTTTACAAATTCACATATACACACTAATTAAAATGTGCAAGCTGATTTTGGCGGGTAAGAGTGTATGGCATGGAACAGGAGAAAAATCAACATTTCTGAAAATTATTTCACTGGTTTCTTTAGCTATTCTTCATGCCATTACATTTACTCTCCACAGACCTATAGTCATCTTTCTTTGTCATTCTAGGCTGCTCACAGATGTCACAAACAATTTATTTAGCATTCTACAATGATTTCAACAGTGCATATACACATCTGACAATTTTAATATGAATACCAAGGAAATGTTATATTGCATTTTGTAGACCAATATAGAATGAAAACAAATACTTCGTTTTCATCAAATTATAAAAGGTATTCAAGCTAAAGTATTACTGTTGTATTCACAAAGTATAGCAAAACTGCCCAATGAAAACAGCAGGTTGCAAAAGAAATCAAAACAGATGCAATGAGTTACAGCACTTGGGAGAGAATAAAAAAGGGTTTCTCAAGAACATTTAAACATATAGTTATTAGTACCATTTTTTTTTTTTTTTTTTGGTAATTTGATCATTTAAAACCATTGAATAGTGCTAGATTACAGTTCTGAAGAACAAACACACCACCCTCAGCAAGGTTTTTCCATTTGTTTCCAGCTTCTGTTCTTTTCAGAGTGAATTTTTCAGTATTTCATATCTCCAACTCCAGTCATTATTCAGGGGCACCATTAATATAGCCAGTGATAAAACCGATTAGAAAAAGTGGCAGGGTGGGTAAATACATTAGGAATGAATGAGAGAAGCCATGGGGAACCAAGCTGCTTTTGTTATACATGCCATGGGAGCTAGGACCATACACCAGGGAGGATCTTATATAGCCAGCTCACATTAATGCAGCATTAGTGGCTAATGGACGTGGAATAGGATTAAATCCATATGGTAATGGCACTGAAAAGGGAAAGGAGGGAGTAATAAGAAAACAAAAATCATAAAAAGGAACAGTCATCTCCTCTCAAACAACTTTAAACCTCAATCCATCTTCTGCTGAAGCAGACTGACTTGCCACTGGTTTTGATGGGAGAAGCACTGGCCTAATTATTGGCATCTGGCATATTTACAGTATATTGCATAATCCTCCATAATGCAGTCCCAGAAAAAATGCCTGCCTGCCCCCCCCCCCAAAAAAAAAAACAAAAAAAAAAAAACACCACCACCACCAACAAACAAACACAACACAACAAACCAAAAAACACCTCAAGGAAGGACTTCTGTTAGTGCCTAGCATACAAAATCCAGCCCAGTTCTCGTGTTGTCGAAAAGGCAATTGCCAAGGCCCTTGGTCCAACAGTCAATCTTTCCTTCCCATTCCTCCTTGGAATACTCTCACATCTAGGGAGGCTGCTGCCACGTGAAAAGGCACATTAACAGGACCTGTTGCATGGTGTTTTCTTGGCCATGTAAGTGCTATTTTGCTCATTCAGGCCTGATGACCCAATACTTATTGATATACCTGGATGAACATGACTACTTCTAAGCTTAAGAGTTTAGCAACTGTGGATTTATGGGCAAGACCGAGGCAGTCCAGGCTTTTCCTCTATTCCTCCTTGGTCAGAAAGTTAATTTTTTCATTTTCTCACAAATCATTATCTGCCAAAATGGAGTTTCAGTGCATGGAATTTGCAGGATAATTTCTAAAGGGAAAAAAAAAAATCTAAATATAAAGAGATGTGCATTTTCAGCGTGTTCCCAGGGAACACAAGAGCTATTGTTTACCTCAGCACTCAAGAGTGGAAAGGCCTGATATTTAATTTCCAGAGTGCAGTAAAAGACTTGAGTGCCACCTACAAGCACTTAGGATCTTGAATCAACTGAAATCCTACTGTTATACCTTAGGAAAGCCTGGAGGCACAGCATTTCTGGCTCTATGGTTTCATAACATCTCCCTGAAATCCCACAGATAATCTTGTATGATTCCTAAAGGTAGAGGCTTCATGGCATTAACAGGAACAAGGGCATGCCTTTCACTGTAGCATTGCATTAAATGCAATAGTGAAACAGAGAGAGGACAGAAAAAGGAGGTCATGCCGTTCCACTTTTCCTGGGATGAAGAGGAGCACTACTACTTCGTGCCACGATGAACTCTCCTTTTAGCCAAGGAGTTTTGCTGAGCACTCTGTTTCTCCCATTTAACTAATCCCTTGTCTTGACAGATAGACAGCAGAGTTTTCCGTTTTATTGCAGCTGCCAAAAAGCTGACAGGAAATTTCCCTTAAAGGCTTGAGATGGCACCAGAGAAAGGGGTTTTCAGTCCTGTGCAGTCTCAGTACCTTATAAAAGGTAAATTGTGGCATGCAGCCCCCTGGTTCTTCTGTCCCCCAGGGACTAGGAGCCTGCCTGTCCTACTAAGCCCCACAGACGGCTGGAAAAAAACTTGTTACTCGCATAAGAGAACAACAGAGTCAAGCCCAATCCAACATGAAAAATATGCATCTGATTTATTTCAGAACTTTAAAATATTCAGAGGTGGGATTTTAATTCATGCCTGCCAAAACTGCCCACAGTGATGCAGCAACACAGAACTTCTTGTATCAAGGGAATGGAAAGTTTGCTGGACTGGGATGTGCCTTTGGCTTAGGGGTTTGTAAAAACTGACATGATAAAATGTAAATGGTACTTATGAAGTAAGCATAAAGAACCCAAAACTTCTAGCAATGACTAGAGGAGATGATAAAACCAGTATGATGGGACATCACAATGTCAGAACTATCAGGGACTTGTAACACCATCTGCTAGTAGTACTGATGGCTAACCCATACAAAGCTGTTATCTTCACGTGCTTTGGAGAGGTGGGAAAGCTCTTATTTTGGAAAAGTTTCTGCAGAAAGAGCATCAGGTTATTCACAGTGTTTAAGGAATATGCTATGTTTTCCTGAAGTGGAGCTGTATCACCTGCCTGCATACAGAAGCACATGGCTACCTCTACCGACATGGCTGGACACTGAGATGTACCAAGGATGATGATCTATGGCTTCTATAAATATGCTCACCACTGTGTTCTCCTGTCCTGCCCTGTACCTTTTACTGCTGAATCTTTCTCCTTTTGCCCTCTAATGAGTGCCCAGTATGGCAGAAACTGAAAATGAATCTGTGCTTTGCTTTAGTGATAAAAAGGTAAGTGATAACAGACACTTCCATGTAATTCTCACCCACTGAGACATCATTCAACTTTCCTCAGCTGAAAATCACATTTCCTGTATTGACATCATACCCGCCATATTCTGAGACCTCCTGTCAAAATGCAACTGACTCACACAACCCGAACATAAGTATTTCAGCTCTTTAGTTTTCATGACACACTTTAAAATGACTTTTTTTTTTTTTTTTTTTTTTTTTTTTTCTTGACACAGTTCCACAGCATGTTAAGGAGCACAAGCTTGGTCCATCAAGCTAAAACCACCACCACGTGGGCTAGATTTATGAGTAGCCTACTCAACTACTCTACAAGAAAAGTGAATTGCAGGAAAGGAGACTCTCTCCCACAGTAACTGTATTTGGAGAGGTTCCTTGGGTGGCTGCTAGCTGTCCCCCTTCCATCCCCCCCCCATTTGGGGAACGGTGGCAGCAGTGGTGGCACTGATTTCTATGAGAAGATCTGGTGTAGATACACTTTTGCTTTAAATGAGCCTTCCGAGTGTCAGAAAAAGTTGCACTGAGCCCCACAAATTCCTCACTCGCTGAAAATGGAGTTTTGACCCTGAACAGAGTTCTGTGCTTTTGTGATGAGACTGCATTGACTATTCAAACTAGCTACTTAAAATGCACTGTTATATCTCTACACAGCACTAAAATCTATAGCACAGATGTGAACCCAGGCCTTCACAAAGATCAAACACTTTGTAACAGGTAAAGCTCCTCAACAGAAACCTTTTTTTTTTTTCAACCTTTGAAAAAATAATTGTTTAAAATCATTTAAAAATACACAGGATTATAGACCTAATATTATTATTTTATACTTGAAGCAAACAAGGGGCACTTGTCATCCTTACTGTTGAAGGTAGCTGAGAAAATCTGAAAAAAAAAATAAGATAAAGAAACATGGTGGGGACTCGCATGATTTTCTCAAGAATAAGCAACACTTAAAAAAAAAAAAAATGATACATGGAAAAATATACACAGCAGGCAAAATTTTCCACTATCCCTCAGTTTTTATGTTACTGTAATGTAGTGAGATACTCCTGAGCTATGTTGGCGTGATTGAACTCAGCATCAGGTGAGTTCAATAAATAAAATAAGCATAAATAAATGATAAAGCGAGAAAATCTGTGCTATTTAAAATAAGAGAATGTACTTATTTTCATATTCAAAATCAAACTGAATAACTAACAAAGCCTTATGTTTCAACAGTATGCAATAAATACTTTAGCAGGTCAGTGCTCTCGACTGAGCAAATTAACTATTTTTTAAAGTGTGCCGGCTAAACAACGCAAGAAATGTATCATTTTGATTAAAAATATATCAAAAATGGTGGTACAAAGTTGGTTGAATGGAGAATTTCAATACGCACTCATTTTAATAAGCAGTATTTTAAACAGATCTAGTCTCTTGCAAGAGGAAGAAAACATCAACAACAGACTTGGGTGGAGCAGGACTTCCCGGTAAGATTACAGATTAAAAGCATGAGCACTCAGTGTCAAACATTTGTCTTGTCTAATAATGACTTTAATATGCACTACTTAAAATGTGAAATGATGTGTTATAACACATTAGTGCTTTTTCCATAATCTAAACATAAAAGCACAGCCTGGCCATGGAAAAGGATGTCAGTGGTTGCCTCCATCCTTTATCAGTTGCAGTTCTGATGTTTATAATTTCTATACACTATTTCTTTAAATGGTCTACTCCAATTACAGCTACTAATGATGTCTTCCTCTACAGGATCTGCACATCTATGAAAGATAGCATGATAAGGAGCTGGGGCTGAGATAAGGCTGCAAACAGATTGTTTCCTGCTTCACCAATATGCTCCCATATGTTGGTCCTTTCTCTCAGGAACTGCACTGGATCTTACACATCCCCGGAGAGTACTTCATGAACTAATCTGTGTAAAACTAGGTGATTCCTTTATGTTTAGTCCCTCTGAAACTATGTATGTCTAATAAAGCACTTAACTCTAGTTGTTCGGCCTGGAAACCAACACACATTAGCAAAGCTTTTGTTTTCTCTGCCTCTGGGGTATCTGCTGTGTAGGCAGACAAGTAACGGTGCCAGGGTGATGAAAGAGAAGAAATAATGAAGGAAATTTCCTGGATGCACTATTTTTGCTAAGACGTGTATTTATAGTGGTCTAAAGGTTGAGCTAAATCACAAATACACAGGATTTCAACACATGGGGCTGCAGTACCATCCCCTGCAATTAATGGCAGGGCACTGAGTTGTTTCTCAGAATGAATGCTGCGGTTGCTCTGAGAAAGGAAACATCATCTCCTTTTTCCATGCTTTTGCATTTCCTTGCTGTCTTGTCCCACTCACACTCAAATGTGTTAGGCATGCAGTAGGAAATATGGAGTTGAAACTTTTAATATGAGATGGGCAGGAATTGAAGCCTTTAATTCAAGATGGGCAGGAAGGCAATTCAAAGTCAGGTTTAAAATAGAAAGTGCATTGATTCCTTCAGAGTGGAAGCATTCTTGCGACTATAACAGAGATTGCTCTGGTTTGAACAAACCTTACTGCTAAGGAGCCAAATGATGCCATCGGTTTTAAAGCAGACTCCCTAGTGAGACCAATGGAGAGTTCTGCTTAAAAAACAGTGTTACGACACAGCAAAGATATTTAATAGAAGGAGTATATTCCCATCTAAATGCCCTGGTGGGGTGTTTCTGGAAGGTACTGGTAGTTGAAAATAAATGAGGCGGAGTGCAGGAGCAGAGCAGAAAGCTGCTGACTGGCCTGGGAAGCGAGGTGTTTCCAAGCAGTTGTGCAGCAGCTTGCAAGCTGTGCGTGTGTGCGGCCTGCGTAACCCACCTCGCTTCAGGACAGGAGATCACTTATGAGTGGTGCAAGGTGGCAGCTGCTGAATACGAATACGAAGGAGCAGCACAGCGCTGGGCTGCTTGCTATTCTGATAATAAAATTGGTGATATGGTGCAGCTCCGAAGTCCCAAACACACAAATTAGTGCTGAGGAAGATGACAGGGTAACACCTGAGCAGATGAGATTGTTATAGTAAAAAAATATAGTCTCTTACACAGGTCTGTAATTCATCACCTGGATCAGTGGCACCTCCAAGGCACCACACAAGGAACGGGGAAGAAAGAAAGAACAAAAGAAAGAAAGGGGGAGGGTTCTCTCTCAGCTGTTCTCTCTCCATGGCTAATGGAAATGGAGATGCTTCAGAGGACTGTGCAGGGCACCCAGCTAAGGTTGCACCCTGCAGGATGGCCCAGGAGCACAGGTCAGTGTAATTGAAACAGTGTAAAAGGCCCTGCCCTAATTCTCCTTCTTCCAAAGAGAAGGGAAGGGAGAGAGATGTAGCCTTCCACTGTTTCATCAGAAGCTCTGCTCTCTTTCAAGAGTTGCTATGGAAAACAGTGATCGAAAAGAAAAGGAAATTGTTACTATGAATCCAGCTTCTGAAAAGACCCCTGGCTGTTTTCCTGGACAATATACCATACTGAGCTACTACTACAACTACATAGCACAAGTAAAGCACGAAGGAATACAAGAATGCCACTGACCTTTGTGTCTCTAGATACAGCAGTGATGTTACCATGATCCTTATGCATTCACCTTGACACTACATAACACTTCCAAAGTAGCAAAAAGACAGAGAGATAATTTTTCAAGGTATAAAAGAAATTTTAGACTTCCTCAAACAACATCAAAATAATAGAAATTTTTGTGGTGATTTTTGAAATATATGTGGAATCAGATTTTCAAGCTTTTTTTCTCTAACAGGGCTGGCTATATACATGTTTTTGCTAAAGACAGTTGAAGGTACAATGGGCATCAGAGAAAAAATCATGAAGCATAGCAATACTATGTTGGTTTACAGGACTTAAGCACCAGTGTTTTTCATCAGGAAGGTGGGAGAACAAACAGAATGCAGAACATTTACAGAAGCTACAGACAGGGAAATGGTAGCACTGTAAGAATGAGTAAAAACATTCAGAATATAACAGACACAATAAGCTGTTTGACAAGGGCCAAATATGCTTAAAAATTCAGTTTGTTTCAGTTAAACAAAATGTTTTGAATTATAATGATATCATTTTCTTCCTCCCAGTATGTCATTGGTGGGTTTAAAAAAGAACAGAAATAAAGCAATTTCTGTCTGAGCTGATATGTTTTTTTTTATTATTATTATTATTATTATTTTATTTTTATTTATTTATTTTTGTTTGTTTTGTTTTGTTTTCTTTGCAATTTTCAGGTTGGAAACTGAACTCAAAAGAGGATCTTTTATCATAGCTTTCTAGTTAGTGGTCAAGAAGGAGACTTCCAAAAGTAGCTGCTTTTGACTCTGTTGTATTTCTTCACCTTTACTTATCTTCTGCTCTTCAATGCATACAACAAAGAGAGTATTCAGTATTCAGCCCTTACACTGGTAGAAAACATGCTTTTGAATTTCAGGATATAGAATATCATTTATGTCATTATTCTCAGTGTTTCTTTTGCAAGATAACTTAATGATTCAGAGAATCCGTTCCACTATACGTCACAAAAAGTAATATTAGCTATGTTTGTTTGTGGTACGTTAGGGTGTTGTCTTACTGGATGTGCCTAATTCAGAATCAGATTGCTGCCCCTTGGGTATTCTGCAGATTTCTTTTAAATGTAACAAAATAAGTAGGAATGCTTCTTAAATCAGAATCAATCCAGTAGAACATATATCTGAGGCTTAGGCTATCTTTGGAAACTTTTTAACTTGCTTTTAATTTTATCTACCCATCTTACAACTTTCCTTAGGAGTACTAAACAGTTTTCATACTTAACCTCATATTGAAACACAGTTTATGACAAGGCTGTGTTCAGAAGGCAAATACACACTGGACTATTACAGAAGCAAGTAAGTGAAGAACTAGCTGGAGCATATATATGTCTTCTTGCTGCATGGTTTTGAAGAAAACATTAAAAAGCATTTTAAATCATACCCCCCGATGCCAGTGTAGTGATGGCTGACTGAATTTGCAGAAATCTTGGAAGAACTGCATTGAAATCTGAATGCCCTAAATTCTCTTAATAGATGCTAACTCAGATGTTACTGATGTAAAGCAACTTCACTCCTTCTCTCATACAAGATTCATACAATGAGGAAAAAAAAACAAGAATGGAAAAATATTCATACACACACAGAGCGCCGACTTTTCTTTAGATGTGCCTCTTTACAAAGTAGCTGTATCATGAATAATAGTACTGGTTCATATCAACAGAGTTTTTGTTTGTTGGTTTTCTCAGATAGTAGTCAAAACTGGGGTATACAGCATTGTTATAGGGTTAATATAGCTCCTGAATAAATATTTACTTGCTTCCAACATACAGATGGAAAAGAATAAATAAATAGGTATCCAGGAAGAGGGAAGAGAGAATAAATAAATAAATTACAAAGTAGAAGAAGAGAGGAGGAAGAAGAAGAAGAGGAAAAATAAAGTTAAAAAGGGGGAGGGAGAAAGATTTTATTTAGGTTAAAAAAAAAAAAAAAAAAAAAAAGAAAGAAACTGCAACGAACAAACAAGTCCACAGCAAAGGACCAAGGCAGATACAAACCCTGATATAGCAATAACTGGATAAAATGATCTGCTCAATCCCATAACATCTGGCTGATGATCAGACCAACTTCTTTGTGTTAACACAAAAGGGCTCCTACTGTTGGTACTTCAATCATGCCCAACACCAAATTGTTTCTCCAGTAGAAACAACCAACCACTGTTTGGATTGATCAATGAGTAAAATACTTACAGACCATGAATGGCACATGTCAATAGAGCACACCATGGGAACTTGAACTACATTTGTAATTTCCGTGAGAACTTGGTAGACCATAATCATGATAGAGGCAAGCATAAATTTTGAAGCTGGTAGTCCCGAATCAGTGCTATAAATAGAGGTTCTATTGACTCCCAAATTCAGAAATATTCATTCTTCTTTAATAATTGTAAATGTGATAAACCAACATACTAAAACTTATTTTGGGCCATTTAGAAGTTTCAAAAATAGACTAACTGAAATGTGTTATTCATCATGATTATCCATATGAAGTCTTCAAAGTTCAAAATAAAACAGAAGAAATGGAAAAAGCCTACACAGTTTTGAAAACTGAGATGGGTTCATTTTTAGGGAGAACTTTGCTAAGAACTGGTTCTAACACATTTATGAAATGCTATAGCATAGAGCACAGAAAACTAAAAAGACCTCAAGAATTAAAACTCCAAAGACGTCCAGGGATGTTAGTTTCCAAGATAAAGCCTTTTACAAACATAATAAATCTAGCTGTTTAATCTGGTCCTATTGGAAGGCTTTTCCAGAAACCCATTCATCTGAGAGGTAACAATCTCTAAATTCATCTCCTGTTCGTACCCAATTTTTCTTTGTTCCAGTACTACCCCTTAGTTCCTTCATCTTGGATGCTTACTTTCTTGATGCTACAATACAGAATAATAATGCCTGCCTTTGGCCTGTGTTTTTCTAGACTAAGAAGCTAGACTCTTTAAGTCTATTCACTAAAAATAGCTTTTTTTTTTTTCTTTTTTCTTTTTTTTTTTTCCTGCCACTCAGCCTAATATCTCTCCCAGATGAACTCAGATCTTTTTACGTGGCCCTAAATGCATAAGCCTGCTATTCTCACTGTTAAATCCCATTCCACTGACATTACTGGCCCCTTAAAGTGAGCCTATTATCCTCCTATATTATGATCTTTCTTTTTGTTGTTAATTTCAGCAAATATACAGTAACAAGTGATTTTTTTTTCTCTATATATTATTTTATTTTTCTTAAAGTCACTAATAAAAATATAGTAGGTTACAAGATTAAAACTTTCTTTAGTAATTCCTGGCATGGTTTTAAGAGGTGTTTATTTCTGCCAGGGAAAAAAAAAAAAAAAAAAAAAAAAGTGCTTGCTAGAATTTTTAGCAATACTTAGATACCCGGATCATGTTCTATGTAACTGTGGTACACCTAAGAGCTTTTGGATTTCCATTATAGGCCTACCAGCTTCTTTAGGTACTCAAACACATTTACAGTCTGACTTGTTGCAACTTGAAGTTTCTGCACCAACAAATTTTAGAGCTTCTACTGACCTAAATTGTGCAAACTCAGTGATCACCAATCTATCTAAAAATCTGATCCTGAACATCTAGAAAACCTTCTTTGTCTGAATATTTTATAAAATCTTTTTTTGCTATGCATTCCTATATAGGATATTAATTTTCCTCATCACTAGTATGCTTCATAACCTGGTCATCCAAGGCTTAACATGTACAGTTTTCAAGTCATTAGCTATAGCATGCAGCCACCAGAATTATGAAAATTAATTTTCTCTTTAACAATATACTTCTTCTAAACAGAAAGCCTTTCCTTGAAGATTGCAACATGCTAAGAGAGGGCTATGATAGCTTCTACCCTTTTGCAACAGGAGTTGATACTCAGGGCCAGAGCATAAAATACAGCATGTCTTCCTGAGGTGAAAGAATGACCCTTTTCCTCCCTCTTCTCCCCTGCAGGTTCTTGGGATTTTTCTGCAAGAGAATCCCCCTTCCTTTTAGGAATCAAAATGGCACATCAGCCTTTGACTTCCTAGATGGATTTTAGATGAGTGTGAAAGACAGCTAATTTTTTGACCCAGCAAACACGCATTTTTCTTGTATTAAGAAAGAAATTAACTGAACTGATTTAGTGTTCAGATGAACAATGCCTAAATCTGTCTCAACCAGCAGACAGCACTGCAACAGGAGGGGGTGAGAGAGGCCCCACGACAGGAAAATGCACAGTCTATCTATCCAAATCTCAAAGAGAAAACAGTCAAAGACTGAAATGGGAGAATCTACATTCCTATCAGTTTTTTTCTTGTCAGTACTATTATAACCTTGATGGTCATATTTCCATAAATGCATGAGTCTTCTGTGAAGACTGTTAAGGCCCTAGCTTCTGCTAAAACCTGAGACTGTGATAAAGCGTTGCCTTTTCACCAGCTTTGAATCTGCCACGTTACAATTAACTGTTTCATACATTTTTGTTCATCATCTATTCATCACTTCAAGATCTCTGTGATTGTGGCACAGACTTTTGAAATTTAAGGAAATAGTGTATAGAAATACATTTTTTTTTTCTTTTCTGTTCATGGCTAAGTGCACTTTTCAGTATGCTGACAAAGTGCACTCTTGGAATTATGCCATCTTTGTGTTTATAGGAAAGATTTTTTCAAAGGCTCACTATCAGGTAACATGAGAAGGCTAGATAGCTACTCTTCCATTTGGCAAAGTGAGTTTCTTTGGCTTTTCATCTGGCTGATAAACCAAAATGGTTTGGCCCCAGACAGCTCTTGGATGGGAAGAGCTATTACTATGAGGGTGCTTGCGCTATAGTAATGGCATTCATCTTTCATAACAAGCCTTCAGCACCCTTCAAGGCAGGCATGAAGAATGCTTCTTCTATTTAATCTTATCTCCAAGTTATTTTGTTGGCCACAACTTCAACTGATTGGTACTTGAGAGCATGGCAGTGGTGGGAGGGAGAGAAGCAGACAAAGGTAGTGTCTATTTATTCCATTTTCCACTTTGTACTGATTGCCATTGTGTTAGGATGCTCTTTTTTTTTTTTTTTTTTTTTTTTTTTTTGCAAAATACTGACAAAGCCACAAAATGTCTCTGTTATGAAGCAAGAAAAAAAAAAAAAAGGAAAAAAAAAAAGTCTTACCAAAAATTATTTTCTCATATAGTTTCCTCAGAAAATGTACTCTTACATTGTGTTTATGGTTTTGGTTATTTTTTTTTTCTCCTGACAAGCCAGTGCCAGTGCTCTGTAATGTTATGTACTTGACCTGCATTTTATTCTTCCTTCTGTTGTGTCACCCCTAGAGGTTTCAAGTATTAGAGTTAAAAAAAAAAAAAAAAAAAAAAAAAAATCAGTACCAAGCAAGCATACCAAACTATATAGGCTTTAATCTTTTCTGCTCACACAAGTAAGGGAAAGTTGTGTCTGACCAGGGCCTCAATCGAGGTCCTCAAAGGAAGAAGAGGAAAATAGGTATATGTGCCATCAACATGCATCCCAAAGGAGATGTTCTTTGCTCTGCAGATTCTCCTTGCAGTTTTGGGGAGACTGCTTTTTCTTTGCCTCTCTGTTTCTTCATTAAGAACAAATAAACCTGTTGTTTTCCTCTTCCAATTTTTAATAAAAAATGAATAGATCACATAAATAGAATGTAGGAATCAGTAAGTTAACAATACCTGCAGCAGCTCTGACTCTGCCATGCTGGAAGATTGCTAAATGATCTTCAGCTATCTAGTTCAGATAGGTAAGTAAGGTTCCTCTGTGGCCAGTGGAAATACATAGGCTCCTCCATCAGATACAGAACATTTTGTATGGAGCTTCTCTCTCTTTTTTTTCCAGTGACTACAGAGATAACCAGATGTATACAGTGGCAATGCTCTTCTTTCTGTCTATGTATTACAACAGCACTTTCCTTACAAATGAATTCCCACTGATCATCACTACTCTTGTGTGGTAGCTTTCATAAAGGACTTCATGCCCTGGTGATCAAGGAGCCTCCCTCCAACATGTCAGCAAGGTAACTCCTGAAAGGCAACTGGTCTTTGATATCACTGAAAGGAAAAGGATACTGACTTGCCACCAGCCTGCCCCTACTACATGATTTAAAAGAGAAGCAAAACAAAAAGTCTCAGGCTCAATCTGTTTATGCCTCAAGCTCAAAGGAGGCTGCAGCTCTGGGGAAACTGGAAAGTTAAGAAAAACATCTGATTAAAGCTGCAGAGACCATGATTTGGTGCCTAATTTTAAGATCAGTATATCTCTAGCAAATAAAGGAACTCCTGGGAGCCTGGCTTCTTTGTATATTTACATACATTAACTACAGCCATTAACTAGATGCTTAATTTTGAATTTGGAGTCCACAATAGGAACCGGATTCCAAATGTGCTGGACAGCAAACTGCTTCTGCATTTCTAATTCCATTTCTAGTGCTCTGTAAACATGTGCAAAAGTGGGCGATATAACAATTATGTTATCCAAACAAAATACTGCACACATGTAAATGAGCTCTGCCAGGACAGTAGGCAAAACATTTGAAAATCCAGAACTGAAAATGTAATAGCACAACTGTCATTTATAAAAGCAATTTTCATTTGCTATCATTATCTATAGTTACATGCCAACAGTCGCTTGATAAAAATCTGACGTACTAATGTAAACATAGCTTGATTTAGAAAATCTAGCAAGTTATTAACCCTAAGCAATATATGCTTATCTTTGCTGGTAATGCTGTCAGTGTTTAATTTCCTGTAGATCATAAATTCAATAGAGAGTTGACAGCGCTGCCCAGAGTAAGTAGAGGAAAACTTCCCTTTTTTATATCTCATCCTATTGATCATTTTCTTTTACTAGTGAAGTTCTCTGTAGGCCATTTGGACAGTAAGATCATTCCTGAAAGTGTCAAGAGGCATATGATTCAGTGTCTCTCTTGTAAAAATAAAGGGTGGAAGGGAGGGGAAAAGCTTTTCCTTTCTGTCATTGCCCTTCTCAGATTCCTTGAGTTTTCCAGTACTGCTTTTTCTCAAGTCCTACATTCTTCGGAAGGATTTATCTGTTTAGAAATAATTTTCTCTGAGAAATTTGCATACTAATATAATTTCTCCTTCACTACAGTGAATTCAATGCAATATTTTTATTTGCTTTATTCAAACTAGTATCCAATCACTTCTACTCTGTGTATGTTAATGGCCCCTTGGATACTTTTATGTAAAACCTGATCCAGTTCTCAAATAATCAGATGTCTACCACCAAGACCATCTAGACAGTTGGTGCTTGAGCAAAAGTCTACGGAGGTGAACAGAAGTCTCTCCACTGACTCAGCCCCCACCAAGGCAAGAGCAACTTCAAATACAACATGTGCTCAGAATATGGGAGAATGGTCCATATGTCTAGCACTTTAGTGCTGGAGATCTTTAAACTGGCATATGGCTTAATTGAGAGTAGATTCAGGTTTTGAACAAAGTTATTTACGCATAACCTGTAATGTCTGGACCCTTCAGAACAAATAGCTTAACAGTAACTTATACAAGTCATTTAGACTAAGCAATGTGCATCAGCCCTCTCAAACTCAAATTCAACTGGGAACCGTCTGGCTGCTTTTGAGTTGACAAATCTGTCAGCGAAAAGAAGCATCAAATTAAAAACCCTGTGTTCAGGGACATCAGAAGTATTGTCACATTCCAACAGAGCTATGTTTATAAACCTCTGAATAGTTTATATTTAGCAATATATGTAGTTTTAAAATTTATATAAAACAGCTGCAGCTGTATACTTTAGCATTCAGCAGCTTACAATAAGATCTTACAGATTTTAGAGAGGCTCTGTCACATTAATGCTTAGCATCTCTAACATTCAAAAGCTTGCAGTTAAAGTTCTGTCTTGACTGCATCTGGCAGCTGTTTTCAGCGGGCAAGGTAGCACCATGTAGCCTTATTAGCCATGTTCTATTTTCTCTGTGCTATGTTGGTCTCTGAAATTAGAATATTGGTGGACATTCATTGCCAGGAAGTTCAGACTGCTTGCTAGTTTACAACATAAGCCTACAGACCTGGGGAGAAAAATGATTATTATAAGCTTCAGTGGCAAGTAAGCAGTGTTTAATCAAGAGCAGTTCTTACTGCATCATCCCAGTGTTATTAGTAGTAACAAAACATTTAGATAGGATCAAGATTTTCACTGCAGGAACAGAACTGCTATAATGATCCAACCTGAGGAGAATATCCCGCAGGGAACCCCAGATCTGCTTCTGGAGCTATGTTTATGCTGTAGTCTTTCTTACCTTTGAGTGGAACCAGAATCATCAAAACATCCTTTTCATGTGAATGAGCACCATGACTATGCTTTGAATATAAAATAACTGTTCCTTACAAATTCAGAGCAATCACAGGATGTCTGGTCATAACAAGCAATGTACTGGTTAACTTTGCATGGATCTTGCATGGGTCTAGCCCTTCCAGTTCTACAACTGGTGTACATTGACTAATTACAAAATACCACACTGATTAGAAAATATTGATGAATATTACCCAAACATGCAGATAATAATAATAAATTAAAAATGTAACCTCTTCTATTTTTCCTGTCAGAACGAACAAAGCAAATGTGAAACTGACCCATGCCTATCTGAGAATCAGACAACCTGAAAAAAAATCCCTCCTTGGCAAAAAATGTAGTGAGAGGTCTTCAGAGTGTTGTTTTTTTTTCCCCTCCAAAATTTACTTCAACGTGAGCTACATCTTATTAAAAAAGGGAGGATTCAAGAGTTAGTCTAGAGAGGAAGAACTCAATTCCTGATTTCCGAAAGGCTCTTTAAATAAGAAGGTCAAATGCTGTTTATATTACTAAACTGCTGGAGTTGGGAAATGAAAATCATAAACCTTGTTGCTTTTATAGATGGGGGTGGGGGAATTATCCATTTAGAAATGCTTCTTGTAAACAAGTGCATTTGTTTAGGCACTACAGATCTAGGGTTGCTGTTTTCAAAGGAACAGAGGAGCAAAGGGACTATGCTCTATGGGAACTCACCAGCTTGGAAACGGTTGCGAAGCTGCCTGCCTGGAAATGAAGGACAGGGTATGTCAGCCAGGGAAATGTCTTTCTCTAAGGACTCTTCAGTAACAAAAAAAAAAAACTACCACACAGAACTGAAAAAAATATGATTGTGTAATCCCTATTCACCATTACTCCTATTCATCTGCCCATGATGATGGTGGATTGTTTGTATCACCCTTCTCAACGACTCATCACAGATGGCTGGTTATGAAAGAGCTCTGTTCACTGCCGCGAGCTCCACCATCCTCTGAATCATGAATGAAGACAACAACAAGCTTTGAAATCCCAGAAGCTAGAAAAGATAACCTCTAGCATAACAGATCACAAGGGCAGAGATTTACTGCCAACAACAGAAATGTGCAGAAAGAGTGATACAAATTAAGGTAGGACTGATGCTGCCCTTTGGTTTGTAAGGAAAGGTCACATCCTTCATTTTTTAAACTGATAGTTTAGGAGATATCTTGCTGCATGGCAGTTTGTTTTGTTTTATGGTAGGTTTTTTTCTGTGTTGTTTTTAAGACTACAAGGTATGAAAAATGGAAGAGTTACATAAGGAACGACATCTTATCATGGCTCCTATAGTATTTCTGATAAAAGTTTCTAAAACCTAAATGAGTCATGAAAATCTAGAAGGAACCATCTACATTAATACAGAACAACTGAATAGTTCCTGCCAAAAATAAAATAAAAATAATAAAGTTCTCCATGAGCTGTAACAGATGTTTTTAGGACAACAAACCTAGCTGACCACCGTTAAAAGAAAACAACACCCCTCCATACCCATGATAAATAGTAGGTCAGGATTACTGTCATCTCTTATTATCTGGTCATTTTGTATTTCTCTTCACCCAGTCTATGCATAAAGTCATCAATACTCTACAACTCTCCTTACAAATTATTATTTTGTAGACTGTGTGAATAATACAAGCTGAAATAAAAAAAACTAATAATAAAATGAGACCTAAGTAAATCACTGCATTCTAATAGAATTTGTGTGCACCATGTTCTCTACTTGGTGGCAAATGCTTCCACTTCTTCAACTTATGTATGTTCTCCAAAAATGACACTTGCATAAAAAGAATGAAAAGAATTTTCCTTATCTTTAAATTAAGATTTAATCTTTAAAAAAAGAATTCTGAACCAGCAGTTTAACAACTAAAGAGTCTGCAAGTCAGAACACATAAGTCCACCCAACTACCAGTAAAAACAATCTAAGCTACTACTGCTTTATGGGCTTCAGGTAAAACTACAGCTTGACATTCTAGGGAATTCTTTACTCCTTAATCACCAAAAAAGAACCAAATCTCATCCTATCCAAGAAGTTTGCCCTTTAATTAAATCAATATTGTCTTTATTAATTGATTAAAGAGAAAAAAGGTTACTCTTTCCATAAAAATGCTGACTCTCCATCCTAATAATGATTCATCTTTTTTATGTAAACCCATCAACTGATTAGCATTGATTTTTGGCACCAGTGAACATAAGCTAAAAATACTATCTTTAAACTTATGCAGAAATCAGCAAGGTATATTACTATTGTTGTGATATTTTATTTTTTTAAGTATAGCATGAGCTACCTATTCCCCCATTCCAGGCTCTGTCTTTGCCACGTGAGGCCTGAAGTATGTCTGTAGCTTAGGTGCAAACAGTAACAAAGATGATGTTACACGAGAGACTACCTGGAAGTATTGTGTGGATTCTTGTGTCACTTGCATTTTGAAAGCATAGATTCCAATAAAACTATTTTCATACTCTCCTACCTTCTTCCAAGATGGGTCACTGAGATAGAAATGGCCCTGACAGAAATGCAGGTTTCTGCCCATACTATTACTTAAATAAACATATTGAAATGTAAATAGAATCTTTTGGTGTGTTTTGAGAGAGGAGAAAAAAAATAAATAAATAAAAAAAATCAATACATTCTGAGTATTCCTTTTAGGACTTCGGTTACACAAAAATAGCAGTGAAAACCTAGTAAGGCTTGGATCGGGAATGTTGCTTACTGAGCAAAATGGCTGATTTGTCTAAGGGTGCTAAAAAGAAGCAAAATATTGCAGAAATCCTTGACAGACTCAGGGACGAGCCAAGGTTTTTAACAGAGCAGTCAGTATCTCTGCTATTATAGCCTCTCAGTATGCTCCCTCTACTTATCCATGGGCTTGAAGACTGCTGCGCAGTTTCAGCTTACTCCACAAGGGCTTGTGTGAGGCAGCAATTAAGTGACTCATGGAAAATATCAGCAAAAGATACAGAAGATATGGGTTCAAAAATGAAAATCCTTGGTCACCAAGATAATATGTCTTTCTCTATGTGCCTACATGGCCAAAATACCACAAACTAATTGCTTTCTGAAATGTTTGAGAACATCTAAATTAAATATTTATTTCTACCTTCACATTGTATCTTCCAGTGATGCTTGTTTGTGTGCCTGGGGTTGTCTAGGGCAGTATTACACCTGAGTAAGCATCACACCTTGCTCTGAAGGCCAGCCATCCTGAGCAATTGGGACACAATTGCAATCAACATACAGAATTGAAAACACGGCCTCTGCCTACCTCAGGCTCACGTTTGATGGATTTACTAAAATACATCTTGAGTGAAGGCTATAATCAGGAAGAAAACTACCCTGAGTAACCTGGGCATGTTTTATTGAAGGCTTTTAACGTCAGGACCAGAAGACCAATGGTGATGATTTCTGTGTATTACCCAGCAGCTCTGAACCTTGCCCACAGGGGAGATGACCATAGCCAGCTCCCAGGTCAGTGGTCAGCCAGGACAAAGCCAGCTAGCAGCAGGCCTTCCCAGCATCACGTGGGCGAGAAACAGCCCCCACCACCATGGATGGTAACCCTTCAGGAGAGCTAAGGGTCTGTTAAACACCCTCCTGGTCAGAAGGTGGCTGAGGCTTGGGCATTCATGTCCACCTCTTTGAAGAGGCTACTTGATGAACCACACTTACCTGGTTTATCTGCTGGTTATCTGGTTATCTGCTTTAGAGAGTCTGGTCTGCATCTCACATAGGCATTTCTACAAGCTAGGGAACTCCTAGGATCTTATTAGAACTCTTCTACATACATTTTGCAAATTCAATATTTACATATTAGAAACAAAACAAAACATTTTTTCTCACGAATGCAAAAGCATCACAATAGGAACACACATTGCTTCCTGCTGCTGTATGAAATATCTCCTTAAGTGCTTTGAAATACAGTCAGTCTAGCCATGTAATGACAACTTTATGAAATCATCATAAAGGATGACTTCTCACAAGAGAGATTTGAAAGCAAACTAGCTCCAAATTTTACATATTTCATAAATAATCCATGTATTTTTTAAAACTAATTCTGGCTGATATAGTTAGATAAATCTAATAAACTTTAATGGCTCTCATCTTGGTATTAAATTGGTCTCAGTACTAAATGAAGCTGAGTTCATAACCTGTTTTCTCATTAGATCAGCAGAGGTTTCCAGCTCCTCCTTCTCATCCATTATTAGAAAATCTCTTTGTCATGCACAAAGAGAGAAAGTTTGACAAAATTTAGCTTATGTGATGCACCTAAGCAATCTACTCAGGAGGTCTTATGCAAACTTATTAGTCACTTTCTGTAAATAATACTTTTTATTTCACATCCAGCTGAATCTTGGTCTAATGTTAAAAAAAGTGTTTTTAATGTCACATTTTGAAAACAGCTCCAGTTTTTGTGCTATTTACAGTTGTAGTTCTAATTGTGACTTGACCGTAATGCCTCTGTAACTTTTGCAAATTGCCATGCTATGTATGCTAATTATCTGCTAAAGACACAATAGCCCTTAAGTACCTTCCCTTCGTTGGTATAGAAATGCTAAATCTTTTACTTCCTCCCCTCCAAGTCATTTTTTTGAACTTTAAAAGCACTTTATCTTTTCAAAACATTTAACCCCAACAATAAAACATTCACTTTATGTTTCATGATTAAAAAAAAAAAAAAAGCTTTTCTTTGAAACCCAGTGAAACCCAGTAAAAATGGTACAAACACAACTCTACAACAGTATATCTTGGTACAAGTGGTACAAAGCAAAACTGTACAAGTTTTTGCTAGATAGTATCTTAAAAAGACCTTTCTGCTGTACAACTCTTCAGTCTCCACTTCACAGCAAAAGAAATCCAAAGATCTTCTGAGCACCCTCACCCAACTTTCATGCAGATTGGGGTGATGTTACCTCTAGTGCACAGCAAAGTTGGTTTCACAGAGAATGAAACAGATGAACTAAAAGTTTAGCAAAGACGGATTTATTTTCTATTTGTAGTGAGGAATGTGCTGAAGAGATAGCTAGAGCACCTAGCTCCTCTATTCACCAAAATAAATTGGCCACTACTCTTGAATGCATACAATGCTCTTGAATAGCACTTGAAAATGCCATATGATGTCTTTACACTACACAGCAATTTGTATTTACTAGTTTAAAGGTCACTATGTCTAAATAAGACAAGCTCATACATTAGTTCTAAAAAATGCTGGTAAAGTAGCTATTTACTGAAGTTCTGCGAACCAGCGTGTTCTTTGCAAGCACTTAGAAACGTCTTCTTCCCATGCTACTATACATAACCAATTATCCATTGTGGGAGCAGTGTGCATGCCTGAAATGAAAAACGTCTCTGAACACGGATTTCACAGTAAAGACAGCAATGCAGCAAAGTGGACAGAAAGTTGCTGAACAGAACATACAAAATTTCTCATACAAAATGAATCCAAAGGTCGTTTTGCAAGACTGTAACCAGGACAAAAACTACAAGTCTTTTTTCTCCAGTTTTCATGCTCAGTTCAGAAGCTCTTTCCAGTGTTTTACGTCCAGATTAGGTTCTAACTATATGTTTCTTTAAATATCCTACAAGACATAATGGAAGACAATCTTTTAAAAGCAAACCAACTTACTGTAATGCAAAAGATTTATCATAAAGACTGTGCTCAGTATACAGTGACAGCAACCATTTTTCCAAGATACCTTTTGTATGCATTCCTACAGGAACAATTAATTCCTCAGCACAAATTCACACCTTAAACGCTCAAACACCAGGTTGTATCACAGGAACCTTCATGTACAAACACACACACACACAAAAATCTCTCAATGGTATAAGACAATTAGTGACTAGCCAACAGCAGAACTGAGCTGTTCCTTGCAAGACATACCAGTCATTACTTATCTCAGTCACTTGGTAACAGATCTTACAGGAAAAGCAAGACAGGGAAAGCAAAGCTCTACTAAATCTCTTATATAGCCCCCAGAAGGTGTCAATACAAGATTTCCCCCTACAATTGTTTTGATCCTGAAAGAGATTAGGTGCAGCACACACACAAAAAGAACAAGGCTGCTACTTTCCAGTGCAATGTGACAGTACCGCTAAGGCTGGACATCAGGCGCAGCGGGATGTTGAAACCACTTGCACATTCAGTCCCTTGCAATCTGGAGAGCAAAGCAAATGAGCTGTGGTACGGCTACTGGCAATTAGTGGTGCTTCTGCATCTCAAGAGATACTAGCTGAAGTGCAATTCTGAACACGAGTCCTTCTCAGGCCCCCTGGGAACTGAACGGATGATAGCGATTTCCAAGGATTTTATACTCTGGCTTTGCTCCAAATTAGAGCAAAACTGAAACACTTCAAATAATCTAGGTAGGAAAATTCCATGGTTGTTTTGTTTATTTTTTATTGTTTGCACTTATTTCTAGAGAAATCAAAAAAGATAAAAAATGAATTGAAAGAATCATTTCAAAACTAAGAATGAAAAAAGAGGTATTCTAAAACATTAAAATGTTCTGTCTGACAGTCTTTTTTCTTCATTTTTTTTTGAAACAAAAGTCTACTGCAGTTGACCTGCTTTTGTGAAGTATTTTGATTTCAACAGAACTGCATTTTCCATGAGAGCTTTCACACCCCCAAAATTTGTAGATTTTTTCCATCTGTCTCTCACTTAGTCAAAATATACATTTCAAATGTTATTCATTTTTTATCTTCAGCTCATAAAACAGCCTTTGTCATTCCCCAGCTGATTTCCATTTTTCCATCATCCACTGCCAATCTATTTATTTCTTACCATATGAGAGTGCACAGGTACAGGGTCTGCCAGAGGCAGTTTCGATGTCACACCCCACCTTGGCCCAATAAGCACAGCGTTACACATAGCACATTTACAGTTCTGCAAACTTCTTCATAAACAAATATCAAAGGTCCAGGTCACATCCACCAGTCTGAAATAACTCTGCTGCTTTGACAACGTTGCAACTGGTATAAAATAAGAGAAACCCTGGTGAATTAAGTGCTGCACATACCGTCCACTACTACCACCTGTTCTCCAGTTATAAAACTTCTTTTCTTTCTCTCTGCTATTTATCTGTTTGACCAAAGTCTACCTTCACAGACCTGTATACAAAATGTGACGATTTTCAGAAAACCACTGACATTAATCTGAAGGCACAACTTCTCGGGGGGCTCTCCCATCACTGCAAGCGTGGAAGGTTTCTTCCTAGGGGGAAAGATCAGCCCTCAGCTATAGAGGGGTTTAAATTTACTAACATGGCATTCCCTGACACAAAGAGGAGTATGTGTCTCTCGGGTATCTCAGCCTGTTGATGAGCAACAGAAAATGATTTCCCCCACCATCACAAGCTTGCTACAAAGTCACAGAAAGCATACAAAGATAAAGACACCTCTGATACACAGAAAATGCATAACTAATACATGATGAATCATAAAAATGATGGTTGGAAGAAACCTCTGGGGGTCATCCAGTCTAACCTCCCACTCAAAGCAAAGAACATCACTAACATGAGATGATGTCAGCTACAATTTGCTTAGCTAACTCTAGAAAACCTCCAGGGACCTTAGGACTGAAACACAAATTCCTACTTCTGTACGTGAGAAAAAAAAAAAAAAAAAAAAAAAGATCTGGCAGATGACAAAGCTTTCAGACAATTCACAGTTTAAAAAAATATATATAGAAAACATAGTAACATACATAATAAATATACTACAATCACATTTGGAACAGCACTGCCAACTTTTAAAATTAGGTTACAAGATCATCAGCACACCTGAAGCCTAGCCATGCTAAAAACAACATGCCTCTAAAATAGCTAAAACCAGGAGATGTCAGGGAGGGAGGTGGAAAATGTCCAGGATAATAGCAAGAGTGATGAGCAGGAGACTAGGTGGCTTAGGTATTGCAAGAACATACATACCTCTTTTTATTTGGGTCACCAGTTTAAAACTGTATGAGCACAAACACATTCCTCACTGTGGAATAAAGATGTGATAAAGCAATCCCGAAATAGGGTGAGCAGACCTTCCTTTCTTTTCGCCTACCTTCAGAAATAATCCTCCTTATGAAATTCACTTTGGCCTCGTGAACACATCCAGGACACCAAAAAGTTCAGTCTGGAGTTAAGTCTTCCTTAAATCTGCCTGGAAAATACTTCTGGAAATGGAACTCTCTACCCCCACATCTTAGTCCACAGAAATCAATCCAGATGGGAGAAGGAAAGGCAGGATTTCTAGTTTGTCACATGCCTTCTCTTTGCAGCAAGATCCTCCTTGTGCAATTGTTCATATGTGTGATTCTCCAGTCAGATGCTCATTGCATGCAAAGTTGCAGAGAGATTTTCTTTGTCCATAGCTTTATCTGTAGGAGGGTAGCAAGCAAACAAAACCCAGAAGCAAGCTGTCTGGTGGCTAGGTGGCTACAGGTACTCATAAAAAAATCTTTAGGTAGCTGCTGGAGAAACATTTGATGATGGATTGTAGATCCAGTGTATAAAAGTGGTTCGTGACAAGGTGCGTAAAGGAGTTTTGAAGACGGAAAAAAATTGAGCTTACTATTACAGACATTTAAACCATGTTAGCAATAACTTTTCCCATATACAGAAAGATCTAAATGTTGCATTTTGTAGGAAAAAAAAAGAAAGAGATGTGAGCCAAAAGTCTTTGTTTATCTTAGAAGGCTGGAGGATCTTCAGGCACCCAGCAGCTAATAAAACTTTGCAACAGCACTGTAGTTTGCAGGATCCACTGTATTCTGAAGCTTTCAAAACTACTTTTATTTAACACTCTTCTTCCTGTTTGGTTCACACTGCTGATGAGAAACACCTGAATCTTCACATTAACCTTTCTCCTAAAATCCCAGCTGATTAACCATATATTAAAGAAATTGGTGGCCACCCCACTTCCTAGAAGGTGGATATCTACTCCTGGTTGGCATTACATATCCTTTAGGAGTGCAGCTAATTCAGAGGAGAACCCTCGTGAGCAGACAATTCTGTATCTATAGGACTCAAAATGTCAAATTCTCTCAAGTTGGGATTGTGAGGCATCTGCAAGGAATGTCTGGATAAAAGCTTGTAAGGCAGCTGGTGCTCCTGTCAAGGTGTGGAGGTCAAGGACCTCCACTTTCAGGTAAAATCAAAAACAAACCCCCACTCTGTTTTTAATCAAAAGCATATATTTTAAAGAATGTAAATAGAAAAAATACTTACAGAAATAATAACAAAAAAAAGAACTTAATAACATCACAAGCAATTGTCTTGATTGTATTATAACATCACACAGGGTGTTCTGTTATTTTTCGCAGCATTTCAAAATGTATTCCATTTTCTTCTGTTTATAGAATAGAAATCTTAATCACAAGACTAGAATGTGCTGATTATATGATATCCACAAAACTGCAGCCACGCTCTTCTGAATAATCTCCCAGTTCAAAAAAAAATAAAAAGCTTTCAAATATATATTAAATCATCCTTAGAAATGCAAATGTTAACCAGCATAAATGAAGAACTGTCCTGAAGACATTGAATTGTAATGACATTTCATTTACATCTACAAATTAAATGCTTTTCTCCTCTCTAAGCTTAAGTGTTATTATGCCTGATTACATTTTCAGCAGTTTTCTTTTACTCTTTTGTTGCTCCATTGGACTGTCTGTTTTACAAACAGGTTTTAGCAAAAACAGTTAACATTTCCATCACGTGGACCCTCATCTCACTTAATTGTGTAGAGTTCAAACATTTCTGGGATGACTAAAATGTATATGGCTTTGCTTAGCAATGCAAACTTCCTTGATCTGCTTGAGCAAAGCCTAGGATACAACAGTGGTTTTGTTCTGTGATTTTAACGAAGACAAAAAATTAGACAGATTTAGGTCAAAGAAAAAAGCATGCTAAAATGCTGTAAAGTTAAAATTCAGCTGCAACAGTAACAACTTATCCTAATTAATTATAAACTTCATGAATACTAGCTCAAAGATAACGCCAGTTAACACAGCATTTGCAACATTTTTATCCAAAATTATACTTCAGTACCCTCAATGCCTAATGCTGCAGTGAAATTTCCTGTTTATCATGTCTCTTCCAAATTTCTGCTTTCTTATTTGTCACAGTGAGAAGTGAAATTATTATTATGGTGCCTTGAATATGCCCCATTTTCCGCCAGTAGCAACTAGGCTGACTTCAAACATCAGGGGTTATATATTGAAAATATTTATCCACTTCCTGCTCTATTACTTTACTGCCAACATGAAGTTATTTTCTAAAGTACTTAACCAACAAAGAAATCACTGCAGGCTATCTTTTATATTGGTTCTCACATAGCTTTTCTTTTTTTTTTTTTTTTTTCATATTCAGAATTGGTTAGCCAATAACAAGTCCATACAGTGCAACATATAGTTTTATGCCATATGTAGCCATACAAATGATGGTGATAAATGATGGTGGCTGGGGGAGGGAGGTATATTATTTAATAAAATAAAATAATTTAAAAAGGGAAAGTAAAAGAGGAGTAAAAGAACATTGATTTTTGCTGGCATTCATACTTTGTTGAAAACTTTAAATCAACACAAAGTAGGGAGAAGGTACAGGGGGGAAGTTACTGTTTATTCAGAAGCTTCCTCATGGAAACTACCAGCAGTAATGTTTTTGAAAAGACAGACAAAGAGCTATTACGGGAATGGAAATGAGCTTCACGCTCTGTCTGATACCTGTAAACCATACATCCTCCAGATGGGTCTCCAGGCAGCCAGGTTGCCGTGCAATGGCACATGAAACTGAACAGGAGCTACTCAGCTGCTTGGCATATCAGCTCAGGAGCCACACCAGGGCTGGTGCCCTGCTGCGGCCACAACTGGGCAGCTGGAGAGGCAGGAGGAAGAGCACGCCAAGGCAAGAGGAGCCAGCAGCACAGCCCCTGCTCTATGGGAAACTGCAGGAGAGCAGAGTGATCTGTGATATATGTGGTAGGGTGTACTGCCGACACTGGGACAACCTAAGGACTGTGCTGTAGAGGAGATCCATGCTCTCTACTCCCTGTAGAGAGAAAAAAACAACACTCACTTCATGTCCCTATTACCTAAATGTACTCGTTCAAGGGCCAGCCTTCGTCCCACCAGCCAGCAAAAATACAAACAGCATAATGTTCAGGCCATAGCACAAATTGTACCCAACCTGTAATTCCACGTACTAGCAGTTGGAAATAAATAGTAAAATAAAATATGCTTTAGTTAAATATACTGGATATTTAGAGTAAGAGCAAGAAAAGAATTCAAGGTTGCTCCCCTCCCTCTCCCAAGGTACCGTTCAAATCTCCAAGATAGATTCACGCATGGATCTCGCACATGACATCAATGACTGCAGCATGCTCCTAACCAGTCCAGCTGGCAATATTAATTTCTGGACAAATGAAATGGCAGATGGATTTCATGTCATGCTATTCACAGAGCAAATTAAGTTCCTCGTGGTTGCAGGAAAAGTATTAAATCCATAAGATAGGAAGGTGTCGTTATTAACTTTACTACACTGTAATGCTCCTGAGTTTCAAAAGCGTCACTGATGAGTTAAGATTTCCCCAGGATGGCAGATGAAGAAGTGCTCCAAATACGAGTGAAAATTGTCAGCAAGAGAAGAGATAAGTGATGAAAGATTAAAAGGGCTACGGTTAACATTCATTCATTTCAGTGGATTGCTAAGGTTTCAGGGAAAGGGTGGAATTGAAACTCCTACATCAGTCAACAACTCTACCCAATAATACATCTCTCAGAGAATTCCTTCAAGAAAAGGACATGCTTTCCATTTTATTTAAAGCATGGGACATTACTAATAACTTGAGCATAATGGTCAGGAAAAAAAAAATATGACAAGGCTTGTTCAAACAGCTGGTTAACAGTTAACTTTCACATTACTGATAAAGAAGATACCAACTTCCTCTTACAGATCTTGGCTCCAATATGTAATATTCAGTATTTCCCACAAGAAGACAAAAAAAAAAAAAGTATAGAAACACAAACAAAAAATAAATGCGAGTGCAACCCTGTCTGGCCGCATTTGCCAGAGGAGTCGATGCAGAAACATGGAGGTATTATTAGCTAGCTACATGGACAAGGTTACTGAATCAGCTCATTTATCATTACACTGTTCTAGCCTCTGGTTCACCTAAAATATTGTTTTCCAGGATAAATCATTCAACCTAAAATATCACTTCATAGTACTCAGATGGATCATAACTCTGCACTGCAGCAAAAGCTGATTCTTAGCCAACAAACCTACCTAGGTAACTGATACTGCTAATATATCCAACAGCACAAAAAAGTATTGTAACACATAAAAGCATTGTAGCAAATACTAATCCAAATCCATTTAAAATAAATACACTCTAGGTCTTTATGTTTTCTCTCAGATATACTTAGTTGGACCTCATCTCTTGCTATGTTAATCTGATGTACACTGCAAAACTTCTTTGGAGTTGCTGAAATGGTGTCTGGTAGGACAAGACTAATACACTAAGGAGACAGGTTGTGAAATCTCAGATGAGGTACCTGATCTGAAGTTAAATAAAATTGAACGAGAGTAAGAATGCTAAAAGCCATATCTAACAGCTTTTCTTGAACTGCTAGTGAAATCTACAGCCTCAGCATCACTATCACTAAATTGTGCTACTGAGCCAAATGTACACTGAAAGAAAGCATGCCAGCATTAATTATTCATAGTCAAAGTGGTGTCCTAATATAGACTATAACCGTTATACCTCCTAAAAAATTGAAATAATGTAAGAATACAAAGAACAAATATTTCTCCTGTGAATAGAGGGTGGATGCAGTTCAGGACAGAACAATACCTAGTCAGGTATACAAAGAGAAAGTCATTATTGCTAAGAAAGTAAGAGCACTAACTGTAATACAGAAGATGAAAGAGAAAGCCCATGATGCAGAATTGCAGAAGGCTTCCTTTGGGCAGGAAAATAACAACTTAAATTTGCATACCTTCAAATTAGACTCTTCTCAAGATGCTAAAAATGAGAATATCATCAGGAAAAAAAAAAAAAAAAAAGTTATTCAAGGCCATGAATCATTCTGAAATGTTTTTATAATATATATATATATATATATATATATGATTACCAACACCACCTTTGTACTGCTAGAAACAGTCAGCAGGACACACACTTATCAGCTTGACTCAGAGCTCAGAAGTGGACATGCAGCTTCACATGCATCACAAACCTGCACTATCTTGATTATACAGGGTTGAAAATGTGAAGGATTAATGTTAAAGGGAAAAAAAAAAAAAAAGAAGAAGGCATCAAAAAAACATCTACATCTTCTATAGAACATTTCAAAACATATTTAACCAGATGTATGTTCAGCTATGCTTGGCTTTTTGATCCATACTAGCCATCTAGCCATGGAAGACTTCAAGACAAAATCTTCAGGGCTTCCCCTGTAGAGTTGCTTGTGTGCATTATCTCATAGTGCAAAAAACATTTACTATTATTGAATTTGCAGTAACTTTCCTTTTCTCAAAATACTGTGAAAGAACAGTAGAAAGCATTTATAGGTAGTGAGTTATGTAAGTATGCAAGTCGAGGTGTGATTTTTGTTCCCATATGCTTGTTTTACCAGGTAGAATGTTTCACATTTCTCATGTGCTAAAGCAAAAATAAGAGTGAAAGCACCAAATGAGATCCACTATGAATTTGATTGAATATTGATGATTGGGTAATAATTTTCTAAAGACGATTTACAATTTTAAACGATTGTGCTGAATGTTCATGTAGAGAAAACTCTACAATGTAAATGTACATATAAGAACTGAAATGCTGGTTTTCTTCATTGATTTCCTCATTCAACTTTGTTTAATTGGTTTCATAAATTTGCTGTCAATATTTATCTAGATTCTGGTATGCTACCTGTAATCATGCAATCCAAGCCACTCCCCCTAATATTTAGTTTGGAAGTGTGCTCATAATGTTGTGAGATAAATGCAAAATAATATTTTATTGCTAGAAAACTAAGACACAATGCTCATACAAAGGAACAATCTGTGACAAGAGTAGGCCTTGTACCGGTAATCACACCTGTCAAATACAAGGTCTGAACCATGAAACCATCTCTGGTTATCCATTAGACATCACTGATGCACCCTCTATCTACCAAAGAAAAGGTACCATTGCCACAATCATAATTCACTGATAGTCTTCTAATGATAAAACAGATAATGCAACGAATTCATGAAGAAATACATTACAAGTTGCAAGATTCATTGCTCAAAATGATTAATATTAATTAGCATCTTCAGTGATCCTGGAGGTGCTTACTGAAGTGCCTTACTTGACTGAAATACGTATATTAGCTGTTTGGTCTAAGGTGTGCCTTCCCTTTAACTGAAGCCAATTCGGAAGGAGAAAGAAAAAAAACTTGTCAGATAAAATGTCCACTGACTTTCTTCATACCTGTATATAAATACACACAAGTTTCAGATGAGACATGCTAGATACCAATCTAGCTGATTTTCTGTGTGCAAATCCAAAACCTGAATTTTCTGGAAAGTGCTTGACAGAGTTAGATTTGCACAAGAACAGGTAGTCTTTGGGGGTTTCATCATACAAAATGTTAGCACGTTCCAGATGACAGCTGAAAGCTTGTAATTGTTTCTATAAATGTTGAAAACCAGCAGCTCTGATTTAGTCTTGAACTTGAATGTGGAAATCCTTATTCATCATACAGCAGAAACATTCTGTTTGTTTCTTTTTCTTTGTTTGTTTGTTTTTCCTGCCAGTTTTGAAAGGTAGCAGCACAGGTATCCAAACATTTTGTAGGTTTAGAGAGACAACTAGAGAATCATCTCAGAAGTAGGGAGACTTCAGAAACTTGCTGGGGGAACAACAAGAGACTGCAAAGAGGGCATATTTTCTTATAATCTATACACATAGGGTTGGAGAATACATGAGCCACATGAAGTCTGGCTTTATTTCTCTTTTTGTTCTACCATTACATATTAATGCGTGAAGAGAGGTCTCTGAGAACTGAGAAAGGAAATTGGCCAAGAACAGTTCACTGATTTAATAGCTTACAGAAACAACTTCCATGAAAATCTAATGGGTTTCTAACATGCAACCCTAGAGAGAAGTAGCTGCCTCCCTATTTCCTGGGCCTATTTTCGTAGAATTGACTGATGGAGCAGACGTTCATAACAGGTGAGACTCCAGTTTGCTGCTTGCTTTTTGTGCCCAGATTTTCACAGAAGTTCATCACAGTGAGCCCCGATCTTTGTCCATGACACAGAAGGAGGTTCTAGCTCTTGAGCTCCTTTGAAAAAGTGGCCATATGTGCTGAAACCCTACAGCATATGCATGCACACACACACAATACTTATCTGTTAACAACCTGCTCAGAATTCAAGCCCACTGACTACTCATGTTGCAAAAGGAAAGGAGGAAAAAAAGTCACCATCAAAGCAACAAATCTCTTTGTCACTCCCTATTTTAAAAGAATTCAGTGTTTTTGCATCACGCTCTTTATCTACATTTAGTCACACTGCTCACACATAGCGTGGGTTTACTCCCAGAAGTGATTTCATTGAGAAAGTCAGAGGAGCTGATCAACATGTAAGGGAAAAGATTAAAAACCTGAAGAGGAGCCATTCCAAACGATGAATCGGATCTTCCTCCGCATGCTTTTGCTCACACAATTAATAAGGTTTTATAAAAAATGATAAGACTACTCCATGGTGTCTGGTTATTATTAGATTACCATACCCCCAGAGTATTTCATAGCCAAGACAGCCTGGTCTTTTTGCATAATTTAAACAGCATATCCACGTGCTAGTAAGACAAAATACGAATTTGAAGGCCTGCATTTACATCTGCACAGCTAAAAAGCTATTTATGAAGCATACACCAAGTCTGGTTCAACCTATAGTACCAAATGTTTCCTATTTTCCAGTTATGATCCATCTGATCTCTGAATACAACTGTGAACAGCTGTCACAGATTCATCAGAAACATCTTTATGTTCCTAAAGCAAATTGAAAAAAAAAAAAAAAAAAAAAAGCCCACAGACATTTTCAAACTTAGCACTTGCTGTCCACAAATGCCAGGCCTGCATGGGTAGGCCACGCTGCTAAGTGCACAGGAGAAGGCCCACGGGCCTACCCTGGCAACATGCAGCCTGAATTCAGAACAAAGGCTGCTTGGCTTTTTTTGGCCTGTATGTGCAAAAAAACCCAACCCTGGTCAGTGGAAAATTAATTGTTCTAATGTTTGTTTTTGAGTAAAGCTAGCTTGTATTTCTGTTGTGCTTTTATCTGTAAAACTAGACTTATTTCTACTGTAAAGTTTAAAAATCCAAAATGCTGCACAAGCACAATATTCACTTCAGGTTAAACTAAATGTTGGAATGGATGTTTTATTTTCCTCTGAATGTTTTCATTTTCCAAACAAACTCCTTTTGTGTGAAACTGGAACTTTCTCACTCTTCTGATTCATGCAGTCAATCAAATAATCAATTGTTTGCATCACTCTACCTACACAGTTCTCTATACAGTTTCTACTGTAAATTGTCTCTCTTAGCTGGTTATAAGAACCTCAAGCAGGGTAATTATGCCTAAATCTCAATGAATACAAGTAGGAGAAAGGGAAAAACTCCCAGAATTCTGCTTGGCAGTAAAACTAGGTAAATCAGCAATCCCCTCTCTGATAGTATGCCCTCCAAACAAATTTGTTTAAATGTGTCTGTTGCTTCCACTGGCTGTGGTCTTCAGAGTTGGGCTGTTTCTGCCTCTTTATGTGGCTTTCTACTAAAAGTCTATTTGTATCAAAATCAATATATTCATTTCCATTAGTGTGAACAGAACGAGCTCAAAGAATGAAATTCTTGAAAGGTTTCACTCTTTACTTGTGGGACAATCAGAAGACAGTCTTACAGCTAACTGCAGCATCTCATTTACAAATGTTCCATTTCTCTCTTAGAAATATGAGACCGGAAAAATTGATTCAGAAACACAGACCTACCTCAGGACAATTGGTTTTAGGAGGAACACAGTCTTGTGAAAATGTAATCAGGATGGAAATAGAGCTCCCAGGAGGAAATGGTGTAAGATTATTATCATCTCTAGATGTGCCAATAGAACAGCTTATCATTGTGAGATATTTAAGGAATATCTTTGTCTGCATCATCATTTAGCATGTTTCTTCAACTGCTAATACCATTTGTCTCTGATGCAGCAGCTCTCTGTGTTTTTCTATGTTTTTCTGTTTACATTGCCCAATAATTTTCTGCTGAATGCATGGATCCCTAGATAATAATTTTTTCAACCAGTAGGTTGCTATTGTTAATTATCTTTCACCGATCCCTTAGGAATAGTCCACAGATGCTTGGAGGTCTGTAAGATCATAGCTGAAAACTGTTGTCATCCATGTAGCGATTATTATTTATGTTCCCACAGAAATGTTACTTGAGTCTTGACAGGACAAATTAAATTACGTCATTTACCTGTGGGCTGTCATCCTCTTAAAACTGAGGAGAACTCCATTTGTTTTATAACTGAGGGACCTCCTGGAAGTTCCCACCTCTCTACACTGAATAACAGATGCACTTAAGGTAGCTGTTCAAGAGCCTGAAGAAGGGAACTGCACAGTCTTTATAATCAATGGTGGAAAGTCTGGTTCTTTTATGCATCTTTTTAGGTCACTCTAAGTGGGCAGGCAAAGATCTGAGCTTCTCATTTGTGTCACTTTCAACACAGATTCTTATGTAGATTTCCGCAGGCATCATGTTAATGAAAACAAGCAGCTTATTTTGTATTAAACGGTTCAAAATTAACCAAGAATATAAATAATTGGGCATCAGTCTCTTAGAGAACTGACTCCTTGACTGTTCATGGCATATCCTTTCAGAAAACAGTGTTAGGAACCCTGGCTTTACCTGGGAGGCGCACAGAGAAACAGCAGGAGTAGGAACAGCTGTAGCCTTATTAGCATCCCATGTCCCATACTATTTGTGTTTAAGGTTTGGCTTGGTTTTGTTTGTTTGACATTTGTTTTAGAATGTTAGTTTTGTTTTTAAAAAGGAAGCAAAGCACTCTTTTCTAAGTGTTTTCTCCCTCTAATTCCCTCAGATGCCACCCATACCAGGAAACGGATGCTGACCAGTACAAAGCAAAGACTGGAAAGAAGTTCAGTGGTGGACATATGTTGAGATAGTTTGAACTAATATTTATCACTAAATCTCTTTATTATATGTATTTTGGTTAAACATCTAAATGTAAATACTGTTTTTACATGAGAAGGAGAAGCTGCACTCACTTATATTGCAGCAAGGCAAACCTTGTCTGATGTTTGTCAGCTCTGTAACTACTTTGTTGTGTTGTAAGAGTATGTGCTTTGGAGCGCTAATGTGCTTCCTCAATTGTTTTTCTTGCTACTAGCTCTATTGACAATAAGATTTGTGTGGTACTGCTATACCCCAAAGGTCATTATTCAAAACATTTTTACACATCCCCTATCTTCACAAATAGAAAGTTAGCTCAAATAATAAATGCAGAAGCAGTTTCCTTCCTAGTTATTATGCCACAGATAAAAGACAACTGAAAAGTTGAAAAATGAATAAATAGTGGATAGAGTCTTTAGCTGCATTTTTTGTCTATACCCACACAAGTATTTGTAATTTTAAAAAAGCATCACAATGAGGTTATGTACGCTAGCAGCACTTCTCACATATGAACCCCTTGGCTTCTTGAAAGATTAATTACCAGAAATAATGCAAACAGAAATGTAGACTCCTAACTTCAATATTTATATAACCATAACATTATTCAAACAGAGATTGGAATGGCAATTAGTGGAAGTTGTGATACTTGATTTCTTGCATCTCTTTGAATTTGGCAGGAATTTGGGCTGGGAAAGGCTTAAAGGATTAGGAGGATGGCTATGGAGAGACAATATCTTTGTCTTCACTGAGATGGCTAGAAAGGCCTTGTTTTCCCATAATAAAGTTGACACTTTCAGTGACCAAAGAAACTGCAGTACATTAACCCATAAAAGACCTGTGAAAAGTTCAGCCTTCTTCATGTTCAGGCACAATCCAATGGGGAAGATGTAAGACTCCAATTCTGACTAAATAAATAGCAAGGTGAGGACATTCACTCCTAGCTACTGACCAAAAAGCAGATAAAGTTGCCACCACAGCATCTGTGAAGACATGCTTGGACAGTGTTGGATTGCTGCCCCAGTATGAAAAAGTCATGCAGGCACTGTTCATGCAGTCAACAGTTCACAGTCATGCAGGCACTGCAGGTGAGCATGAAATGTCTTTTTCATGACGATGATAGAACAGGAAGGCATAAAGCATGAAAAGACTGGCAGAGGAAGAGGAGAGGAGCAGTGAATGCCCTGCTTCATAGCTTCAAAAATAACTATGAAAGGAGAAAATTTAAAAAGTTGTGGCTCCAAGTAAGATGTCTCAGGTTCCTTCTTTCAAGTCTGAAACCCTGCAATTCACTAACACATGGAAAGCTTTCTGACAGTAAGCCTTTAGTCTGCTTTCTGCATATAAGCAAGGTAGTGGGAGCTACTGGAGAACCCTGGGATGAGCCTCCAGGGCTCACAGGGTAAAAAGCTTATCTGCCTTGAAGCAGTTTGCAAGACTCTCAAAGGCTGCAGGAGGAGGACTAGTACAGACACAAGAACAGCGTTTCCCTTTTATTTCCCCCTTCCCCTTCACTAATTTCTGCATTGGTCAAAACTGTCATACATGTGACAAAAGCAGGAAATAATATTTGGTTATGAGAATTTGTGTTCACTGTCCCTCAACTTCTTTCCACAGGCTCTTAGAAATACTCAGTGCAGTGAAGATGATCTGTTTCTTGAATTGCTGGGGAACACTTCCAAGTCTGCAGTTCCTTGAGTATGAATTGGAGAATACCTCCTCAGGTATTGAAATATTGCCACCTGGTTATATTGTAGGTCCTGTGGTACTTATCAACTCTCTTCTCAACATACGGGAAAGAAAAGAAGGATTGCCGGTAAATTAGAGGGCTTTCCACACCTTACTAATAATTGCTATTTTAAGGAGGAAAGCCACACAATTCCTAAATGAAAAGGGAAAAAAATTACTTTCTCAAAAGAGAAAGAAGTATTGAAGGATCTTCCTAACCTGTGAGTCAAAAAAAAAGCCTGTTTGATCAGAAACAGATGTCAACTTTGCCTGATACCAAGGGTAGAACTGCACACTTAAATTATGCGGACCTGCAAATTCAGGCCATTTCCAGATTTGACATGACTTCAGTAGCAATCAGGCATATATTTGGGACAGTAACAGTTCCCCTGATTTGTGAAGCTGAGAGTTTGCTCCACTGGTTTCAGGAGGAATTGATGGCAGCAGAGCAACCTGCAAAACTGCTCAGCAACCTGCAAAACTGAGCTTTTGGAGAACTGCTGAAATAGGTACCAGTAAGGCTGATTTTTCATATAGCCAAGTATGCTCATCTGTAGTCTCTGAAAGCCTGAGGCTGTTCTTGTTCTGGTTACAGAAGTGTTTTCCAACTGGCTTAAGTTCTGAAGTTAGGTTCACAAGAACAGGAACGAGGGTTGATCACTGAGCCACAAATGTGGATTCTTGGAATCAAACCCCACAGCTGGATCTCAACGTGCAAAGTGCACATTTTCCATGGATTTAAGCTTTAAGGCCTTGTTATGAAAGTACCTTAATTGGATCAAAGCCTAGGTTTAGATACCAAAACCAGAAATCTGAAGCTGAGTGGGCACTGCCAAATCTCATGCTTTCTAATGGGCAATAATACTTATGTTTAATTTAGAGTTGCATCAAAATAATTGAGTAAAATGCTACAGGAGATGCAGCAAGAGTAGATATAAATATCTAACAGGAGAATCAAGTCTTTTGATGACTTTAGATTGAATCTGTGTTCAAATTTTGCATAGCTTGATCATAAACAGCCATCTGTGGTCACTTTTGAGGCTCACATTCTTAAATGACAAAGCATGTCACATCGAATGCCAGAATAACCCAAACAGGCTGCAGTTAGCAGCTGGGACTAAATGGTCACTTTATGAAAAAAGCCTTTACCTATACCTTTAAGCTAAGTATAGTATTTTATTTAACATTTATTTAAGAAAAAAAGCTATCACCTTTGAGCTAACTAATAAAGAGAGTGAGGTACAAAGTCAGTATTTATACCCTGAGTCTGAAAACTAAAGGGTTTCTGCTGTGTTGAACAGCAGAATATAGGTCCTTTTTTTTTTTTTTTTTAACAGTCCCCATTAAAAAAATGATATTTCTCAGAGTTGTAAAGGGGAGAGGTAAGACTTTTTTTATTATTATTTATTTGATTTTTTTTTTGTGGCAGAAAAACATAGTCCTGCTTTAAAGAATGCATGTCAGAGACAGCATCTTTTGAACTTGATCTGAGCCATTTAAAATATTTCTGTGCAGCAAGAGACCTTGTGGTGACATGTTACAGTGTTCAAAATGCTGAAACAAATATAAGAGGAACTTGAACACTAAACTTACCCATAGTCAGAAACCTCAGTGCTTACACGTGTTAGCTAGTAGGGTAGACTCGGAAGCAAGTATATCTGCTAAACTAAATTACACTGAATGACAATATCTTAGTAATGCTACATATCTTATCCCACTGGTTTAAATTTCAGTAAAAAGGAAACCCAATATTACTTTAAAGTTTAGAGATGAGACTAGACAGAAACAGATGAGGCTAGCTTACTACCATGACTCGTAATAAATCCCCAGTGAAGCTGCCTGTGAAAAGTTCTACAATGAAAATCAAAACCACAGAGGACTTTAACTACATTGGGGTTTGAATAAGGAAATTGAAATCTGAGTCCCTATACAGAATACACAAGTTTATTTCCATGCAATATCACTGCAGAGAAATAAATAAAACCCACACTGCTTGTACACATATGTGTATTTCTCAAGCTTTAGTTTTGTGAAAACTGTGAATATCTAGGCAGATAGCAGATTGAATAAATCTCAGTTGTAACTGAACAGTTATCAAATACTGGCCTGGATTATTCCTCATCATAATACATCTTAAAAGAAAGATGTTATAAGAAGGAATTTTCTTTAAGCATCTGTATGAGGCACTCTTATTCAATGACTCCCTGATTCATGTGTTGACTACTCATTCTACCCCCAGCCAGCAGAAATTACACGTCAGGTATGCCCAGGCAGGATGGCAGCCTTCTTTGAAAGAAATGCCCATAAAACTATATTGAGGTAACTCCTACATTCAAGAGAGGAGACACACTGCAGATAATGTTGCTTATTACAGAACAAATATTTGAGACCAAGGTGTCTTACTAACTGATCTTCCAAGCCCATGTAGGCATCATTTGCAACAGCACATGTAAGTAATGCCAGGCAATTAGATTTTTTGTGAACCCTTATTTTCTGCTTTTCTTTCTACTATTTCTGCTTATGATCGCTAATTTATTAAAAACTAGGTCTTAGCTATTTTCTTAGTGCTTGCTTCAGTTTGTAGTCCAGCTCTTTACTTTGCAGTACGTTGCATTGCAACAAAATGATAGAGTTTTAACAGAAAACTGTATGCTTGGAACCTTCAAACTACTATCAAAAATCAGTACCTTCAAAATTGGTACTGGATGAGAAAGGGTGCCTACAAACAAGCTGCTGTAGGATCTCTTTAGAGTCACCTTCAGCTAAACTTTAGTTCATGTGACATGGAAAATAATTAACTGTTTTGTTTAACAAGTGTCATGTTCTTTTCCTGTAAGACTACCAGATCGATCCCAACCACTTGTATTCTAATTTTCATATACCCACTTTTATGAATATATATATTTAACAGCTTAATGAAGGATCTGTGTTCTGGGAACTTCAGCTACCTGCAGGCATGTAATTCTATTACATTCAGAATATTTAGTGATTTTTCCCTTATTGTTCTGAAGCATTATACTTCATTCAGCTCTTTGTTGCAGCTAAAGATAAAATCCAAATCCTCTACAGTGTCTACTAACAAGTGGCCAAAAAGACGTATAGGTGCTGTTTTGACTCCATTGTTCTGCTTATGTGGTGCTATCACACAAGCGCTAAATCTAAAGTTTTGTATCAGAAATTCATTTTGATGGAAAAACACTTCAGTGATAATACTTCCTGCCCATTTCCACCTGTCATTTTTACTCCATTCCCCCAGAAATACTTGCTTCCCATGAAAAAGTCTGCTAGAAAAGCCTTTTCAATGTTAGTTAGAGATGGAACACTTGCACTTGGAAGTAACAGTGTCTCTTGTGTGTACTTTGAAATGTGTGTGCTCCCATTCCTTTCTCTGGCTTGACTCCATCCTCCATGATGCTGTTGGCCATTGCATTCCCATGATCCACTAAAAATGAGATGAGACTACTCTTTAAAAAAGGGGGGATACTGCTTGGTCAAGAAGTCAAGCTCATAGAAAAATATGTTTGCCTGAACTTCAGGACATACAAGGCACTATTGAAACATCTCCAAGCTGGTACATTCTAGATGTTAACCACATTCACACTTTTTGACAGTTAGCTTTTGATTTTCAGTTCATTTTTGAAAAATTATCATCTCTGAAAGAGGTGAAGGAACCAAACTGTTCTGCTGGACACACTCTCTCTGAGTGTAAGAAACAACTCCTGACATCCTTTTGGTCTTGTACCATTGTCTGGGGATTGTCTGCGGAAATCAAAATTGCAGATTATAGTAAGTACACAGTTGCTGAAGATGGAACATCATTCTCTTATTAATTCAACTTCACTTATGTTTCAAGAGGGATTTAGAAAAGATATGCAAGAAGTCTTGGTGTGTGTCTAACATGAACAAGCATGTTATTCAAAACGATGTTATTCTTTGGACAGTGAAATCATTGATGAAACTTGAACACCAGACAAAATGTGAATAATATATATGTCAGAAGTCCAGAAATGAACATAGCATACTGCATAAAAGCTAACGTCCCACAGAAATTCCTGAAAAGCAGACTCATTTAGACCGATAAGAAGGAAATTTTATAAAGTGCTCCCTTATGAGATCCTCCCTAGAACCATAAATTTGAGTTTAGAGGAGAATAAAATTAAAACAACAACAACAACAACAAAAAAAAAAAAAGCACCCTCTAATACCCATAATTAGAACACTTTAAGAACTTTAAAATTCCTTACAGGAATAATAAATTTAATTTCAACACCAGGTCATCTAAAGTCTCTCATCATTTCAACCAGATATCTTGGATTTTCAGTGTTTGCTGCTAGGGGAACAAATGAATGATAACAACTGCAGGTTCCTCTTTTCTATTCCTTTCTCATTCCTCCCACATCATGGCACAAAAACACTACCTTTTCATTATGTAGAAAATTTCCTACATTTCATGAAAATAAGAGAAATACCTGATGCTATTTTTCCACAAACTTTTTAATGTATGCATATTCTAGACACCACTCTGGTATCATCATTTGTGATCTTCAAAAAAAACTCCTTCAATATCCATACTTCAAAACAGCCTACCTTAACAGTCACAGTGACAATAGAGTTAATTACATACTTAAGTACTTGGATTAGCTAAAACCTGAACATGTAAAAGAAATTCAAGTCCCAATGTATGTCAGGCAGCATGTTCTATAAACATACAGTATCTCTCACCATCATACTGCTTCACCCTTTCTGACTCTTTGTAAAGATATCAGTAAGGAAAATACAAAAATACAACAGATACTCAGAAGTATTCCTTCACATCAGGTTACCGCATTTCTCCAATTTCTGTATCAGATTTTGCTTTCATAAACCTGAAGAGCTATTTTGTCTCTTTATGAGTAGATAATTCGACATGCAATATAGAATTGCATCTCCTATAACACCTGTACTTGCCTTTACGACATTTATCTACTCTTTGAAACATTCCAATTGGTTGATAACAGGGAATTTCATGTGGTTGATCACATTTGACTTTCTCTGAAACACAAACATTCTGGAGATAATTCCTTTCCATTTATTTAAAATAAATTCCATTTTACTTTATTTTCAGGGCCCTTAAAGTGTTATGTACTAGAATTACTTATTAACATAAATGAGGTTTAAGGCGAATAAGGCCTAGTCCTCTACTCTCTCCACAAAGCCCACCAGGTTTCTCCAGAAATCTATAATGAATTAGAGTTCCATGACAACAAACTCTTGCTGTGTGTATAAAAACAGGTATTTGTTGAAATTGATCCTTTCCCTGGAAATATTCAGTGAATTGCCAATTTAAAGTAAGAAAGCAAATGAAAGCCACTCTGACTTTTAAGCTTCTGATTAATTCTCCTCATAACCACAGCTATTTATTTTGGCTGCAGCCTGTGTGCTGTTTTATTGGATGAGATACCGCCCAACTAGTAAAAGAGACCTGGTTTCAAGGGCTGTATACTCCCAGTTTAGATGAGATGCTCTTGATCATCATCCCACTGCAATTGAGTTTGGCCCCAACTCAGTTTCCCCAAGGTTTCCCCAAGAAAATGTGTGGCTATCACTGGACTAAGAGAACTCTTTTTACGCTATTACTCCTGATTTGTATTGCCTCTGTAAAAGAGCATAAAGTGAAGGCTTAGCTAGAATAAAGGAACACAGTACCCTGGCTTATTCTCCACTGCTGGAGAGACTCAAGGGCCAGTCTTCTGTAGAACAGACCAGATACAGTCTTTTGCACCTTGGAGCAATAAACTTATATTTAAGTGTGGACTACACACTGTTAGTACACACAAGCGTGTAGTGTAGACTACACACTCATGCACTACATGTGGAGTATAATGATGGTATTTCCAAGTAGCAACCCAATCAGATAAGGCCAACACAGTACTGCCCATACAAAATTTACTGAAATGGAAGCTGAGTGTTCTAGCAGAAGTAAAAGGGTTAATGAGAAATCTTGTATAAGTCACATTTTGCAGGAATTGCTCTGTTACAACAGATTGTGCAGCACTATTTTTTCCCACTCTTTCTGATATAAGCACCCTAGGCAAACTTTCTAATTAGAGCAGCAGATGTATGCAGTGCCATGTCTCTGTGAAGTTATTATGCCCAAACCAAATTTTGTCACTAGCAGCCAATAATTCATTTGTCTACTAAGGGCTTGAAGTGGCCATATCAATTATTTAAAAACATACCAAGAAGAGGAATCCATTTAATATATTCTGGGAAGCCCAGTTATAAAACAGGGCATGTTCAGATTTCATTCACAATATTGTCATTTTAAAAATACAATATTACTAATTAAGGCTTAGTGCATTAGGCCATTAGAACTTGAGTGATTCATGACAGCATAACGATCTTGCTTATCATTTGTGCTTTAATTTATGGGACACTAAGAAAAAACAAAGAGAAAGAAAAACTAAGCTATTTGCAAAACTGAAACTCATCCAAAAATTGCTTGCAGTAATTTCTTCTGAAAAGTGATTTCACTGTGTGTAAGTGCTATGCTGGTAAGAAAATGCTTCCTATCAATAATTAAAGTATAATGAAAGTTTCATGTGTCAGAAGACACCCTCAAAAAAGGGCTACAAAGAAGAAAGCTGTTTTTCATTCAGACCTTCCGCAGTTCAAATCTCGTAATAACAGCCTCCTCAAAGAAGCATTTTAAATAAACTATTTAGTGAAATATATGACAATTCAAAGCACACCAGAAGCCATAACAACAGTGAAAATTAACACCATTCTGACAAAAGTTACAGAAAAAGATACATCCGTACAGTGCCAAGCATTCCGAAATGCCCAGGGTAACCATGAAAAATTAGGATAGTTGCCATACAGCAAGATTGTGCACAAAAATGTTAGTGAGAGGGCATTAAAATAAGCTTACTTTTCTACAAATTTGTGTTGATTTCAAGTGTCTTAGCTGTCCAAGAAGGTGTGGACACTGATTCCTATGGGTGCAGCATGTCAAAAGTCTTGCCTGGTGCCTATCATGGTAAATCTGCAGTCTCCCGTTTGGGGTCAGCGTCCTCCTCACCCATCAAGGACATATTTTGATAAACTTCTAAGAACTAGAAGTTTCTAGGAACTAGAATCAGCCCTCTGGCAAATGTACCTGATCCAAAAGCTATTCAAGGCAAGCCAAGGGAAGCAAGAAGCAGACTGACATAAGCCTGTTAGAAAACCAGTCTGAAAACAGTAATTCTGTGCACTTATTCAAAATAGCCACATCTAATACCCACAAAGACAGAAGGTAAGCAGGATTTTCAGAGATGTCCTTGGCATTAATATTGACAGAATATATTAATACTCCATTTAATATCAACAGAGGTTAGGAACTGAAACATGTTAGAGGGGGGATTTTCCACAAGGCCCAAGTTTTCAGTCAGATGATCCCACTGCTTCCTCACTTTATTATTGAACTCCACTGTCTTTACACTGTGTGAAAGCACTTATGTTAGCCGGAAGTCACCTGAGGACCATCCAAGCTCAGGATTGCCAGGCTGGCCTTCAGCAACCTCCCTCAGCAGAAGGAATAGAGTCCCTCCACTGCCAAGGAGGCCCATCTACCATGGCTCTGCTGCTCGGAAAGTTTGCATATCAGCGTGCAAGTGAGATTTGGTACAATGGAGCAAAATATTAAGCAGGGTAAACAGCAAAAAGCTAGTCATAGGATCACAGAATCATTAAGGTTGTAAAAGACCTTCAACATCATCTGGTCCAACCATACCCCTACCACCAATGTCACCCACTAAACCACGTCCCTAAGGCCCACATCCAACATTTCCTTGAATACCCCCAGGGATGGTGATTCCACCACCTGTCATCTCCTGTGGCTTTGTCTGCTTGGACAAACTTGCAGTCTCCATTGCCCTCTCCACCTTTTTCCATGCACATCACTCACCTGCAACTACAGCTACTATTTTAAAAGCACACTAGGTAGGGTTTTCCTCTCATGTGATAAGCTTAGTTAATCACATTTCAAGACACAGGTAACTTCTCTTAAGTAAATTCAAAGCTTTCTTCAACAGGATCTCTGTTCAGTAGGCTGTGGTATACAAGCACTATTGGTGACAGAGTTGCAGCAATTAGGCCTGGAAGCCTCTGAAGATTCCACCTGTTTTTCAGTGCTCAAAGACTTCAAACAATCTTTACTATGTAGAAGTTTGGCATGCCATTATAGGCCATAGCTGGTATTTCCCATTTCATGTACTCATCCAATCTTACCAGTACCTGATTCCTGAAATTCAAGTTGAGTAAACCTTGGGCTATACCCCTTCTCCCCACCCCCAACACACCCCAAAAAAACAGGAAATATTTAATTTTGCTTTTATTAGCTTCAGCTCCATTAACCCAGCACATTTCTTTTTGTGCTTTTTTCTTTATTTTTTCCATCCTCACTTATGGAGCACCTAAACTTTTAGGAAGGTGAGAATTCCTCTGAAGCTTATTTATAAATGGGTTGGCTTTCTCAAGTTATTTTCCAGGCCCTTAAAAAGCAGTGCATGAATAACCGTAGAGATGCTGACCACAGTTTGAAAACTATTTTGACAGGACCTCAATCAAAACTGCAGAGAAACCCTGTGCTGTCCAAGGAAGTGCAAAGATCTCAAAGGGTATTTTTTATTATACATTTCTGAGGTGTGTTTTGTTTTGGTTTGTTATTGTTCCTATGCACTGATTCTTATCATAGTAACAGCATATGAGGGGAAAAAAAGGAAAATTAAAAAACTGTCCAAAGCATCCTAGGAAAACAGGTCACACATTGTCATGAAACATTATTAAAAAAAACGTTGGCCAGATCAGTAGTTTATTTTTTAATCCAAAATATATATATTTTTCCTTTTTAAATAATAGTGCACAAACAATTCTGGGAAATGCTGCATTCTTTTCAACAAGCAAAAACATTTTGGTTTTCTGAATAAAGCCACTGCAAAGGACTCCAGGCTATATTCTTCCCAGCCCCCATCTTTGTGCAAGCACATGCTGACAGTTTAGTCCCCAACACAGATCTTGAATCCTTTCCATGCCCAGGTCCGCAGGACAAGTATGACTCAGAGCATACTCCTACAAACACTCAAATGAGATACTGCAGCCCCATTAGGTTAAATGGGACAAATCGAGTGAGTGACATATTTTACCCATGTAGGTATACATAAATCTTAATGCTGTGACACAGACCATTTTCCTTGAAGATAACACCTACACCAGGATGAAAGGTAGCTCATTACTAATTGACTAACACCTTGCAAATAACATGCATAAAGTCATTCTGTGGGGGAAGCAAATGTCAACAGGCACAGGAGAAAGCAGAAAGAAGCGTCTGGTGCTGGGCAGCTAATCTGAGTTACGGTTCCAGCTGCTCCATTCATTGTGGGATTTTACTGAGTTTGAAACACTGCTCATTGTAGGAGTATTGCAGCATTGTAGTATTTAAAAATGCTACAGTAAATGGCATCTCTTATCTAATAAATAACAAAACTATCTCTTTTCCATAAAGGAATCAAGGTGAGAGAAGACAAGGAATACGGTATTGTTTTTTTTTTCTGTTTACTTTTGGTTTGTTTGTTTTCGGTTTCTTTGCTTTTAATGGCAAATGCAACAAATCCACATTAAATACTAATCTATTCGTATAACACAGTAATGTATATACTAGTTTGCATACACCTGAACTTAATAAAGACAGCTACATTCATACCACTCTAATTACAGAGCATTCACCCTTCCTTGTGAAATGTTGGTTAGAACATTTTATGCATGGAGGAAAGTACTTTTAAAATTTGCAAATGATTTCAAAGCTTCAGTTTCATGACTTTACTCCTTTGTTTTTCAGGAGAAAAAAAAAAAAAGGCAGCAAAAAGCAAACTGGAAATACTATGAAGTAATACCCTTTGCTTTTCAAAACAAAGCCATTTCAATTAAATTATTGAAATGTAAAAAGGTCAGCCACTTGTATTTACTGTCCTCTGCTTATATTATAATTTAAGGAACAGAAATAAAACATACACCTTCCTTTTCCTTATAATTTTAAAATCAAAACTGAATCCAGAATAAAAATTTGCTATACTAATTTCTAGGCTTCCAAAATAAGTACAAATGGTAAATCCACATGAAATCTAATGCATTCTTGATTAGGACTGTTGGATAGTCTGATTCAAAAATAATTTTGCTTAGAGCATAATGGCTACCTCCTATTTGTAAGATAAATGTTTAGAATATTGGATTTGTTTAAGTGTCAAAACATCAACTCTCAGCAACTAAAATTTAATCCTGCAGAGAAACGGGACTTGTTCAAACTATAAACAAAAATTGCTTCTGTCTTACTGAAACTATTTATAGTAAGAAAACAGAACCAAGCCAAATGAAAATGAGTCTGCAAAAACCCTGTGGAGCACTATGCACCTGAAGACAAAACCTACGCCCAAGTAAAAATGTGACTTAGGCACTTGACACATCAGACTCTGAAGGTCAATACCAAGGCCTGGTATAAGGTTAGCCATCACACAAACAAGGAGCATGATGAAAACACCACTGTATATAACTTCACACCATATTCCATAATAATTTAGGAGTCCTAACTGAACTCTGTCATGCAAGAACTTCGCTTTTTTAAGACTTGCACAGGAAGACTGTGGGCAGGACTTCTGTATTCTTTGGGGTAATAAACACTGCGCAGAAAAGACCATTGAAGCTCAAGTGCAAGATCAGATGGAGCACGAAGTAATATAAGCAGGCCATGAATATATTTAAGGAGAAATGAAACCAGAATTCTGAAACAGACTCCAAATAGTAGTATGGGAACTAAATAATCCCTAAATAGTTGTAAGAAGGAGTTTGATCAGTACATGAAAAGAATTATATGATATCTTGGATATAAGAGCAAGGGATTGAACTGGATAACCCAGAAGAATCAGTCATATCTTCTTATGAGTATGCAATTCTCTATAGGTATACTTAAAAGAAGAAAAAGAAGCATTTTTAAAATGTTACGAAAAGACACCAAAACTCATAGAACGTGATCAAAGTAAAATCAAAGATCAACAGCTAGCACTTGTGATTTCTTAGAATTTTAAAATATTTTATTTAAATAAGCTAGCTAAGTTTTTTAAATATGCCTTTTACTCTAGTCTAAACAGCATTACATCATATCTCAGCATCTTATTTCTTACAGTGATGGCTACACTGTTCAGTTTCATCCCTTTCCTTCCAAGAGTAGAATCCGTAGTGTGATTGTGTATGTGCGTATTTGTGCATGATTGCCCTCTTTAACCTTCAAAAAAAATCATTAAAAAGATAACCAATAAGATTTCACTAAGAGCTTTATGTTTCATTTATTACAAAAAGTATTCTAATATTTTCCTCCTTTTCTATGATGGCAATTTATTCTGAGTTCCTTTTCATTTTTTGATATTTTTTCTTTTTATTCCAAGAGAGACATAAAGCATAAGTTACCATTTAAAAGTAAGTTTAACACATGCTGTACATGTATAGCACATTTCAGGTGCACTTAAGAGGCAAACAGAGTCAGAAAGGTGTTCTGGTTTTAGAGCCATAAGTATCAGATTTTAAAATAAATAAATGAAACTGTACAAGTCAATTTGAAATATGCTGGGGCCTATGAAGGAGACAGGGATGAAGGTTGTGAGAGGGAAATGTGGAGCCACCAGTGGGACTGCTGAGGACAGGATTTTGCTATTTGTGATCCAGTGGGGTGAGGGTGATGCCAGCCACGTGTTGAAGGCTCTGCTCTGCTGTACGGGATCACAGGGACCAGGCAGCCCCATGGAAGGGTACGGTATTCCTGGCGATCCTGCCTCTGGGCAAGCTGTCACAGGGTTTTCTCCCTGTGATGGAGCCCTGATTCATCATGTAACTAAACACCATGTAACCATGCATGCTTACAGGTTCTGAATTAAAAACATAGGCAACATAAATACTGGCTTCTGTAAATTTACACTTGAATTTGCCTCCTAAGTGTTTTCAGCATTCTTTTTTTTTTTTTTTTTTCTTTGTACCCATTTAAACTGCTCACTGTCTCTTTCACTGTATTACCCTAACCAGACTCTCTTCTAAATAATTTCCAACTCTGAATCTCATCTGGACTTATCGATCAGGAGCACAGTTTTGTGACCAGCTTCAGTCAATTTTACATTGCCCTTCTTTAGGTCCCCCCGCCTCTTTGCCTGAAGGCTGCTGTAGTGTTGATAGGAGTAGTTAGTCAGCTGGATCAAGGAGCTGATCTGGATGATTTTTTCTTTTTTCATATTACCAGTTGCAACACATCATTCAGAGGCAGGAAGGCAGAGTGTGCAGGACACCCTTTCCAGCAGTAGCATGAATTTTGATCAACTCAAGCTGATCTTGAAAATACACTTTAACTGATATGTACAGCCCCCTCTTAGCCGGCCCTTTCTCCTTCTACCCTTAGTTGTGCTGTCTTTCTGCACTCTAGCCTCCATCTCTGATATTTGTCTTCTGTTTTCTACTTCTTGCATTCTGTTAAATCTTGCTAATTCCAGCCCCATGCAATGTCTGTCCCTCTTTTATCCTCTCTCTTAAATACTCCCCAGTTATCTTTGCACATTTTTGCTCGTAAATGTACCTTGTTACCCATTTGCTAAATCCTTTCCTTGATTCCAGCTGCTTTACTATCCCTGATTCTGCCTCCCATCACTGCAGCTCCAGGCTGCACACCCAGGTGTCACACACAAGCAAAATGTGAGCAGAGGTGCAAATTTAGAAGTTGCTGTTAAGATTTTGGCCTTGAAGATCTATCCTGAGCTTGCCGTTGCGATACGCACGGGAAAGATCTCAGAGGAGTAGATGAACCCATATTAGCCATATGGCACTGCAGATTTTACCTTCAGACTTGAAAAAAAAAAAAAAAATCACAAAATTTTCCCTTTCCCAGGTTTTTCTGTATTGCCAGGCAGGGGGACCTGCCAACCCCTTATCCTCAAAATACTCATGCAGGCACTGGTCCCCACTGAGAAAGAGTAATGAGCCTTAAAACTAACCTGGTGGCTAAGAACAGTAAAATCCACTCTTCTTTCCTAGTCTCTCTCCCACATTACCCTTGAAAGCTGACTATAAAAGGAGAGGGAAAATTAATTCTCCTTTCCTGCTCCCTCACATTTTACTATTACCACAGCTTAAACTTTGTAGTATAAAACCCAAAGGGGGCTGCTGTAATTGCTAATTAGTTGATGTCTGTAAGTTATCTGACATGTAAAGTATTACCCATGAAGTACTCATCTGCTTCTAGATTTCACAAGCTATATTTGTATTAGGTGAAAATCCAAATAAAGAAAAAAAATCTTGCACGTGGATGGACATTGAGAAACATATGGCTAAAATCCTTAAATTTGCACGATCTTTTAAAAATAATATATTTAATATGTTCCAATATTTGGCATGTTCTTTAGAGTTCAGATTTTAGAAAGGACATTCAGTTCATTTAATACTGCCACAGAATTGAGCAGTGAGGCGCTGCAGAAAACCAGTGATACTGCCAAGGAATTTTAGTCTAGTGATGCAGGGTGCCTGGAACATGAGCATCTCCTACAAGATGAGCTTTTCTGAGATAATAATAAATGATGATACTTCATACTTTCCCTATTGTCACTGTTCTACGAGCACTTATGCAAGCACTGAAACTGAGGAACAATTTCATATGCCCAGGAATTACTGAATTCCACCTTAATTGCACTATCCCATTTTAGGACTACATGGAAGACCACCTAAGAAGATGGTTGTTGAGGCTGTGACAAGAACTCCTAAGCCACAGACCGTGCCCCTGCAATGGTTAAGTGAAAGATGAGCCCTTTGAATTTCCATGTTTTCCTAGGGTAAAGCTACTCTCCCATTCATTATATAATTTAGGGGGTATAAACCTTTTCAGAAGTTACACAGCTAAAATGGGACATACCTGTCCATCAGTATTACAACAGTAGAAGGGACCACTCACATTCTTAACCAAGAATACTTGTAATACTTGCAACACAAGTATTACAGTTGTAAAGTTCTCTCTTTCTGCTCATTACAGCTTCTGCTGGATGAGATACATTTCATTAGTATTCTGTGTTGCCAGTGAGTAGCTAAGATTTTGTCACGTACAGTACTTAATGTGCAACAAAGCTTAGAAATACTTCATGGCTACGTGCTGACTTCTGCTCTAGAAAGTCAAACTTTTTGTCCCTTTTCCTCAGAGGTCTTCTCAGCCCACCTCAGGGCACTATTTATTTCCCAGCCGATGCTCTTGCCATTCACCATGTCACTAAGTGTTGGTGTTGGTTCTACTTGGATTACTAAAGCAACCATCATGAACTAAAGGTGTTGCCCCAGACTGCTATGGCTGGCTTGTAGATATGTTTTATGCTGAACTCACCCAGTTGAAAATATGGCAATGGTATGACTGATAAGGGAACTATACAGTCATGGCTGTTTTATTGTACTGGAGCTCAAATAATCCAACTGCTTTAATTTGCTCTTTTTTAAAAAAAAATATTTAAACTTTCACTGTAGATCAAAAAGAAAAAAAAATCTCTATGGGAGCCCCAAATGACTCATTATAAAAGATATTGTTGTATGCAAATTACCAGTGAGTTTGAAAAAGACCTTGTCACTATATATGTCATTTACATTAATCAAAGCATGCTGACAACCAGTCATTAAGAGGATTTAGTTTTCATCATGCCTCAGTGGCCTACTGTAAAACTTCAATATGAAACTATTTCTTTTAAAAAAGCACACAAAACAGACTGATTAAAATTAATAAGAATAAACCTTTTTGCAACTATTTTTAAGCAAACTAAAAGACAGATGTTAACCAAATTAGGTGTAGTTAAGAACCAACCATGCCCCCAAAACAAACGAAAGAACAAAATAAGAATTTTATCTTTCATTTACAGAAGATAAGCATTTTGCTAACTTACAATCTATTAATTATCTGCAGTATTTAAACATATCTACAACATAGATGAGAAAGTCATGGATGTGGAAAGGTAAACAGATCCATAATCAAAATGCCTGGATTCACGCGTCCTGTTAAAAGCATTGTCTGTTAGCAGAAATCAATAGTGTGTTATGTATTGTGCCTTAAAAAAAAAAAAAAAAAAAGTTTACATTTTGTTACTGGTAGGGTAGGTTGGTAGGTAGCACTGCGCTGTTGGAATAGCTACTCAGCTACCAGCATGGAGCTACAGCCGTGGCCCCAACTGGAGGAACTAAGCCCACCCTACCTCATCCAGGAATTAACCGGACTGCCACAAACAGGTCAAGACTGCTCATGGGGACTCACTAACACAGTTTCATTCTGAAAAGAGCGTAATCCCTTTGGATTGCACTTAGAAATGTGGCTCCCATCATGAAAAAGCAAGAAAGCTCTTAGTCACGTCAAACATTTTGCCAGCAATGCCATAGCTGTCCTTCATTAGGTTGGGACTGGCGTAGCAGGAGCTGTTACATTCTGTTATCCCAAAAGGGCAACAATAATATTATTTACCCGCTGCCTACAAACACCTTCTCCACACAAAGCAGCCTCCAGCCTACACAGGCAAGTAGGGTACAATAGCTGTATACAAATACAAGGAAAACTGGTGTAAATTATAACACGCAAAGAAGAAACACCATTGCAGTAGCCTCCTCTCCACAATTACTTTCCATCTGACCTCCTACAAACAGTTGTCACTAGAGATCTGTGGTAGCACTACCAGCCTGTAATTAAGCCTTCCTATCTACTGTAATACGGAGGAAAAACCAAGCAGATCGCTGAATGGAAACTGAGACGGGAGTTTCACTGCTGCTAAGGGTGAGGAAGCCACTTGCTAGATTAGCCTTGCACCACATAGCCACTCCAGCACCAGTAAGTTAGATGCTCTGCCTGCCCTAAGAGCCAGCCTCTTCCATCCCCAGCCATGCACCAGCACTTGTCACTGCTGACACTCGTCTGCATCCACCAAGACTGGGAATGTGACTGCATGTGGTGCTGATCTCCACTCGATGCTTTGGCTGTACATGGTTCCCAGGAGTAAAGTACTAATTTTCTTCCATTTGCAGGCAAGTGCAGCACAAATATAAGTTTCTTATGAAAACTGTATTTCTAGCGGACAAAACACAAATAAAGTCAGCTTTGCATAAAGTAGCCTCATTCTAAACATTTTAAAATTATAAATATACATTTAAATAACATTTTTAAATAATAGATATACACGCAGATCAAAACATAGGCATAGTACCATTTAAAACTGGTGAAAATGGTGGGGTTTGCAGAGAAAATTGTACTGATTTGATTTCAGATGGATTATGCTACTGCTTTTTTAACATACATTCCCATTGCAGTCTACATGGTTATAGATAACACCATAGCACTCTGCCCCAAAAAGTCCTAAACAATGCTACATCAGTTTTCATTTCCTTTGTTAAAAAATTAAGAAAATCTGACATAAATATAGCTTCCTCAATAAATGTCTGAATGTAATAGCGGTTTTGATCTGCAACAAATTGCTACCAAAACTAATGGGTAGTTGTAGGTTAGGACACTACCAAGCACACACAGTCTTCAGCTGTGGAAGAGCAACATGCACACAATAAAAACTCCTTGACCAAGTATTTTAGGGTGATGTTACAGAATAATAAAGTACCATAAGAAAAGGAAATTGTTTCAATGGTTAACAAATTCATAGAGACAAATCCTGCCTTACTTTTATAGCGGTAAGCTCCACAAAGTCAAAGTGACTTCTGAACTCCCTTCCCATGACTTTGCTTATTGCAGTTCACAGCTTTATAGGACGTGTTTCAAGAGAAAGAAAACCTTCAGAGGTGAATCAATGAAAGTTTTATCCAAGCCTCAAAACATAAATTAAAGGCAAGTTTCATCACAGGTTACGACACGATACAATAACCTGAATGGTGGTGTGCTGCCACTCACGTCACCGGGAACAACCACCAGATCAAACTCCACATTAACCTTTATTTGAGCATTTTTGTAGCCAGCTGGAAGCGCTTGTCTTTCAGCTGTTATGATAAAGAAATGCATTAATCTTTTTTTTTTTTTTTGGTACCAACATTCCATTCATTCACCAATGTCAACAGCTAATCAACTAGCATAAGGAACTCAACGCTTGCACTTGTCAAGTAAACACTGCTTTTTCACAAACAGCTAACGGATACTGAGGGAATTCTCTTAAGAACCCCATGAGAGAAACAAACAAACAAACAAAAACATGCAAAAGTTGTCTGTCTACTGACACATTTTAGCATTCCTCCAGTAAAATAAAGCATTTACCTATAAACATCCTATTTGCACCCCAGGTAAAATCTAAACAAAATGACACATTATAGATCTGTTGGCAATTGTATCCTTTAGAAACATCCTAAATCCTTCTATGCCTAAGAAAGAAATCCTGACAACTTCTGAACACAAGTAACTGCCAGTAACTTCAGTAGGAGTGGTGGATATTTCAGCCTCCTCCAGATTAAAACGAGGAGGCATGGTTTTTATCATCAGAACAAGAGATGTCCTGTGCCACATGTGATTCTAACAGCAAACTCCATCAAATCAAGAAGATTTTATCACATCACAGTGCTTACCAAGAAAATGTGCTTAGCCAGTAGTCAGGTTTCAGCAGAACAGCAGCTGACAAGCTAACATGCATCAGCCTTATTTACTTATTTAAGCTGCTACTGTACTGTGCTGGTTTTCATCTTTTTCCTCACTCCTGAATACCTTCAGGGATCACGTACAAAGCACATCAGGTGTTCTTCCCTCTCCGCTACCAGGCATTAAGAACAGCACAACTCACTGGAAGCATGCTTCCTGCTTTCACATCAGCTAGCCCCAGCAGAAAGAAAATCCCAAGGCAAACTTGTGTAAAATATTTTAATTTAGGCTCGGAAGAAAAGGAATGATAAAATGATTCTTGAGAGCACCAGACTACTTCCATGACTGCTCACTGTTGTTGAACGTCATCTATAAAGCATGTGGAGAGATTGGTTGTATTTGATTGCATTAACTAGACAGGCAACTGAGATATTCCTGTATCCATACAGTATTAGGGCCACCAAGCACAGGTTATAGCAACCTTTTAAATTCTTTTTTACCGTTTCAGATGCAAAAAATGACCCAACCTGTTAGAAAACTATGCACATAAAGTGATCTCCCATGTACTTTGGATCCATTAGATTTCCTAAACAAATTCAAGTTTCACAGTCAGACGTGTTATATTTTTGAGCTCTAACTGTGCATCACTGTGCAGCCAGCTATCCCTCCAAGTTCTTAAAAAATAATAATCATAATAATAAAAAATCACCTGCTTGTTTTGAAGCAAACAACAGAGATGTGAAAAATCCATGAAAAAGAGCTAGGGGGCTGTTATTTTGCTTTATATTAAGTGACACTTTGCAAATGGCACCCTGCAAGTTATGCCTTAACTCCTTGTTAAAATGCAACTAAAATCTATACTACCCCACTTCAGACACGTCGGTAAAATACATAGTTGAAAGCACACTAAAAGACTGGGGAGAAATCCATGAAACAGATAAGTTACTTGATTGCCTCTGAATAATAAATTGTTCCCCAGCAGCTTCCAAACAGACTGTTTTACTGTAGAAACACATTTCTGTTGTCAATAGGAACAGTTAGCTGAACAGCTGAAGAAAGAAAAACAGGCTAAAACAACTTTGGAACTGGAAAGTAAACCTGGCTGCAAAGCTTCTGCTGGCTGGCCAGAGTAATAACGCTTCATCTCTCTTTTTCGTACTGAACGCTAATACGTAATGGCAAACGATCCGTTTGCTCTGGATCACAGCTCTATTTTCCCCACTTATCCCTGGAATAACAGAGTCTCGGGCTGCTGGAGGAACAGAAACGCCAGCAATTTGAGTGAGCCCTGAAGTTTCCCCTCTAGGCAATCCCCTGTCGAGAAGGCAGGAGAGGAATGGGAGCCAGCACCTTGAAAGTGCTAGCGATCATCTACAGAAAGATGTCCTGGAGCAGAAGAGACTGAACTCTGTCGAGAGCTCTGTGTTTTTTTCCTGCATCCCTGACCGATTTCTCCATCAGCAGCCTCTGCCGTGCTCCTCGCTCTGTATACAGTGGCAGCGTGGAAGCTTTATCACTCCCCATCCCATAAACATGAAATACAAATGCACTTCACACACACACACACACACATGCACACGCACGCACTCAGACACACGTGCACACTCACTCCCCCCTACATCACATGCAATTCTTTGCAAGTCCCCTGCGAATTGCTTAAAAACAGAAATCAAGCTCACACACACACACCAAAAGAAAAAATAAATAAATAAGGAAAGAAAGAAAGAAAACCAAACACTGAAAGGAGGAGGGAATGGGGGGGTAGGGGTAGTGGGGGGGGAATGAAGGAAAAAAAGAGCTTTTTTTTTTTTTTTTTTTTTTTTTTTCCCCTGCTGTTGCTGTGGCTTCCAAGCATGCAGTGCTAAGGAAGAGTAGTTCCCCACTTTCATCAGCCAGATACATCCTTGGGGTAATAAGGAGCAGTCCGGAACGATGCTGAGGCTGCAGAAGGAAAATAAGGCTTTGCAAACATGCCTGGCTCCCCGTGAAATCCTCTCCTCCACATCCCCTCCTCCCTAAAACCTGCCCTAAAGGGGGGAGAGGAAAAAACAAACAAAAACAAAAAAAGCAACAAACAAAACAAAACAACAACACACAAGGAAAAAAGTGATGAAAAGACACAACTCACCTTAACAAGGGGTGTTGGATGGGGTCAGAGAGGAGGAAGGGTATATAAAAGATCTATTTTTAGCAGAGGTTGTGATAGTATTGAAACACACAGACACAGGGTTCGGAAGCGGGGAGAAGAGTATTAAAAAAAAAAAAAAAAAAAAAAGGGGGGGGGGGGGGGAAGAGAAATTATCAAGAAGGTGCAAGTCAGGCTGGGAGGAGAACGGAGAATCCCCGCGGAAAAAGAAAAAAAAAAATCGAAAAAAAAAATCAAAAAAAAAAAACAAAACCAAACACCACCACCACCAAGAGGAGGAGAAGGAGGGAGCGAGAGAGCGTGTGGCGGTGCCGCCGCTCGCTTTGGTTTCTCTTCGCCGGGGGCGAGCGAGCGGCAGCGGCGGGGCCGCGCAGCGTGCGGGGGGCCCCTCTGGCCGCCGTGCTGTCGCCCCCCCCCCGTCCCCGGGGGGCTTCTCCCGGGGCTCTCTCGGGGCTCTCTCGGGGCTCGCTCCTCGGCCGGCTCCGGAGGCTGCGGCGCTGCCGCTCCCTGCTCCCCGCTGCCGGCCGGGGGGGGCTCTGCAGCCGCGTTCACGCCGCCGCTCCCCGGCCGCCCCCGCGCCCGCGCTCCCGCCGCCGCCCGCGGGCGCCCCCCGCCGCCAGCAGGGGTTTGGGGTGCGGGAGGAGCTGGCCGAGCATCCCCGCTTTGGGGTAGTGGGGACGCGAAAGTTGGGCGGGGGGCGGGGGATGAGGGTCGGAGGCAGCTGGAGGGGGCGCTTGGGGTCGGGGAGCATCACACACTAGCGCGGTCGGGAAGCTGGGCTGTCCCTAAAAGTAGTCAAACTGCACGAAATCTTGGCGTTAATAGGGTGGCGTGGCTCTCAGGGAGCACACGGTGATGGGTCTTGGTCCAAGTGGAAGATGCTCGCGACATTTTGTTGATGAGGAATCTCAGAGGGTCACACTTGTCTTAAGCCACCAACAGAATCTAGCAAACTTTTGGAGGTTACAGAAGCCACCCTTTGTCAGGACTGTCACCCCCCAGAAATACCTCTGCAACTAAGACTAAATCCAGCAAAACTTGCTTTCAACACATAAACATGAAACCTTTGGAAACTTAGGGACACGGCTTAGTGGCTGACATTGGCAGTAGGGTGACGGTTAGACCTGATGATCTTGGAGGACTTTTCCAACCTTAATGATTCTATGAAACCCTTTTTAATCTAATTGGACAGTAACAAAAAGGGCAAGTGCAGAGAAATAAATGAGCTTTTTAAAAAGTATTTTCTATAGACAGTGCTATTAACAATTGTAAGTAAACATGTCTGTTTATGACTTGCGATTTTGAATTGGCCCTGTCCCATAAATGGGAAGAGCAAACGCAGGCCAAGCTGTTGGATCCACAACTTGCAACTGGTGTACAAGCTGTGCTTCAGCAGCACTGTTACACTGAGATAAGCAGGAGTGAGTATAGTAAATAGTAGGAGGATATTCTCCAGTATGTAAACCAACGCTAAGAAAGGAAATCACAAAAACACTTGCTCGGAGTAGCATCTGTTGATACCTGGCAGCGGATGAAGCCACCCAGAGAAGAGCTGAGGAGGCAGAGGGCTGCTGCTCAAACCATCCCCGATAAGGGCTGGGAGGATGGCACATGAGCCAGCTGTGCACGTGGGGAGCTGACGGGTGGGCTGTGGGTACCAAATGGCCACACTGGCCAGCACCATGTTCTACCAAGAGGTGGGGAATGCCCAGCTTCACTCTGAGCTCAGACATGAGGTCTAGCCTGGCAGGCACTGCTGGACTGCTCCCACAGCAGCTCTTGGGAACCAGCAGCTGAAATACAGGGAGTAGGTCAAATATTCTGAACCCCAACATTAGCCAGAACCGGAGCATCTTTGCTAAATTAATCATTCATTAAATAGAAAAAGGCATACTGGGAATCAAACAACAGTTTCATTATTCTGTATTTCAACTCTCTTTCCTCCTTCAAAAGAAAAAGAGGTGCTTCCTACACAGTTACAGCAGAGGTACTGGAGGAATAATGAGCTTTCCAAATCTCTCATATGAAGTAGAAATAAAACAAGAGGAAGCAGTTCCTTGAGTGTCTCTCTGAGTTTCTCACAGGAGTCAGAGGAAGATGATCTCTTCTGTCTCAGTGCAGGCTCAGCTTGCCTGTTTCTTCCCTGAACCAAATTGTTCTACCATCTAATGACTAAACCCAAGAGTTTACAGGACTTGGATTACGTCTCTTTTTTAACATCAAATATATACAAAATGATGCATGGCCACTCAAAGGGAAGCAAAGAGACTGGAAATAAACTCTGTGCTGCTTGGAGCCTTGATTTCTGCAATAAGTAAGTTGAGGAAATGTTTTATACATTAAAGAGGGGTAATGTTTTATACATTATGTTATTAAATATTTTCTTTAATTTCAGTTCAATTTCAAGAAACTGCATCTCAGTTAACATGTATTTACATGAGTTCTCACTGGCTTCTAATATTTATGAACGCTCCCTTGATCATTTTGCACCACTGCAGAAGCCACAGTTTATTGTAAAATACAGGTCCATCCAGCATACAGTGCGAGGCTCTGGCCATTACCAATTCCCCAAGCTACTCTGTGCCCAGCAATATCAACATGGCTTTTACTGTCGATTATAACTCTGTGGCTCTATTGACTTCAAAGTTGCACAGGCCTATTATTTTTATTTCCACTTCTCCAGGAATAAATAAATAAATAAACAACAACAAAAAAAAAACACAACAACACAACCTTTGATGAATGGCTTCATCTTTGGATTATGAAAAACACATACACATGGGGTATTCAGAAAAACCTAAACCTAAAATGCTTCAATACCAGCATATCTTTTTAAAAGATTTGCCATGTCATGGGATGTGCATATTTGATGTCTGATGTACAAGCATAACTTGGCACTCAAGTCATTTACATGCTGGGAAATAGTCAATTTTATGGCCTCAATGTACATTTAAATTGATGGAAATCACAACAAGGGTTAAAATCAGATATATATATATATTTTAATCATATAAAGAGCTCTCATAAACATCCCTTTTCCAAAAGCCAGTAACATACATTATAGATAATTGTTTAAATTGCTCAAAATCCAAAGGTAGTTGGAAAGGTTATTGAGAGAACAAGACAGAGCATCTAAACTGACAAACAAAATCACAGGTCGTTATATTGCTTCAGTGTGTCAGTGTTGTTGCAAATAGCTAACCCTGGGAAGCTTTCCTCTGATTTTCACTCAGGCAATCTAGAAGAGGACATACTTTATGTTTGGTTCCTTACAAAGCACACCAGATCATGGATGTTGGCAATGCAGTAAAATAATCTTTGAGGTAGGCAGAAAAACTTTGGTGTGGGCAACCCATTTCATTTCCTTAGGCTGCTGAGAGGTGTGAACCAGGTCACTATGAACCTTTGTCAGCCAGTCATGTCTAAAATTGCTGCCACAGCTTCAGGGTAGACTCAGACAAGGAACAACTCAGCCAAGGGACAACTTGCTTACCTCTTAACCCAACGCAGATGTCTGCGGAAGTTAATTTCAGGCAAATAAGTAGATGTTTCTAATAGTATCGTCTTACACAAATTGAAATATGTTTATTTTTTCAATCCAAATTTGATCCTCTGACTCTCATAAAGACTTATCTGTTTCAGCTGAAAATGGTTAAGTCTGTGAGTCACACCCAGGTGTGCTGGGTGCCCACTCACAACTTCGCAGATCAGACATTTTGGAGAAATTTTCACAAAACCTGTCAGAATATCCATTTAATATAGACTCTCAAATTTATAATACAGTGTCCAAGCAATAAATAGCACTTGGAAATGTTTGAGAAATCCCTAGAGATCATAGGTATGCTTTACATTGTGCCTTTTTTTAAAAAAAAATGATCACCTGCTTACCTAACTGGGTAAGGAATGTAGCCATATAACTATATTTTCTACTGTACAAATGCAATAGAAACATACGTACCATGGATTTTTAATAGTATAATTTACTGCATTTGCAAAAGGAGGTGTTCCACAAGTATATGATGTTACAATTCCAAAACTGTAACTAGGAAATAAATGTTAGAACAGCCCTTTGAATTGAAAAATGTCAAACAACACTAAAATGAAACACTTTGGAATAAATGACTAACCTGAGCTGTCTTATGGTCCTACATATATCAATACTTTTGTTAATATTGTTGTGTGTTTTGCCATTTCTTGTCAGGGGTTTCTTTAAAATATTTCATTATAGTAGCCTACGTAGCTAAATGCTACAAAATCTTAATACTGTGTGATGTTGAATGAGTTGTGTTTGCTATTTGATTGCAATTTGATGCAACTGACAGGAATTTTAAATAGCTAACTAAGTATTAATAGAAATATGACATGCATCATCATATTTTTCCTCTAAAATTATCAGCATTATGGTAGATCTGGAAACAGTTTTACATACCAACTCTATTAGCCTAGTTTATGTTAATTCATTTGCACTTGTGAGCAAATCTTTTGTTCCAGGCTGAGGCAGAGCAGCTGAGCTGGAAACCAGGCAGACAACTGATGGAGTTATGGAGGGAAATCCCGTCTCCTTCAACAGAAAATTAGCTCTTATTCTAAGTTCCCAATTAACATGAAGGTTTCTACCCTCTATCAGTGGAAATGCCAACTATGATCAGCCATTCAGAGTCACAGCTGTACCACCTACTGAAACTGCTCAGAGCATTAAAGATTACTTGTGATACCTTGGCTTGAAAGGGGTTTTATTGGGGGATGTCATAGCTAACTTCATCAACATTCATTTATACTCTAGCTATTTCAGTTATCTGTCCTTTCTGGGATAAATGGGTAAATATGCATCTCTGGATGACAGCAATTAGCTGTCAATTATTTTTTTTTTCCCCCATTAATTGCTTTGTACTATTGAATAACCTTATCAGCCTTTCCCTTGCATCCTTCCAAGGATGTCATGCAGGCCAGGACAAATAAATGTTTGTGGTAGCCACGTTACTTCAGTTTTGTTCACTTTCTGTGTTTCAACAACTACCTCACAAACTTCCCAGAAGTTTTGCCAAGTGACTTGTCTCCCACTCCTGAATGTACCTCTTTCAGAAAACAGTCAAGTTCTCAAAATGACATTTGGCCTCACTAATTTCTAAAGTTACAGTTGCATTTCAGTAAGAAAATGCACTTCTTGTTTTGGCACCATACAAAATGCTGACCTCTACAAACTCTTTCCCATACATCAGAATGACACTAGCTCTTCCCCCTTACTATTAGTTTATTTATTAAACTTCAGTAGGCTATCTGTTCAGACTTATTGGTAATTCTTATCTGACCAAGAAGATTACTGACAGGTTCATCCATTTTAAAAGGAGGCTAGAATGGATTTCTCATTTGGCTGTCAGTCCATGTTCTTCATTTGTCAGGAAAAAGTCTAACCTCACTCTTCATTTGTCAAGTCTGTCTTCCCCATCATATACAGTGGGTTAGACATTACAAGTCATCTCAAGTACTTATAGCAAACATGTTGTGGACAATAAGAACAGGATTGCTCAGCTGTGAAAGACATGTACAGTAGCTTATAGGAGATGCTACAGGACACCATTTGCAGGATCAAGCCAATAAAGTATAATAATAAAATATAGCAGACACCTGCATCACTCATACGTACACAAGCTTTCTCTTTTCAGCCTTGTTTTCTTTGTCTCTGATGCTTGTGAAAGAGCAACAAGGTTGCCCACATTCTGACGCTGTGTGTAAAAAGCTATCAGCAGGATTTTCTTAAGGATGCAGGGGGAGGTTGTTTCAATTCTTTTGAGCTTTCAAATTCTTTGCATCTCAATGAAAATAATTATAAAGAAAAGAATAAATATATACATACCTATGTAAGCATTTCCATAACTTCTAGGATAAAGTTAGGTTTTGGAAAGGGTAAGAAATATCATAGAGCTCACCAGACCAGGTGCCATGGAGCAGCAAGGACCAGCTCTTTCCTTAAGGACAGGCAACAAGGAACTCACATGGATAACCCATCACAGAGCACCCAGTAGAGGTGAACAGGGCAGGCCTATAAATTAGGTTCACCCATCGGTCCTGACTATAAAGGAAGTTTGTTGTGACAAGGCAGATTTGAGATCAAGCTGTGAAATCAATCTGCAGTCAGGGACAGGATGGAGTCCAGTGATTGCTAGGCACGTCCATCAAGACAGGGTAGCTCTAAGATCAAGCTGGATCACCCATGATCAGGACCATCCATGGTCAGGTATACCTGTAGCTGAGCTAGCAAGTGGTTTTCCTATGGCATATCCAGGGAAGCAAAATGAGGTTGTTGGTCTGAGTTTTAAAAACCCTCTGTGCATATTGATGGAGGCTCCAGGTGAGGCTTGTTGGGCCAGCAAGGCTTATTAACACACTCAGAGCCAAGACATGGGAATACTTATATGATGGTTGAAGAGTTAAGAAAGAAATATTTGTGCCTGCTTAACTGTGTGTGTTTATGTTGTAAGCAGGTGATAAGAAAGGTAAAAGCCAGCTGTATCACAAGAAGCTAGTCTGGAACTTTTTTATTTTTATTTTTTTTAAAAAAGAAGCTGTTACGAACCAGAGAAAAATTATTTAATAAGTAGTATGAGAGGTATGAGAAAGGGAAGGAGAAATAGAGCACAGAAGAAATGTTAGAAGAAAAAGCAGTATTTTTTTTTTAGAGTAATTAGAGTAATATAGCTACAAAAAGCACTGCTTTTATAGAAATTAGGGATAAAGCTGAAGTATGTGCATTTTTTTAAACCTACTTTGGGGGCAGCTTAGGCTTTGCCACTTTTGTTGTGCCAAAAAAAAAAAAAAGGAAAATATAGTTTTAGCAAGTTGTTACGCTCCATTTATTTGTTTTTCTTCTTTCAAGCTGTTTTAATTTCTTCCTTTTTTTCTTGTTTTCCTTTTGGTGTAAGGGTCTACTGTCTGTAGGTTTTGTTTCATAAAAAGCTATTCTTTATGCCTTTCTACCTTCTGTTTTTCAATTTATGTGCCCTGAAATGTGCCCAGAACTTTGTACAGGCAAACCAGGATTAGATCTATAGTTGACTGGTTTTAGCTGTTTCTTTGCTTAGGTCTGGGTTTTGCTCACTGTTTATAAGGAAGGGGCTACTAACTAGAGCTGATCAGACTTTGAACTTGCCTGCAGTAACATGGATGTGATTCTACACCAGGAAAACTTAGATCATGGCTAATTATCTCTAGCAATTTCTCAACCCATTAAAAAAAAAAAAAAAAAAAAGAAAAAAGAAAAAAAAACCAGCGTAAAGTGCTGCTTTCTGCTTAATAATGCTGCTTCCCATTTTATGCACTTTCAACCCTTCCATCATCAGGTCTTTCAGTGTTTTTCTGTCAACTCAGATTTTCTCTCTGCCACTTTTTTCTGGCTTCCTAATCACAGATTTGGGCATGATTCTCATTGACCTTGTCAAGCGTGGACTAATGAGCAATTTCATAAAATGAGAATCAAATGCAACATTTTATACTTCCACATTCAGAATTACATATTAAGATAAACAGAAATTATTATTATCCTGTGTTAAAACACATGACAGCAACTTAAGAAATCAATGTCTCTTTTTAGTATTTCGTGACCTAAATCCAATTAATAAACAGGAATTAGGAAAAATAGAAATCTTATGAACTAGTTTATGCAGAACAAATAATTCCTATCCCTTATAACAGATTAATTTTGCACTGGTTTTCACATCCTACTTTCAAAGTAACTTAACCACATCATCAACCAAAATTTTACTTAGAGGGACAAGTGAAGTGAAAACACAAAACAGAATAAAATATCTGAATGGAGCATACATATTACTTAATGGTTACACACTTGTATCATGTCCACTGCATGGGCAGTTCTTTCTGACTATATTTGGAAAAAGATAGAGATGTGTATTGATCAGGGTTAAACTCCACTGTATTAAGTCTAACTTACCCTCATGCTTGCATATTTGATACATAATTTAATTTACTATATTCTAATTCATGCAGGATCTGACAGATTTGATAATCTAAGTTACCTTAATGAATTTCTCCTTTCAGGAGAATAATGAATCAAGCACCAGATTTCTGGAATCAACCTAAGAAATTTAAATCATGTCTCATCTAAAGGTTGTCAGGAAAACATGCATTTTTATTTTTAAACTGACATGAAGAAGGTGCGTTGCTATTTCTGGTGTGTGGTAACAGGAACTGACAGGACGTAGTTCTTTAGTATGGAAATGTGAGACACATACTCAAGTTACTCTGATTTTAATAATAAAAAAATAATTATTATTTGAAATCATTGAACATTAAGTACATGGTGAATTTACCAAACGGTTTGAATTAGTGTGTGTATTTGTTTATCTTATTTGATTATATCATCCAGGAAGGAGCACGTTCTTTTTGTGAATAACTTGAATCTTCCTCTCATGTTTTTGCTTCAACCAACAATGAAAATCATTTTTGTTTTCCACCTGACATATCACATTCCATCAATATTTCAGGAGACTTTCCATCCTGAGTCCCATTCCACCAGTACCTTTATCCACCAATTTGACCTTCTTCAGAAGGCTTTTTCTGGCACTCAATACAAATTATTTTCACCTGTGACTCGTCAGGGCAAATGTGCCTATGGGTAGATGATCCAAAAGTCCAGAGTGCCTTTGGAGACAGGGTCTGACCTGGCTCATTTAGGAGTGATTCCAAGAGACTTACTCACATAAATACACACTTCAAACTATGTCCCAGACTTGTTCCTCTGTGGCGTTAACCGGTGGTGGCCTCTCCTAGTCCTGGAGTGGGAAAGGGAGCCACCAGCAGCAGTAAGCACTCTTTAATTTGCTTCAGGAATGTTCAGCTGGGCTCATGGGAAGGGCTTAAATGCATGGCCTGAGTGAGCATTTTCCCTCTGATGAGATGGAGCCTTCTCTTATGACCTTTTGCACCTGCAGATCACTAACTGTAACGGTCTCTGATGGGAAAGAATTGCTGCAGAGTAGGGGTCAGTGAGGGGCACTTCCCTACTTCTGTGGCAATTTGGCATCTAATGATGATGGGCACTCATGGGCAAGTGAATACTTTGTTTACGTGCATTGACCCAGTATTCTTGTGCAGACTTCTGGATAGGATCGGATGGCTCTTACTCCACTTACCTTAGATTGTGCTAAGGCTACCAAGGCTCGGTCTGCCTTTGAGATTTTAACACCTGTATTCAGAGGTGGTAAGTAGGGGGAAGCCCAACACTTCCAAATCACCACAGACACAAATAAACTGTAATCAACATTTCGCCTACCAAATTTGATTAGACTGTGAAAATTAAATTGCCCTTCTATGGCAGAGGGGTATATTTCCCATTGCTCTGTGTCAGGTAATAAACAGGAGATATTAGCTGTCACTTTTCTTTGTGAAATTCAGTGGTGGGAAAACATCAAAAGCACCCCTGAACATGCAACATCTCAGATTTTGATTGCACAGAGTGACAATTTCTTATCTGGGCTAGCCCTTAGCAGAGTTTCTGAATATTTACATGAAAGCTATTACAGGGAAGGAAAGAAAAGAAAAGAAAAAGATAATAGTAAAAAAAAAAATGAATTGAAAGTTTTCTTAAGACACTTTTTTTTTTTCTGAGAAATTTCAGTTCCTTTCTATTTCCCATGGGAAATTTATTAATAGTATCAATGGAAAGAATAGTATTTGAGGTGAAATGCTTTTACCACTTCAAAAAACAAAACAACCCATCTTCACCACCAAACAGCATAGAGACTGACTCAGAACAGCTTTAGAATAAAGTAATAAAAATGCAGCAGCTGTGATATTACAGAGATTGTAGGGAGCCTTGGAAGTTTCTGCTATGAATTGGACAACTGGTTATTGTTTTATGCAGAAACCTATAATATGATGTGCTGATCTGTTCGAACTTGCATGTGGAAAGGAAAATTTCTTTGTTAAAATGCTTGGCTCAGAGTGATTGATTGACCGTACAAGGAGCCAGAGATAAAAGAGAATTTAAAAATGCCCACCACTGGTGTAACTCTGGAGAACTGCACTTCACTCCCGATCTGTGAGTAGGGGCTGTAAAGAAGGAGAGAGGTGAAGGTTTCTGTTTCTGAAAGTATGTGTTTCTGATAATAGCAGATTCTGAAACAGCAAATATTTTTCATAGTTTTCAGGTATCTCAGTCAGATACCTCAGTCAGGAGGCTGACTATGAAACTGTGTTGCAGAAATCTGAGGAGTATTGTGTTCAATCTGAAAATGAACGAACACATTTATATAAAGACACTTTTTTTTCAGAGATTACAGAAAGGAAAGAAAAACAGGGAGGACTTTTTGACTGATATAAGACTGAATAGCTGGGCTTGCAATTCTGAGTACCTGTGTCTTGGATAAGGGAACAGATCTTGAAAAGAGGAGACAGAGAATTAAGCTATGATTAAAGCAAATAGAATTTACCAAGGAAAAGAAGTAATGTAATACAAGCTTTTAGCTTATGGATGGTGTGCAGCCTGGACATGACAGAAAATTCAAAACATTAAAGGAATGGAGGGTTTAGCCAGAAAGGCATGAAAAGCTCAAAGACAGAGTTCTCAAATAAACACCACAAGAGCTGCACAAGCTGAAAGCAAATGGGACACTTCTTATTCCTAACTGCAATATAGGAGACCAATTAATGAGCTGTCAGAAATGGTTACTTCCAAACTGAAAGAAAAGCCATAGATACTGGAACGTAAATAAATGAAATTCATGGCTTAGGGAAGGAGAATTACCCCACTAAGTGAATTTGTTTTCTTAGCATGTGGGTAAAGGAGTTAGTGAAAATACAGATTTTAATAGTACAAGGGAAACTTAATATGCCTTCCTTGTATTAAAAAGTGCTGATTCCCTCAAGCAATACTCAGGCTAGTTCTGAGCAAGGTATCCCATGTGCCCTGTAATGTTTTGTAGAGCAGCAGACTATACGTTTTTGCTTTCTTTTTTTTTTTTTTTTCTTGCTTTCTTTTATATTTGTTTTGCACCTTTTTTGCTCTTTTGGCACTTTTTTTTTTTTTTTTTTTTTTTTTTTTTTACTGAGTTGGTTTGTTGCGGGCTGGTGTTCTTTGGCATAGGCTTGGGAGTCACTGGATAACGCATGAAACTGGGGTAAGGATGTTCCTACTTTGGCAAGTATGAGGCCTAAGGAGGTAGCATCGGACTGGGCATTGGGAAGTACAGATCAAGGCCAGGAGTGAGCAGTGTTGTTGCAATGGAACCTTTTGCAGCTTCTGGCACCTCTGCATCAATACCTCTACTTGGATGCCTCTCTGGGGGCATGGATACACTCAGGGTTGATTCTCCCCTCCTGCACATCCATCCCATGCTTTCTCTCACTTCCAGAAGGATGGCAGACCTTGAAAGAGAGGGAATGTTTATGGCTACTTCAAACTACATTCAATGGCACAAGGCCTTGGTGAAGACAGACTTCCTTTTTCAGAGAGTCATTGTTCTTTTACAGAATTAATACTGTTTACAACTTTTAATACTGTTTCCAGTTATATTATGATCATATGCATTAATCATGAATAAGGCTGCATAAATACTGGCACAACAAAATATACGAATTGTTCAAAACAGCACAAAATATTTTTTCATGCAATCTGAAACCAAGCTGCAAATCTATGGCCACCACATAGGGAGTCTAAGTTAGGACCATAGCAAGATGGGACTGAAGATGCATATGGATATCCGCTACCTAGATTTAATCTAAATCTTCCATTCAGTATTGCTGCCAAAGGATGGAGTTGATACCTAAGCAAATATGGGAGTAGGAAATTGATTTGGAAAACATGCAACAGTCTCAGATCAGGAGAGAAGAGACATTCCTCAGGCAGTGACCTGTACACAGAAGGGATGCAAGCCACAGGACTTCCAGTAACTGATGGATCAGTGGAAACTCAGCAGGCTCATCCTGCAACCTACCTGTGCTCAGCCAGTCTTGTGGTCAACATCATAAGAGTTGGCATAACGTTGATGGAATATATGACATCATATAATGTTGACACAAGTCACTGGAAGACACAGCCTATGCATCAATGTTATGTTATCAGTTATTCATACCAATGTTATCAGTTATTCATAGCAAACAAAAGCAGTAGGACAGGGTGTTGTAGGAAGCACAACATATGCAAGGGTTGGGACCTTGATCTTTCATGTCAGTAACATCAAGAATGGCATCAGTTAATAATTATGTGCAGATTTCATTTAGAAAATGTCAGAAGTGCCCAGGAAAAAAAGCCTGAAATCTTGTTAGGCTGTTTGAGGTAGACAGACAAATCAAGGCAGAAAACATCTCTCAATGCTTAGAGAAGTATATACCTAGGATATAGAACTAAAATAACAAATTTCCTATCTGCATAATAAAGATGATCCAAATTCCAGTTCTGATTCATTACTCTCACTTCATTGTTAGGATACTTGAAACTTGAAGCATTTTTAAAGGCTCTTTTTCCCACTTGAATTCTCACTGCTGAATAGAGGGTGAGGTCACACTGTCTTCAAGGTCCTCTTGTGTTGCTCCAGGACAAAAGGCAATAGGTATAAATTAAAACATATGGAAATCTACTGGTACATCAGATTTATATATATATATATATATAAGGTTCCTGGTATATATATAGGTATATATATAGGTATATGTATAGGTATAGGTATATATATATATATATAGGTATAGGTATATATATAGGTATATATATAAGGTATATATATATATATATATATAAGGTTCCTGTGGAGGAGACAACCACAACAGAGTGTGGTTATATAAAGTGACAACACTTAGGAAACTGGTGAAGTAGACAATGAAAGAAAGAGTCAGCTTTAAGCAAAACAATATTTCTGTTCCTAATTTCTTCCCCAATGGTTTTGTCTTGTCACCTTGGGATTACAAGGATGAGAAACCATGAGGTCAAGGTAGACATGGAGCACACATCTCCAGAGTCCATCACTTCTCAGCTGGGAGAAGTGCTTCTTCCACCCCTTCCATGCCACTGCTATGATTTTTTTTCTTTTTTCTTTTTTTCTTTTTTCTTTTTAAAATAAATTTTATTCAGACTCCAGCTAATTATTGTATGACTTTAAATGTTTTTCAAAATGACAATTCAAGCACTTTGTAACCCACATATATATTTTCACCAAACTACCTCAGTTCCTTCAGTTTATGCACCTCAGTCAAGTGTAAAATTAAACCAAAAAAGGAAGAAAATAATGCTCAGAGAAAGAAAAGCACATTTGGAAAAATAAATCAGTGTTTTGTCTTAATGCACTGTAGTCAAAGGCTGAGAAGTGGAAAATAGAAATCACATTCCATTCTGTGAAAGCCCCACTGCTGACAGAGGTAAAACTAATCAGGCTGGTAAATCTTCGTAATAAATATTTAATAAAACTTCATTGGTGTATGATTTACTACATTATAATTCCTCGAAGAAAGGAAGTAACTAAGACCCTATATTTGCAAAGACTATGCATTTCCTTTAATATTGCAAATAACAAGTCTCCCTGCTGGTCAAAAAAGTGTGTGTAAAATGAAATTTTCCTCTAATTTTTGCTAGGATGTAACTCATGACCAGTACCTCCTTACCTGAAATTATGAGAAACCATTAAATGTCCCCAAATTGGAATGAGAACAAAAATTTCTGAAGAGAGCAACCACTTTTATGGAATATAAGAAAATTTCTTGGTGGATAAGACAGATTTCTTACGATTCATAAACCTCTGTGGTTCTGATCTCAGTGCAGTCAAAATTCAGAGACTTAGCACAGGACCTCATTCCTGTTTTAACAGAACTTTCCCATGTGATAGAATTTAATTTGCTTAGATAGCATCACTTTATTTGCTTAATGTGCATTTATACCTATATACTTTTTTTTTTTGCATATAATTAAAGAAATCATTGAGCATATTTATAAAAAAACACACACACAGTGTGCTATATGTCTAAGTAATGATGTTAGAAGTTGCCATTTTAAGCTTCATTAAGATTTTTATGAAAAAGAACAGTGCTTCTGGCATTATACAGTTCTGTAGAAAATCTTTCACATACATGTTAGCACCAATTTATGGGTAGGTTTAGGGTTTATATTTAAAGGAATATTTCATCTGCTCTTTTGGAGAGGAGAGTCTATTTAAAAGACTAACAGGGAATTTTGCATGGAAGAAAAGATCATTTGGCACCTTTGCAAGACAGTCTGCCTAAAAGAGACAGCTCTCACTAATGATTAAGAAGATGAATTTGCCAAAAGTGCAGTGATTCATGGAAATGGCTTGTATTGCTTTTTTACCATACCACTCATTTCCATGGATCGATTTATTGATGGTTTTGAGCCCATTAGTAACTATATCTGAAAACTGCTGCCTTGTGTGTATTCACATCGTATGTCTTAAGTAGGGCTGAATTCCCCCAGAAAAACATCCTGTAGTTATTTCCCAGCATGACAAGGTTTGTCATAGAACACTGTGGGAAAGTAAAAAATACCATAGAAAAGGAGTAAACTTACTGCTCTTTTATCACAATGTTGATGGCAAAGAAGACTGTATTCTGCTACAGCCTTGAGATACTGTGACAGAAAAATATGGGGACTATAAAATAAATGGGAAGTGACATTTTCTCCCAACTTCCACAATAAGTATTGTCATTGTACAATAGCTAGGTGGGACAAGAACATGTACAACACTCTGCTGTTAAAGAAAAGACTACAGAACAGATAAACTGTTCAAGAATATTTTATCCATGTGAAAATATGATCCAGGAAGACCTACCAGCCAAGGTTAGTACATCTTAACATGATTTGCTAAATAAATTCAGCCCTAGGGATGCTAAGATGCTAGCAGCTTACTTTAATGAGTATGTTGGTTCCCTTTGCCCCAAGCTTTTTGAAACAGCATAGGATGGAACAGGGCTTGAGTAAGAAGCTAGTCCTTTCTGATTGTTTAATCTTGGGGGGAACCACACCTACCCTGTTCCAAACAGTTCTGCATCTTGTCCTGGCACAAAGAAGGAAACAGAAAAGATATAAAAGAAATCTTCCAGAAACTTTTCCTGGTTTAAGATGTTGAAAATGAATGCCTAGGTTCTTAAGATAAAACCAAATTATCTGGACCCTTGACTGTTCTTTTCCTGAAATTTCTGTTAGAAAATGTGTTCTTGTTGCTCCCTTATGGATTTTGCTTCAGCTGTAAAAACTTACATCCTAAGCTTAAAAATAAATGTCAGTGTATGTTGGCATTTGTGACAAGACAGCAGGTTTGGAACAATGATCCAAATACTTCCTTTTACCATTCTTTTTGTACATTAAAGTAAACCTTCCCCAAGAATTATGATGAACAAGCGGAGAGCTGGATTCCGCAGCAGGGAGTCACTAATGACCATTTCTGTCCTCACCAGTAAGTAGCACAGCATTTAATGGAAATTACTTTTGAGTATTTCTCAAGACAGTTGAATGAAGAAACCGGGCAAAGACAGATTTAAATCTCCATTCTCTTAATTAACATGCATCTGGCAAACATATAACACAGTAAATACTGTATTATCTCCAGTAGTGTAAAAGAAGTACAGGGAGTGGATTTATACTGATAGAGATATGGAGATAAATTAGCCTGATGGATGGTCTGGTGTTTGTCACTCCCAACAACCATAATTACAATTACATTTGTAATGAGAATCACTATTTAAAATAAATAGTTTTAAATACACATAACTGTTCAAAGAGCATATTCCAAGACAGACAAAGAAAACAAACAAACAAACAAAAAATATTTTAAGTATTTATTAAAAAATCATTTTGTTTTAAAAAAATGAAGAAAATTTTAGTGTAGGCAGTACCCAAAGTTTTTGTTGTCCCTTCCTCTTTTCATTTTAAGTTTTTTAAAACCATTTTCCTTTTTCTGATTTAGAGTTAATTTCTGAATGTAGACCCTTACACTTCTGGAGAAAACAAGCTTTTTACATCCTTTTTGATTGAACACCTGTACAAATGAAGCATTCAAAAGCACTCTTCACTTTTGGAAACATGGGTCTATGACTATTTAAAATAAAAGACCTTCAGGCATGACCTTCAATGCAGTGTAAAACTGCATTGATTTTTCCAGTTCAACATTGCTGAAATGCCCTGGGCATTAAGAGAATTAAGTATGCCACAAAGTGAAGCTAGGATGGTGCCATTTTTGGAAGACCGTGCTGGGGGTTTTAGTTCAGGCATGTTGTGAGGTACTGAGCTGGAAATTTACCACTGGCATAGGATTCACAGCAGTGTGACAATCATGCGTGTGTGTTCAGAAGAAGTCCTGAGAAAAGGAAGAAGTGAACTTGAAAAAAGCGTTGAGCATTCCCAAATCTCATCAAAGGTTTCCTGTAGATGAGTGTAGGTAGACATTGTACTGGCTGAGGAACTGAAAACTCTGATATGGGACCAAGCAAGGCTATAGTTAGCTAATAAGCTATGGATTAAGAGAAGGAATAGACTGCCTTTAGGCAAATCATTTTTAAAAAATCTTGTGCTGTTTGTGGACCAGATAGGACATCAACAATATTTGGCTTCTATATGATGGTTGATATGACGGTTATATACAATGGTTTAGAACCATTTTTCTTGTGTTTGACAAACTATTCTCAGCAGAGGAGTCCTTCTATGTTTTACCTGTGTGTACTGTCCAGCAAAATGGAAGCAAGGGCTCTAGACTAAGAGTAGGTCTGAAGAGCATTTTGGTAGGTACAAGCTGATGCTGGACACTCTGATGGCTCTGAGACATGCTCCCAGGTCTCCTTCCTGGAATTCTAGGCAGTGCCTTCCTCTGGCTGCGGATCCTACAGAAATTCCTCTGACTTCCCCTTTAAACAGCCCTGCTATAAATGCCTTAGTACTCCTGCACAAGTGAGGGTGTCATGCTGACCCCAACAACTGACCCCAAGACTCAGCTTGATATAATCACAGTGGAGTAGGCTGAATGCATGAACAACTTTAGGTGCCTGTGTCAGCAGGACTGCAGTACCATTCCCATTGTATTTGCTCATCTGCAATAACGCACTCATGGAGATTTCCTGTTTTCTTCTATCTTACACCACCTAAAACTCCTTTGTGCCCTGTGCTGTTTTTCTTTTTCATTCTTGTTGGTTTTTCCTCATTACAGAAGCTAAAGGTTAAATCATCCCATTAAAATTATTCTTCCAGCCTACCTCTTTCCATAGCTGATGTCAGAACCAATCTGGCAGAGACTTTTTGTTTGCATAGGATTTACAATGATAGAATTTAATAGGATTTACACTTTGAGTCTGGAATCAAACCATGACAGATCAAGAAATCCTCTTGGAAATGGAAAGGCCAGGGATCCATGGCTCAGGGGCAACTTAGGGGTTGCTTAGGACCCAGCCACTTAAAAGTCTGCAGATCAGTTCTTTTTGAACTTCTAGGTTTCTGCCTGTCCACCATTCTGTATGAAGGCTAACAAGGCAGCTCTTCTCCAGCAATCTGGCTGGCACGCTATAGGTGAGGTGGGAATGCAAGAATGTAGAGAGTCCTCTCCATACAGGAGGTCCACAGAGGAAAAAAAAAAAAAAAAAAAAAAAAAAAAGAAAAAGTTGAGACCTATCTCCCAGTAGGAAGCTCAAGACAACAAAAGTCAGCTCCTTTTCTAAAATACAAGTTACCTGGATGGGCTTAGAAACACCTCACTTAAGGAAGAGGTTAAGCAGCAGTGACCAAAGTATTGCTAGTGGGGGAATTATTGCATTGCCCTCGTCATCACAGGGCTTAATAGTATCATCCCACCACTGGAAAAAACACATTTCTGACAGACTGCCTTGGCCTTTTCTGCATTAAGCACAAGATTTCTACCACTTGCCCCTGCACAGAGATGGCATCATTGTAACAGTCTAATTCTGAGCTAAGACCATGCAGAAGAGAACAGAATTCCTATCTAAAAAGCAATGAACTGACAGTGTTTTCAGGATCTCTTTTGTTCCTAGTTTACTTAAAAGTCTTATTTGCATTGTTTTTAACTCTGCTGGCTTGAGTTTTTTTTTTTTTTTTGTCACATTTTTCTCCTTTTATACATTTTCTATAATGCTTAACTTCTAACATATTATTTGTATTCATTTAATTCTGGTCATAGAACCACACTGCTTCACTTAAAGGCTTACTTTCACTAAGTAAATGCTTATTTCATAAATATTAAACATGGGAATGAAGAGTATTCTCATCAAAATCTTATTATTGGCACTATATTGAGAATTTACCCTATATTTATATAGGTTTTAAAACAATGAACAACCGTCAGAACACTTTGAGTAGTTATGGATATATTCCCTCTGATTCATTTTTAAAATATATATGTATACATATATAGCAAATATAATTTTGTGCCTTTTTTTTCCCCATCTAGGTTTCTATTTAGTTAGTGTAGATATTTTTCCACTTTTTTGTACTGTGTATTTCAAGTACAATGTGAATTAGTTCCAATCATTTCTTAGATGCTTCTGTTTATATTTTTCTCTCAGCTGATTTGACTCATAATTATTTTCAGCATTTCTAAACTGTCCCTATTAAAACATCAACTCTAGAACATAACTTACACAGTTATATTTGATTCTGTTTCCACATAAGAAATATAAATCAGTCTCCATCATTTCCATTGAATTTAGCACCAGTAGGCTGATAATCAAGCAGTTTCCATGGTACACAATGCCCCCAGGTCAAGCACACTTACAGGTGAGGAAATATTCATAGATAGTGTTACAAGTTCTAAGGGCAGAAGTTTAGCTTTCACTGAAACATCTGTCAGTCAGAATGGAAAATCCCCCTGATCATTCATTTCTACTCCTGCACGTTACTAAGGAGTACATCTGGAGCTCACTCTGCACTGATCTTTGATGGAAGGAAGAACATGTCCGCTATATCCATATTGTGACCTTTCTGTTGGGACGGTTGTGCATGACAATTTAAGATCTTTTGCTCCCAGGCCGTCAATTGATTTACATGTTGTCTTCTATGAGTTTTCAGCAAATAAGTGAAATGTGTGCTCACAAGCAAGTACTCTAAATATCTCTTGCTTATTATTGACGATGAAAAGGCTAAGGTGCTGATTGCCTTCTTTACCCCTTTTACCAGCAAGACTGGCCTTCAGGAATCCTGGGTCCCAGAGGCTACACCAAAAGTCTGAAGCAAAGAAGATGTACCTTTGGTGGGAGAGGATCAGGTGAAGGATTACTTGAGCAGACTGGACATGCATGAGTCCGTGGGCCCTGTTGGGATGTTCCCCTCAGTGTTAAGGGAACTGGCAGGTGTTATTGTGAAACCACTCTCTATAATCTTTGCTCAATCATTACAACTGGGACAAGTGCCCAAAGACTGGAGAAAAACAAATGTCACTCCTATCTGCCAGAAAGGCAAGAAGAAGGATTCAGGGAACTATAGGCTGATCAGCCTCACCTCAGTCCCTGGGAAGGTGATGGAACAGCTATTCCTGGAAACCATTTCTAGGCACAAGAAGGAGAACAAAATCATCAGGAGTAGTCAGCATGGATTCCAAGACATTCTATGATTCTACGATTTTATTATTCTTAAGTGGAAGTCATGCTTGATAAACTTTTATAATAAAAATACTAGCCTGATGGAAGAGGAGAAAGAAGTACACATTGTCTTCCTGAACTTCAGTATGTCTCTGACAGTGTTCCCCATAAGATTTTCATAGAGAAGCTGCTGAAGTATGGGCTAGACAAGCATTGAGGTGGATTGAAAACTGGTTAACAGTCGGACTACAGAGGGTAGTGGTCAGTGGTGCAAAGTCTAGTTGGAGGCCAGTAACAGTTAGAGTACCCCAGGGGTCAGTACTGGGTCCAGTCTTGTTTAGTATCTTAATTAATGATCAGGACAATGGGGCAGAATACACCCTCAGTAAATTTACAAGCAACATGAAACTGAGGGGAGTAGCTGACTCGCCAGAGGGCAAAACAGACATCCATGGGTAAGGCCACACCTGGAATATTGTGTCCACTTCTTGACCCCTCATTACCAGAGAGGCATGCATGTACTGGAAAGAGTCCAACGGAGGGCTATTAAGATGATCAAGGGGTTGGACTATCTCTCCTATGAGGAGAGGCTGAGAGAGCTGGGACTGTTCAGACTGGAGAAGAGGATACTCAAGGGGGGGGGGGGGAATGGGGGGGAAGGGGGGGCGGATCTTATTAACGTCTGTAAATATCTGAAAGGAGGGTGCAATGAAGACAAAGCCATGTTCTTTTCAGTGGTTCCTAGTGACAGGACAAGGGGCAATGGGCACAAATTGGAACACAGGACATTCTGTCTAAACATCAGGGAAAACTCCCCTACTGTGTGGGTGTCAGAGCACTAGCCAGGTTGCTCAGAGGAGCTGTGGAGTCTCCACCCTTGGAGATATTCAAAAGTCATTTGGACATGGTCCTGGACAACTTGATCTAGGTGGCCCTGCTTGAGCAAAGGGATTGGACCAGATGACCTCCAGAAGTCACTTACAAACTCAACTGTTCTGTGAGTTTTTGATTCCCCACAAATTGGCATTTAGAAAGTCTTCAGTTTTGTCTTGTATTGTGATTTTGTTCTCAAAAATTAGATTTTGAACTAAATGGGAGATTATTTTTTTCTGCCTCTTTTTGTTGCCCATTTAATGCCCCCAGATGTAGCTAGGCTACTGTTCTGAAAATTGGTTTACTCCCCACTGAGCAGAACATCCCAGAGTGCACAGTTACCTTTGTTCACTGAAGAGAAAACAGTGTTCCACAAGGCTCAAACCCTATGCTTCCTTAATGTAAAAAATAAACTGTAAAAACCTATTAAAATATTTTTTCCAAAGAATTTTTGTATATATGCGTATCTACAAACAAGTGTACATGCATACATCTAGATCTGAATTTCTTGTGCTTCCCAAACTTGTAGTCCCTCCTTAGTGGTTATGTTTTTTAGGAACAGGGTAATACTTGCATGCAAAAAGTGTTAAATGAGTTTCTAGAGCTCAGTGAACTGAGTATTACCTAAAGAGAACACTCATTTAGAAGGACACCAAGCCATATATCTTTTTGAAAACATAACAGAAACTCTGTATATTTAGTCTTATTTAATTAAAATCTCCTCCAAACTACAAAATGTCTTTCTAAATACAATGAAATCAGAGAGAATGGGTAATGAAGGTTAGGGACACATGTGGCTTCCGTCTGTGTTGACAAACTATTAAGCTAAAACTGATTTTATTTAGAATAGCATGATACAGTGTCTGTTCATAAAAGCACCTTTATCATCTGACATTTCTGTGTTTTCTGGTAAAATAAAAATCCTTGAAGAATTCCCTTTACTTACACTTGAAAGATTTTCTTAGCCCAGCTCAGACAGATTAACACTGAAAATTTATATAATATTAGTTATAGTTATTATTTATATTTATATAACATATTATTAATTATATTATTCGCTATATTTATGTATTTTTAGTATTAGTGATGAAATCATGTAACATCTTACATTCAGAGACTATAACATGGGCCATTATTCTAAAATGTATAAAACCAAAATAAACTCTTAACAGTTTTTAAAATGAGATTTTGATGAAAATTTCACAATATATTACAATCTTAATATTTATGAAATATGCATTTACTCAATAAAAATAGGTCTCTAGGAAATGCAGTGTGGTTCAGTGGCCAGGATGCAGACCTATGAGTCAGAAGTATGTGTTCTATTTATGGATGTGCCAGAAGGCATTTACTAATCTTAACAGCATCTATATTTGTCTCTTTTTTTCTCACCCTCTTTTGTTATATATTTGGAAACTCACAAGAAAGACAATAAATTATTTTAAAGAAAGGGTGTCACTATCCATTTATGTTATTTTCCTGGCATTTGGACAAGTACAAGTTACTTTAGTATTTTCAAATCTTGAAATCTTATTCCTTTTCGAATCCTATTCACTCACCTCCATCCACAAAGAATATATATTATCGGAGAATAGATACCCAACAACTGGGTTAGAGATACTATATTATGAAGATATTTAACCAAAATACAGAAAATACAGAAATTTCCTGATTTTTGCCATGCAATTTTTCTACTACATTGCCAATCTAGACAAAATCAATCAATCAATGAATAAACCAGTTAGGCTTCAGACAAGATTCTCTTGAATCTGAGAGGCAAATATTGGAATCCGAGTTTTACTGTACTTTCTGAGGCTTCTGTATATTCAGCAAGTACTTCATGTTTTCAGAATATTTTTAAGCCAGTAAGATTCCAGGAATTGATATTACTGTATTTCAAGTGAGAATCTAAGAAAATCTTCTCTTTGTAAGACTCATAATAAACACTTTTTCATCGCTGATCTAGAGAAGGAAAAAATTGTATTTCTGCCTATTATAGGATTAAAGGAGCTGCTGAAAATTCTGATGAAGTCAATTAAATCTATTAAGGATTTTTACAAAGTAGTAATCATCAGTCATAAAGAAATTCATATGATTATGATTATTAAATGGGATGTGTGGTCACTGGAGAACAAAAATAAAAACATCAGCTAAAAGCAATAAACTGCATGGTGCTAAACTGAAAAAAAAAAATAAAATCTCCTCTATGACATTACAACAATCAAATATCTTTCCAATGATGCCAACACAATAAGAACAACAATGTTATACCCACTGTTGCATGAAATAACAAAATTTATCGAGGCAATTTGTCTTCAATCTGTGTTGTATGAATAATATATAGATAAAAAGATGGGCATAGGCAGCATAGCTTCAGTTGTATTTTGGAAATTTCAAGCATCTATATTAGAACAGAAGAACCAGACAGGAGTAACTTACAGTGACACATACAAATAACTTACTTTACCTTCTGTACTCTAACCTTCATGTGCAACATAATTTTTTTTTATTTTTTATTTTTTTTCCCCTCAGATCAAGCTCAGTTACATAAAGTGGAGCATAAGAAGGATGAACAGAGCCAAATTACATAATCTGTCAGGATTTTGCTTCTCTTAACAACTAAATCACAATATTCATGTTACAAGTAGGCTGTCCAATGCAAAATGTTAGATTTACCACCTGTACTCCACATAACTAAGCTTTCTTTTCAATTCTTAATTGAGATTTTGATATGCAACTGGACCTGAAGTCTACTGTCCTATTTAAAATTAACACATGCTCCATTTGCATTCAAGGTACTATTCAAATTGCTGAACCTATTTTTTTTCTAGAAAATCCTTAGTGAGGTTATTATAATAATGATTTTGATTGTTGCTATATTCTTTTCTTTCTGCAGAATACATATGCTTCCATTTTTTTGAATCAATTCTGTTCTTGCTTACAGCTTTTTGGAAAATCCCTTCCCTTCCCTTCCCTTCCCTTCCCTTCCCTTCCCTTCCCTTCCCTTCCCTTCCCTTCCCTTCCCTTCCCTTCCCTTCCCTTCCCTTCCCTTCCCTTCCCTTCCCT